>NC_056737.1:32961848-33289348 GCF_019279795.1 Protopterus annectens
AATAAATATACTTAAAGGCTGGTCCAACAGGACAATGCACTTGAGCTGCTCCATGTTCAAGTCACCATAAGTAAAATCCAATACCACTTTCTTTCAAGCTATAGGTCCCCCTCTATGATCCAGGAAAACCATATCATGTATTTAAACTTATTAGAATCACTAACCATCCAACCCAATACCATATTTATGGGTGACTTTAATTACTCCACTATTAACTAGGAATCCTATATGACAGGAAATGTACATGTACAGAGATTCCTGGATTTTGCAAACACAAACTCCCTGGACCAGATAGTCAGTACGCAAACCAGGGGTGCAACCATAGTGGATCTGGTCCTTACTAATATGGGAGACTGCTGCACACCCCCTATTGTAATGCCTTCCCCTGTAAGGACACATCACACAATGGTCTCCTTTGAAGTAAAAATAAAACCTGGATCCTCAGCTAAACATGGAATATCCAGGAACTATTCTAAGGCTAACCTTATGCTATTAAGTGGGAACCTTGCAAAATTTCCATCCCCCATAAACCCTAAGAACACTTCTGCCTGTGCAGAACTGTTGACAGAAACACTATACAAGCATGTTAATAGCTGCATAGAGGCAGCTATACCTACCAGAAAGAAGTGCAGAATGAACTAAAAAAAAGCCACCCTGGTTGAATCACAAAGTCAATTGGATTTATAACAGGAGGAAGAAAGTCATGGCAAAATTTAAGAGGTGCAGCACCCAGCAGGATAAAAGCACTCTCAAACTAAACAAAACAACTCAGAGGACAGAAAGTATACCAAAGCCAAATTTGAGGCAATTTTGCCTCCTACGCCAATAACTACCACCACCACCAAGCATTCTTTAGCTATGTCTGCAACCTCAAAGGCAATACACAATTGTGTGCAGAGCTCATTGTAAATGGAACCACCTATACTGAGCCAGAAGATATAGCAAACCTCTGGGCTGATAAATTCAGCTCCAACTTTACTCATCTCTCCACTTCAACCTTCCCTCAGGAAAATTAACAAATATAACTCCCCCTGCTAACACTAGGGAACAGGTCCTTTACATATTCTCTCTAACACCAAGAACACTGCATCAATGGGCGCAGACAATATCCCTGGATGCCTTCTAAATAGCACGAAACATGACCATCATGGCCTCTGGAATTACTATATTAACTATAGCCTCCAAACAGGCTTTGTGCATCATGAATGGAGAAAGGCAACAGTCATCCCTCTGCACAATGGTGGGCCATCTACAGACCATGGAAACTACAGATCCCTTAGTCTCACTAGTCTTATACGTAAAGTCATAGAAAGAATTATCATGGAGATGATCAGTAGAGATATAGTAAACCTCCAGACACTGGACCCAACCCAGTTTGTTTTAGTCAAGGGCAGATCATGCCTACTCAATCTGTTGGACTTCTTTGACAAGGTCACCAAAACAACAGATGAGAGAAAAATCATTCAGACTGCCTACCTTGACCTGGCCAAAGTATTTGATAATATCCCACTTGAGCACTGTTGACAAACTCAATAGGTTAGTTACAAACCCAGATGTCAGTTGGTGGATAGCCAACTGGCTCACAGACAGGACCCAGGAAGTTATAAGTGGGGCGTCTACCTCTACAAAGAGGCCAGTGACAACTGGAGTCCCACTGGGAAAATTTCCCTGGACCGCTCCTTTTTGGCATTTACTTCTCAGAGGTCACGGCCAATGTCAGTGGTCTCTCGCTGACTACATTTGCAGATGATTGCAAATTAGGAGCTGTCATTGAATCTCACACTGACAAAATGTTCTCCAGAAGGGGCTGACACAGATAAACAGCTGATGTCTGAGCCATGGGCTAAAACTAAATGCCAAGAAATGCATAATTAGTACCTTCTGGGAAGTTGTCCATCTCTGGTAACTATCAAATTGACAACACACCCCTTAGAGTTGACCCAGCAGTCAGGGACTTAGGGACACAGGTAGATCGTAATCTAGTCTTTGATCACCACATGTCTACAGTGATGAGGAAATCATTCTATGTTGCACAACTTATAAACAAAGGTATGGCATCCAAGTCTAAGGAAGTCATTGTTCCACTGTATTTGGTATTCATCAGACCATTCATTGACTACAATGCCCCCTTTGATATATACCTAACCAGGCATATTCAACTGGAATGTCCACAGAGGTTGCTCAATAAAAGAATAAAAGGGCATAAGTAATATGTCCTGTGCTGACCGACTCAAGCCCCTACCCTTGTATTCTGTGTCCTACAAGCTTTTGGGGGGAGATCTATGCCTGGCATACAGGGCACTGTCAGACACCACTCTGATGGACCTCCTGCATATCCACCAAACAAACAGTACCAGAATTACCCATTCTAAAGAATTAAACCTTGCCTATGATATAAATAAGACCTGCTGGAGAGATAGGTATGTATCATAGAGACTACCCTGTCTATGGAACAGGCTTCCCATCCATGTGAAGGAAAGTTCCTGCCTAACTCAAAATAAAGTGCAACTTGGACAATTGGATGGGAAACTGGAAATGCATCCCTGGTTTGGCACTTCTGTCTTTCCTGGACACAGGTAGCCTGTAAATGGTTCATCTGTCAGGCCTATGCTCGCACTTATCAAGTGTATCAGAACTGGTCAGAAATTTAAGATGCATGACTAGGCTTAAAAAGGCCCTTGAGGTCATTAACCTAGTAAAGATCTATGAACCCATAAATGGAAATGGTAATCAGGGAACTAATCGAGCAGGACATAGTGAACCTTCAAACACTAACCCATATCTGTTTGGATTCATCAAGGTCAGGTCATGCCTACTCAGCCTGGTGCATTTTTTTTAAATGGTCATCAAACCAATAGATGAAGGGGATGAAGTATACCTGAACTTGGCCATAGCTTTTGACATGATTGCTCATGAAGATATAGTAGAAAGCTACATATGCTGGAAAAGAACACTTAATTCAATAGATGGATTGCCAAACCATCTCACAGATAAAAAGCAGGAAATCAAAATCGAGTACGTTACCTCTACAAAGATACCAGTCACCAATGGAGTGACCAGGGTTTTGTGCTGGAGCATCTACTTTTTGGCATCTACTTTCTTGAATTAAAAGCAACTACCAAAGGGCTCTGGCTGACTAAGCTTACAGATGACTGCAAGATAGGAGCAGTCAATGAATCCCCAAGTGACTTAGCATCCTGCATAAACGTTTGTCCCAGCTAAGTAACTGATGCCAAAATCATGGACTAAAACTAAATTCCAAAGTATTATTGTATCCTTTGGGAAGCCATCCATCCTAGGGAACTACCACACTGACAACATGACCCTAAGAGTTGACCCAGTTGTTCAGGAATTGGGATCTTATGTGGGCAGTGCCATACCTTTTGAACAAAATGTGTCCACAGTTGTAATTTCTTACTTCCTTCTATATTGCATATTTTATAAACAATAGGGTTGTGTCTAGATCTATGAATGAGTTTGTTCTTCGTTACTCAGAAGTCATTATGCCAGTTATTGAATCTAATGTCTCCTTTGCCATGAATATTTCCAGACACATGCAACAAGTACAGCAACCGTAGAGATACTTTGTTAAAAGGATACAAGACCTAACCTACATGTCCTAAATGGAACTACTCAAAGCCCTTCCACTACACTCGGTGTCCTACAGACTGGTAAAAGGTTACCCGTGTCTGGTATGCATGCCATCCAACAACCCAGTACTGATGGATTAACTGCACATAAGTACAGTGGCATCAGAAATACTCTGCCTGGGGTTCTAAGTCTCTTCTGCAACATCAACAGAATTGTTTGGTGGGATAGGTAAATCTTGGTTAGGATACTGTTGCTCTGTAACAGACTTTCCATCCATGCAAAACAAATGTCATCCCTTTCCATAGTCAAGCAGAATCTGGATCTATGGATGGGAAACAGATAAATTATCCTAGGACTGCCCTCTGTATTACTACTGGACAGAGACAGATCTTAATGCTTTAGCGCAAGTGTGGGTCCTCTGAAGTGATCTATAGTACAATCCCAGTTATTCTCATTACGGGTGATCTATAAAATTATTGACCATGGAATGATTAAGACCAGTCTCTAAAAAATGTGATAGGTTAATTGAAATGCAAAAAGGGAAACTGGCCAGGCTTAGAAAAAGCCTATAAGGGCATCTAGGCTAGTACTTGCCTACGAACCTTTAAAAATATCCAAAATGTATTAATACCCTCATTTATTTATTTATACCTCGAATACATTTTAAAAATACATGAACCAGTGAAAATGTCTTTGTCATTGGTTTGGGAAGAGGCAGAAGGATAATGGTATTTGTATTTCAGAAGTCATATCAAATGTAAAGGGTTAATATCTGACTAAGTCTGTAGATGACTGTAGACCTGGTACCATCATAAGCTCCCAACAGGATGCCAAAATTCGCCAAGAAGGCATTTCCAAAACAAATAGCTAGTATCAAAACCATGGACTACAACAAAATGCTAGGAAATGTACATTGATTATATCGTGCAGCAAGCATGACTTTTCTTGTAATTATCAGATTGACAACGCACACCTAAAAGTTGATGATATAGTGTGGGACATGAGAACCTACATTGACAACCAAATATCAGGTGTGCGTGTGTGTGTGTGTGTGTGTGTGTGTGTGTGTGTGTGTGTGTACCAGCCAACCGTGACGTGCAGGTATTAATACTATGTTGATGTCCCGTCACAGGTGGCGATAGGGTTCACGGTCCTTCCTGCTTGATCATCACATATCCACTGTTAAGGAAGTCCTTTTTTCAATGCAGAGCTTATATCTAGGGGTATGGCATCACTGTTCAGGAATGTAATAATTCCAATGCACTCTGCTTTCATAATGCTGCTCATTGAATTTAATGTCCCATTTGGTAAACACCAGTCCAAATAATTGTCACAGCTGGGGCAACTACAACTCACTTTGTCACCCAAACAAATCAAGGGCATAAGTCAGCAAACACATGCAGACTCTCACACAAGCCTTGTTTCTCTTTTCAATACCATGGAGGCTAATATGAGGAAGTCTCTGCCATGCTTATGCAGCCTCAACAGACCTTATCCTGTCAGACCTATTACAGATTCACAAGTCCACTGATAACGTGAACACCTTCTGAAGGGATCACAATCTGTTTTGGAACATAAATAGACCATGTTGGAAGGACAGATATGTATCGCAAAAACTGTCTTCTACTCCACATAAAGCAGAAAAACTTCTCTTAGTCTATTCAAATGCTACTTTGTTAGATGGGAAACTGCAAATTCACCCCTGGTTTAGCACCCATATTCCTCAGGGCTAGGGGCAAAAAGTAAATGTCCCAGCATATCTCCTTTCTGTCGACCTTTGGGTTACTCATATGGAAATTGCTAAGAGGTAAAAACTACCACAGGAATGTAAGGATAGGCTTCTTAAAATCATCACAGAGCAGTAGCCTATGAACAGGCATGTACAGATCCTACAACATGCTACAGTAGAGCTATACAGACTGTTTAGTACCACTATGTCATAAGAAATGCCATAACAGGCACATACTGACCCTGCAACATACTATGTCAGCACTATGCAGACTGTGTACACATGTCCATATACAGCATATTTCAGTACCAGAGCATCCATAACACTGTACGTGACTGCTTGACTAAGTAGGTCTACTTTGTTAGCTTCCTACTGTTGAGTGAGTGCTGAAAATCAGTATTAACATCAAGGGTGCTTAACAGCGATGTTGCTTTTTCCAGTTGCTGAAAACATTCAGCCAACTATATCTCTACACAACACTCTTGTGTACCTCCCAGCAATCACAATCTTTTGTAGTGTGTGTGATGTTTTCTAATTGTTAGTTTCTGCTTCATGACACCCATGCAGACAGGCAATAGAGGTACGACTGCTGAATCCTACACAAATGCACTTTATAAGCACTTACATGAGTGCATGGATCGTGCTATCTCTAACAGAACCAAGATGCTATCCTCCAAAAAAAGAAAGCCGATCTGGTGGTCCCCTGCCATAAACAAACTCTACAACAGAAGAAAGAAACTGTTGCAAAAAAAAAAAAAAGAGTAAAATCCCATAATTGGAGGAACTCCCTGGTCAGCCTCAGTAAGAAGTTGAGATCCCTCATAAAATCCTCCAAAGCTAGTTACAAAAACAAAATCGCCACTGATTCTAAAGTCAACCACAACGCATTCTATAGCTATGTCAAGCTTCTCAATGGCAACACTCAGATCCGCTCTGACTTACAGCACAATGGCACTGAATATACAGAACCAACTGATGTTGCCAACGTCCTGGCAGGTAGGTTCAGTGCTAACTTTACCCCCCCTCCACCCCCTAAAAGGGTCCATCTCTATACTGGAAGAATGCAAAGTTCCTGTAATCACGGATGCAGAGGTAAAAACCACACTTTCCAAAGCCAAGAACACAGCATCCATGTGACCTGACAACATTCCAGGCTGTGTTCTGCACGAACTACAGAATGAACTGGCACCCCACCTAAGCACCATGTTCAATCATAGCCTCACTTCAGGCTTTGTGCTCACTGAATAGTGCACAGTGACCGTTATCCCACTCCACAAAGGTGGAGCCACCACAGACCTCGGGAAATACTGCCCCATTAGTCTAATGAGCCCGGTCTGCAAGGACATGGAACGTATCATCATGGAACTTACAAAGACCTACACAAAATGTTAAGATGAATATTTTATTACAGAAATGCTTCCCTGAAAGGGGAAAAAAACTTGCTTTGCTAACAGGCATCTCAAGGACGAGAAGTAACAATAGTAAAGTCCAAAAACAGCTGACAAAAAAGGTCACTGAACGTACTGCCATGAAGTTGAAAATTACATCACTCTTGCCCTGATTAACATGCTACACAATGCATACAGACTATAAATGCCAACATGCAAAGTACAGCTACTCAGTATTACACACTGCCTTGTAAGGGATCCATTCTCGGTCAATTTCTGATGCATAGAAGCAACCACTGCAATTAATTGTTGTGCACCACCAAACAAAACACACACACCAACTTCTTATAGTCATCTGAAAAGCAAAGGGTAAACAGCCAACTAGCTCATATCAGAAGCAAGAAAACACAAAACACTTAAGAAGGCAAAATAAAATGTTCAACATTTAAGTTTATAGCCTGGCATGTTATTACTGCAGGAGTATTTTGATGGCTGTTTAAGTTTATCAACTAAACTAAGAGCTACATACTGAAAAATGAAAAACTGCATAAAGACAAAGTGCCCACAAATTACCACATAGGTGGTAATCCATTAAGTACAGAAGTAGTAATTAGGAACCTGGGAACCCAAGTTGATAGCAATCTCTCATTTGACAACCACGTGGCCAAAGTGGTTAGAAAAACATTTTATATAGCCCACCTAATCATGAAGGGATTCGCATCTAGATCAGGGGAGGTCATCGTGCCTCTTTACTCATCCTTCATCAGGCCCATAATTGAGTACAATGCCCCTTTTGGGATGTACCTTACCAGACACCTGCAGCAACTGGAAAGACCCCAAAAGTACCTCACCAAGAGGATCAAGGGGCTCAAACAGATGCCGTATGCTGCCCGGTTAAAGAAACTCCAGCTCTTCTCAGTGGCATACCGCCTGCTCAGAGGCGATCTGTGCCTGACGTATAAAGCCATGTCCAACCCGGAATTAATGGACATGCTGCACCTCAGAAAATCCAAATCCCATCGAGCTACGCACTCGAGGGACTTAAACCTCAGCACTGAAATAAATAGGACATGCTGGAGGGACATATTCATAACCCAGAGGCTCCCTTCACTCTGGAATAAAATCCCAGTCCAGGTTAGGCAGAGTCCCTCATTGACTCTCTTCAAGAGGAATCTTGAAGAGTGGATGGGAGATCATAGGTTTAACCCGGGTATCACTTCTGTGTCACTGTTAGACAGAGGCACAGTATACTAACCTCAAAAAAGGGCATAGCAAAATTAATTTAAAATGGGAGGCGAAAGCCATACACACTCTGGCTAGGCTTATAAATGCCTTAGGGCAGATAGCCTAGTATGAACCTATGAACCTATAAGACTATCTTCCAAAGCAGTAAGCTACAACAAGTGTACAAATCACTTGCAAACCACACCTATCCTGAATAAAAAAAAAAAAACTGATATGGGAAGACAGCTCTCACCAGGGTCTTAGTACTTATTAATCTGGCACATTCTTGCACCAACACCATACACTTCAGTAAAAGCGAAGTAAATTACTACCTTTAATGAACGGAAACTGCCTCCCCATAAACAAATACTATTACCAAGTTACATTACACACCCAGATGTAGAACAGCTGTAACAATGAACAGAAGCCTACATTAATCAAGTACTAGAAGAAAACATTTAAATGATAAAAGGATGAAAGTGTCATTTGGAGTACCATCTCACTGGTGAGAATGTCCTCTTCTCAAAATGAAAATACACATTACATTCTTATACAGCTACCTTAAAAAATTATACTTCAATGGAATGTACTATATTTTAGTTGTTCTGTAGCTGTCCAGAGTACAGCACGGAGCCCAAAAAACTATTTGCAGACTTGGATCAGATGAAACACAAAGCTTTACAGAGATTAAAGTTTATATCACATAGAATTACTCCTTACTAACCGTTCAAAAAACAGTTGCAAGAAACCCAAATATAGCAGCACTGACAAATGAAGCTGCTATACCCAATGATTACAGTGTCTTACCTACAGTGAGACAGTAAAAAAACAAAATCAGGACAAATCTGATTAAATTTACAGCCATACTTTGATATTTAAATAAATAAAAAAATTTAGCCATATTTTGGTATGCCACCAACACATGTAATTCTATATGAACTACAAAAGGAGGCAGTTCTAGGCACACTACAGGTGTAAACACATAGTGGCCCTTTAAAGAGTATAAATATGTCTGTAAGGATGGGAGGTTGGCAAAGTGGTTAAGGTGTCCCTTTATAGGTACAGGGTTTGATTCTCACATGGGATAATTGGCTGGGTTTAGAATGGCCCACAAAGAGAATTTCCTGGTACTAATTTATAAAAATATGATCCTTTGAACAACTTTACACATAGTAAATAAATAAAAAAATTACTATCATCTGACCTGATTAAAATTACAGCCATACTTTGATAGTTGAATAAATAATTTTTTTAGCCATATTTTGGTATGCCACCAACACATGTAATTCCATATGAATTACAAAAGGAGGCAATTCTGGGCACACTACAGGTGCTTAAAAGAGCACTTTTGGCTACCATCAAGACTGCAACAGTACTAATTTCACAAAGTCTAATCGTACTTGGACCTAGGAATGGGGTCCAATCCCATCATGGTATTAGAAACCCAAAAGACTTGAAGAATAAAGCTAGAAAACATATACTGTGAAACAGTACTTCTTTTACATGTTCTAGTTCAACTGCAAGGTTCTGTTAATAAAACAGAAACAGTAGCAGCTGCCTGTTAAGAGTTTAAACCATCAGGGCCATGCACTGGAGCTTATTCAAATCCAGCTTGGAATAAGAATAATAGGTCTCCTGTACTTGCCAAATACTAAAGTGGAACATGTAGCAAAACCACAAGTTTAACAGAGACAGCAACAGGTGAAGCCAATATTTATTCTAAATTACATGGAAAATGTGCATCCAGTACAAAGTAGCGATTACAAAAAACCAGCATACAGTCTCTCGCATAGAAAATCATGATGACCTGGTCAACAGCACTACAGTGATATTCTACTTGATCATCACCAGCCACGCAATTAAGACTTCTGGTACAATACATCTAATTGAAGCAGTACATTTTAACTCATGGTAAAACAGCCATTTCTTAAGATTAAATTGCTTAGTGAAGTCCATACACCTCACATATGCATGCCGAAAATCCCAGATTTTCTGAGATGCAACAGGCTTCAAAATGGACACAAATAACGCTTAAGCAGTTATAGTAAAGGACATTTTAAACTTCAGTCACGTCACCCTCAACTGTGATTAGTACACAGTATAAAGTTGGGTTAAAATGACAGGCAAGCTAACTGCAAATAAAAATGTCACGATCCCGCAACTCTGTTCTATTTCTCAGACGTTAGCTTCCCATAACTGTACAACAGGATTTAAGGGTTTTCCCTCTATGCGACCTAATCAAAAAATGTGAAAAAAGCTTTCAACCTGATAGACGAAAACAAGATAAAAAGAAGGAACGTGTGCGATATGTCCAAGAAACATCCCATACTTTGATCTGCAAGCTATTGCAATGAGTAAGGGACTATGATCGCTACTTACGTTCCTCTGCCTTCACTACAACCCTATACAAGTGAGTGCATCGGTATTTTGCACAATAGGACAGTTAACAAGGCAGACATACTTATAAAAAAGAGAAAAAGCCTTTGTCTTTGTAGCACAACAGTAGCTCCTCACGAAAACAGGATAGTGCTCCCTCAAAAAAATAGACGCGTCCTGCAACAAAGCTGAATGGAACAGTTCCCAAAGATGCATAGCATTGCCTTTTTATTGGCTGTAGAAGCGCAACCTGCTGCATAGGTAATTGATGGGGTATTATCTGGCTGAAAGGACTGAAGGAAGGTGGTTTGTGGGCAATCCTTGGGTAGAAACAGGGAAAAGTGGAAAATAATGAAGGGCGTTAACGAGCCGTTCCTGCGCCCATACACTAGGTACAGCTCTGCGAGAGTATTATGTTCTTTAAAATGGCTCACAGTACCGGAATTGTAGAATTGGGTGGTAACAGAAACATTGGAAATAACAATGTACTGTAGGATTGGTCAATTTTAACATTGTTATATTCAAAAGACAGGGAAGAAAAAGATTTCAGAAAGGAGGAAATAAGCACAGAAACACGTAGTGGTCCTTTAAGTAACATTTCATACCATTCAGTTACTGCTTAAAACACAAACAGTGCAAAGCCACAGAACAGACTTTCAAAGTGCTTTTTACTACTACTTTTTAGAATGGCTAAACTGCAGTGTTTTATGAAGCCTGAATTATACTACTTTGACTCATCTCCCAACCCCCTTCACACCTAACTTCCCTAGCTGTCAAGGTGCTAAGGGTAATCTGAACTGTTACCATATGTGACTGACAGCCCACAGCAGGAGACTTGACTCATGTACTGTTTTCTTGTTCTAGCCTTTACTTTCGGTATGGGTAGGGAAAGGACCAGGCAACTGTGACATCACAGTATAGGTGGGTTTTTAGGAAGGTTGTGGAAATGTCAGTTTGGGGAAGGAATTGGCCAGAAAACTATCTGTATTCAGAGGTGTTTATGACATCAATGAAATGGAGACTGCAGCAAGCTTTACCAGGGCGGGACAAAAGCTTTTTGAAAGTGAAACCACCAAAGTACAGTAAGGTACTGTTCTAGTGGAGAAAAGCAGTTGATTTAAAATATTTTAAATGCTGTATTGTTGTTTATTCATAGCCGGGACAGTAGATAGGGAGAAAAAGGACAGAGAAGTTGAGCATTTAATAATAGAAATACCATTGTTGTCCTTTCAGTCATTCATCTGCAGAGTGTTGTTCTCATGGCTAGGAATGTGGGACTTTGTCTTTCTGAATATCAAAGAATTGGGAATGTCTTTATTATGTGGTGAAACTCCAGACATGCTGCTGCTCTTGTTACTTGAAAAAAGAAAGAGTAGTTGGATGTAATTGCTATAATGAGTTATCTTTAAGACACTAGAAACCAGATGTGAATTTGTATTGACAATTTTCCCTTGGTTGCTATGACAAGTAAAAGAACTAACCTGACTACTTGTTTTCCCTGCAACAGGTTGATGATGTCAGTGCCATGAAAATTGAAGGGAGGAGGACTGGTGAAAAGACATTTTATATTAACTGTGAGAAGTTGTTAGAGAGAGATTTTAATGATATTATATTTCTGTGGAACTATGTATGAGTACTAGTTATTAATTTATCTAAGGTCAGTAATTCTGTAGTATGCTAGCCAGGGAACTTGGATATCTGGATGTTAGGTTTTTCTGATTGCATCCTTTCTATTTTTGTTGTCCGTTATTTAATTTCCGTATATGCACTTTCTTTATTATTCAAGTAAAATTAATTTATTTGCCTTTAAAATGTGATAGTTTCATAGGTACGTACTAGGCTAGCTGCCCTTGTGGACCATTTTAAGCCTAGTCAATTTCCCTTTTTGTTCTTGAAATAACCAAACCCATTTGGGTATAGATTGTATATATTACTCCTAATGAGAGTTACCAGGATCATACCATGGTTAATTTGAGGGGGACCCAAGAATGGTGTAAAGCGTTTAGGAACTACGTTTTTTCATTAACAGTACAGGGGCAGTCCTAAGGTTTTCTGCTTCCCATACATAGATCTAACTTGTACTTGAACATGAACAGGGATGAACTTTGTTTTATTTGAATGGTCAGTTCCACAGCAGCTGTATCATCTGTGAGATGTGCATCTCCCTCCAAACTACTTTGTTGATGTGGCAGAAGAGGTTTAGATACCTAGATTGAGTATTTCTTATGCCATTTGAGTTGCTGATGTGCAGTAAATCCATCAATAATGAGTCAGAGGTTAGCTTGTGACCTGTGTCTGGCGTACCTCTTAGCAGTCTGTAGGATACCAAATATAGTGAAAGGGCTTTGAGTTGGTCCATGTAGGATATGGTATTTAGCCCATTTATCCTTCTAGTAAGGTATCACTGTGTGTGTTGCAGTTGTTGCATATGTCTGGATGGATACATGTCAAAGGGGACATTATATTCAATGATTGGCTTAATGTGGGCTGAGTAAAGGGGGACGGTGACATTCCTAGAGCTAGACATAATCCCTTTGTTTATAAGCTATGCAATATAGGAGGATTTTCTTCCAACAGTAGACACATGTTGGTCAGAGTTTAGGTCACTGTCCACATAAGTTCCCAAATCCTGAAAAATTGAGTCGACTCTTAGGGACATATTGTCAATGTGATAGTTCCCTGGGGTAGAAAACATACCAAAGGATGCAATAATGCATTTTTTGGCATTTAGTTCGTGATTTTGGCATCAGTTATTTATTCGAGACAAACCTTCCTGCAGGATGACTAAGCCATTCGGAAAATTCAGTGACTGCTCAAAGCTTGCAGTCTTCCACAAACTTAGTAAACCAGAGCCCATTAGTTTTGCTTTTACTTCGGAAAAGTAGATACCAAACAGGAGATATCCCAGCACAGAACCCTGGGGGACTCCATTAGTGACTAGTTTTTTAGTTTCTTTGTGGAGGTAACTTCTCCCGTTTTGATTATTTGCTTCCTGTATGTGAGCCAGTTGACAATCCAGCAGGTGACATAGGAGTTTATTCCCAGTTTATTTAGCTTTTCTTATATGCCTGAGTTGGTAGTTGTGTCAAACACTTTGGCCAGTTCGAGGTATGCATTGTGTACCATTTACCTTCATCTATTGCTTTGGTGATCTTTTCAAAAATTCCAGTACTTGTCAGTTTTGTAATCATCAGGGTTATTATTTCTATCTTTATTAAGAGCCTCACGGATATTTTTTTAAAATATGAAGCATTTCCTCTATGTCTGAAGGAAATTTATTAGTGTGAGGATTTTGGATATTATTGATTCGTGCCTTTTTGCTTAATATCTTACTTCTAATAGCTAATCTATATAGATTTTTTACGTCATTACATAACTGTGCAGTTTTATTTTTTTCCTAAAACTATCTTCACTTTGTGTTAAAACTGTTTGATATTTTGTCATTCATTTTTAATGACTTCAGTGTTATCTAATTTGTTAAAACCTTGTTTGTGTTTTTCATTTTGTTTTTCTAACAATGCTTTATCCCACTCTCTCATTTTATTAATAGCTCATTTTCCTATTCTGTCTTTAATATGCATTTTTAAGGAGTCCCATAATATGACTTTACTAACCTGACCATTATCATTCAAAGATAAAAACATTTTCAATTTGTTCCTTAAGGCAAGTATTAAATTCTTTTAATTTTGTGATATATACTGGAGCTTATAAATCTGAAATTTCCTTTTATCCGTTAATATGTTAATACTTAGTGCATTATGATCAGATAAAGGACAAGGAATAGTTTTAAAATAATTCACTTTATTAAGTAAATCTGCAGAGGCTTAAATCCTATCAATTCTAGTTTGCTTCCCATGCACATAATAATGAGTAAAGAACAATGACCTATATTCTGCTTTTACTGTTAAATCAATTAAATTATTATTACTAATCCATCTGTTTATAGCTTTAGCTAGTGTATAGAGTTTGCAATCATATTTAATTGTATACAAATGTATCCATTCCTTTCGGATCATTAATGGATTCCATGACCTTAAGCATTGCAGTAGATTTTCTCCAAAGTATAGCTGTTCCTCTACTCTTTTTGTTAATAGAAGCAGATGATAACATTTTGTAACTTAAGTTATTTAAATATTGTATATCTTTATCTGTCAAATGAGTCTTGCAAGAATATAGCTCCTCTATTTAATTTTAGATGTCTCTCCATTATTTAATCCATTTATATTAATTGATAATATATTAAAACTAGACTGTGTATTTAAAAAGATTTCATTTAAAGGATATGAAACATTTATCCACCTTATTAATTTAATTGTATTCAAGACTCTAATGCATTCCTCTAACACTATCTTAACATTCCACATTTTTTGAATTCTTCCTTTCTACAGACTAAACTACTAAAACTCATAAATAACAAAATAAATTTTTGCAACTGTAACTGTATATATTACTAATAAAACACAACCTGCCATGGATACCAAAGTTCCCAGTTCACCTATCGAATAGACAAACTACTGACTATCTATCTACCAATATCTAAAGTATTATCAAAAAACTAGCAAAAAGCTACCATGACTTGCAAATAATTAATATAATATTATGTATAAGTTAAAAATAATGAGAGACTATTAATTTAATTATATATTTTGCCATTTAAAACTATGCCCCCATTACTGCATACAAGTTTAATAATCCTTTTCTGTTAATCAAAAGTATTAAATAATCCAACAAATAGTATACTGTATACCTATTTATATAATAGTAGTATAAATTATCCATAAAATATTTCTAAATTATTCACTCGTTCAACATTATTATACCTAAATCTCTAACAAAATAAGTAGAACAGAGTGGGGTTTTAGAGAGAAATATATCTGTAAGCTTGCAGATGATGGGTAATCTTAACATACTAAACTGTTATATAAAAGGAAAATCAATGCACATATATACTTATCATGCTACTAAATAACATACATATTTTATAGATCTAAAAAAGCTCTGAATTAATTTTAAAAGTGCAAGTATCTATATCTTAAAATTGTGTAACACTGAATATAATAAGTATCAAAATATTTAAAAATTCATTAGCTTATCAAACTTATTCATAAAAATAAGTGCATTACTGGAGTGAAAGAGAATTTTTGCTATTTCCGTAGTCAAAAACTTTGCAATCTATATTGTATTCGAAAGTTACAATATCCTCTAGTTCATCTCCCAGTCTCAATTCCTGTTTTCAAACATTGGGAAATCTACTTTACTTTCTCTCGAAATGGACGTATTGATTCAACAATGTAGCATTCAATTTCAGCTTTGATTTATGAAATTAGGTATTTCAGGAAATCTTAGTGAATCCAGTGACATACAATATGCAAAAAGCTTCAAAGTTCACATGGCCAAGCTTCAGATTTCAGCTTTCAGGATATTTTCGATTATTATATGATTTTCTATGTAAATTGTATGAGATCTTGTACACTTTCATATCTGCTATATGCAGGTATATGTAGTACATATTTTTATTTTAAGCAGTTTATTTAACTATGTTTTTACTGTCTTATTGCCCACTAATATTCTACCTTATTCTGTATAACTTGTATTTCTAAAATCACCCGGCAAAGAGCTATTTAATCAACACTCTATTCGAGATCACAATTTGTGTATATATTTCATAACTTACTGATACTTCTCTCTTATTAATTTTAGAGTAGATATTTCTTTCCTTGTACTTTTGAATATTATAATATGTTTATTCTTATTAATTCTAGTATTACAAGCAATATTGATATATACACACATACATATATATATATATATATATATATATATATATATATATATATGTATAAAGTCATGCTTGTTTAATTTCAGTGTGCGTTTTTAGTCATTGTGAACTGCTATTCTGAACTAAGCTTCACATCCTGATATTAGAATTTGATTACAGGATATGAAAATGACAACTCAGCGCACAGCAGCTGTTAATTTCCTCTAAGTTTCTCATTCTTCTTAATTCTTTTAAACTGTTCTAATCAGTAACAAACATCTGACTTTACTTCTCTACATTAATATGTACAGTTAGTGTTAGTAACACTACAGCATAAGCTATTAATATTCAGAAAAATGTTAGCAAATTATACATCAGCAACAGCTCAGTATAAAACACTATTATAGCTTTTTGTTTAGCCAACAGCAAAATGTAAGCAAATTATACATTAGCAACAGCTTAGCATAAAACATTATTATAACTTTTTGTTTAGCCAGTTCTTCTTACTAAATATTAAAAAAATGGTATTTTGAGAAGATTTCTCACATATATACTTGGGAAAAAAGAAAGAATTTTCCTGTTTTCACAAACATCAGTGATAAACTTTGACCTAGATTTTCTTCAAAACAGCTCAAGGAGCAGACAGGTAGCAAGGCAAGCAGACTCAAGCAGTTCACATAACTGGAGCATTCTTATGTTCTCAAGCTTTTAAAGTGTTAATTGCTTTGTAAACTACATGTGAAAGGAATGTGTTGTACAGGAGCAAAGAAAACAAAATCATCAGCACTTTAACACTTATAATTAGCAAATTAGTTAGATCTGATATTCAGTTAACCCAGCAATGCACATACTAAATAAAATTAAACAAATAAAATAAAAATCTTAACATATATAGTCTTAAAGTTACTATCTCTATTGCTTATATTTTAACGATATTCTCTTACAGGAAATATTTAACATTTAGAAATACATGCATAAGTTTAGTTAGATGAAATATATCAAGTCTTTCACTGTAAGTCTAGTAAAACAGTAAAATTAACCATATATATTCCTATGGTGAAAAATGTTTTAGCTTAAAATGTAAATGCATACTTACATATGCTTTTAGTACAAATCTTTTACTTGCAGGGTAAAGCTATTGTTTCAGAAAACAAAAGTCCTGTAATCAGAGAATAAACTTCACTTGTTTTTAAGCTTTTTAATTTTATAAGCAGTTTTCCAGGAATTCATCTCACTCTATCTCTTGGGGGATATAGTGTTCCAATCCATTTTTTCAGTATTGTTAAGGATTGCATTTTTGTTAACAAAGGTAGATGCCTCCTCCAGTCTGTCAAATATTTTTGTTCCTTCAGAAATAGATAATTTGATTTTTGCTGGAAACACCAACATAGCTTTAATATTGTTGCTTTTAAGATCCTTAATTTGTGATAAGCAGAATTTTCTTTTACTGATTTCTTTACTGAAATAATCATTGTCAAATATGACTACATGTTGACCTATTTTAATGGTTAAGACTGGACCATGCTTTTTTTGAATATTTGATATTTTTTTCTAAGCTAGACATAAACTTAACTGTAACTGAATGTGGTGGTGATTTTTCCTTTTTTGAAGGTGCTGTCATAGATCTGTGTGCCCCTTCAATTCCAAAAGATAACATTTCAGGTAAATTTAGTGTTTTATGTCGCCAGGTTTTTAAGTTTATTACATTGTCTCCCTCATACTTTTCAGGTATACTATAAGTTCTAATGCTTTTTTGTCTCAGTCTGTTTCAAAGTCATCAACTTTCTCTGTGAGCCATTTATTTCGTTTTAAAAGAAATTCAGTGAGACTCACCTTTATTTATTCTCCCTTCATAATCATTTAAAACTTCTTCCATATTGCTGATTTGTGCACTTTGTTTTATACGAATTTCTAAGTGTTCCATCTTCTTTCTGGTATCTTCTTTGAAACTTTCTGTTTTGGTATTCAGTTTGTCCATTTTAGTTAGTACATCCTGCATACTAGATATTAGTGACTGGATGTCTTTTTTACACAATAATCCCTAGTACCATTTATTCTGTTGAAGTCTCTTCTCTTAACCAAGCAGTTAAAATTCTGACAGGAGAAATACAGCTTTTTGAAGAACTTGAAGCTGTAAATCTTTTCTCTGAATATTAGTAAATAAAATTAGCTTACATGTCTCTCCAATTTTTAATTTTTGATTATATTTTCTGTCAGAGAAAAGTTTTCAATCACAGAGATTTCACCAGTTGCTGCTGTCAGTCATCTTGGCCATGCCCCCTTGACTGCAACCGTTCTAAAACTTCATTTCTTGAGGAGTATGCCTCCAGAAAACTTTGTTCTTAAATGTGTGTGTGTGTGGGGGGGGGTTGAAACCAGGGGTAATGCCAGGATTAAAGAAGAGCAGATGTAAAGCCATTTCTAATGCAGAACTAAACAGGACACTTGAAAATATAATTATTTTTTTCTTCCCTCAATTTAAAAAAAAGGCTTCGGCTTCCACTCCAAGGACATCTCTGAGCTGACTGGTTCAGAGTGCCTCAGATCCAGAAATCTGGCAAAGCTATAATAAAATAAGCAAATTTGCTACCAACTCAAAAAACTCCTCCCACCACTGCCACTCTCTCCATACTCTTCAGTGGCTCAAAATTCCCAGTTACTTGATTTTGCTTAGTCACTAATGCCCACAAGCTCATCCTCAAACCAAATAGCTGCCCCTCTCTTTCTGCCGCACTAAGCCCCTGCATCCCTAACCACTCACTCAGATCAGAAAAATTTCCAAAGCTGTCATGACCCCCAGGCCACCACTTACTTCCTACTCCATTTCTAAACTATGGAACTCTCTCCCTCCCACTCTTCACAATACCCAAGACCACACTAAATTCAAATCTCTCTAGTTCTCCTATCTTACTACTAAATGGATATGCACACCCCACTCCCCAACTTAAATTCCACCTCTAGCCATCAACTTCTCCACTCCCTTTGCTACTGCTACTTCTATAATCACCCCACTATACCTTAATGTGACTGTTGCCTATGGCACCCAATCCTCTCTGTTACTCAGACTGTTACCTTAACTTACTAAAAAAAAAAAGTATATGTGAATTAATATTTGTATCATGTGTCTCTATCAGAAATGTCATGTTATTGTATTGTATGCTGTATTTCTCTATGAATTTATTGTATGTTACCTCATTATTATATTGTATACTGCATATTCTCAACAATTGATGTATATTCTATATCTCTAACTCTTCACTGGAGCTTTTCTCCCTGGGCCTCCACTGAAAATGGGCTCTTCGTGGCCCAGTGGACTTCCGCAGTTATCAAACTGAAGTAAATAAAACAAAGTATTGCTGAATGATCTGGAGGTTGGGGATCAATTCTGAGGTTATCAGAGCCTTATCTTCCTCTCAGAGTTTTGGTGCTAGACCATTTGGCTTCAGTGTCAGCTTGGATTCCAAGACCAGCCTGGTTTGGATACTTCTTCTCCTGCTGGGATGGTGTTGGGTTCCCCGTCAACTTCTGCATTTGAGACCGTTGAGAGAGCTCTCTCCATTTCTGTTGAGTGGACTTCCCTCAGTTTTTCAGCTTTGCCCATCACCCAGCAAAAGACCTTTGGTACTGATCATACTCCTCCTATCCCATCCGGGACAGCTGGTTCTCATGAGCTTCAAGACAGTCCACATTCAGGATTCTCCTCTTTCTTCTGCGTCCTGTCAGGAGCATTTCACCACAGACATCTGTTGGAAACATGTGCAAGAGGAGGCATGTTTGACTCCTCACAGGAGTCAGTAACTGAAAATGTAAATTTCAGTGAAGGAGAAAGGTCCCCCAGATCACCACGTGAGGATGTTTCATTCAGGGGGGAGATCCTTGAAATTTTGAAACAGAAAGACGGTTGGTCATCCAAAGACCCCTCCCAAGAGGAATCAGTGTTTTTTGAGGCCTTCAGATCCAGCTCATCTACTTCTTGGTTGGTCCATCCCACAGATGAGATTGTGGATTTAATCTCTCAGCAGACATGGAAGGAGCCGGATGTGGCAGAACTGATTCCGCTTAAACCTGCTAAATTTATTGTTGCATCAAAGGATTTCCAGCACTGGGGCAAGGGCATGGGGGTGGATGCCATGGTAGTAGCATCATCTACTAAAAAGGGAATGAAAAGCTGAGTAGAGCTCATCTGCCCATCTCCCCAACAGGAAGTTGAGGGTATTTTCAGGTTTGGGAAGTGAGGTTATGCCTCAGCTACTTGCACTTTGAGGACGCTGAATTGTTTGGCACATATGACAAGATTTCAGAGAGATTTGACCAAGGTGCTGTCCAGTTTTCTCTTAATGTCCATGTCTGCAGAAGACAAGAAAACTGTGGACACAGTTGACCATCCTACAGTCCTTGTCAAACACCTCAATACATCTGATTTCCAGTGCAACTGATGGCAGTTTGAGTGCCACAGATGCAGGTATTTTCATAGGAGACCTGCTTGGATAAGCTTGTTTAATTTTGCGGTGCTTTTCAAGATGCCCTTTGTAAATGCCCCTTTTGATGGTTTGATTCTTTTCAGACCAAAAGTCAAGGACATGTTCTCTAGAAGTGAACAAGACCGGAAACCCCTTTCTGCCATAAGGATATGGTTTTCTAATCCCCCAAAAGCTTTTCTCTAGAAGCCAGCAAACCAAAAGAGAGGTAAAAAACTGTGGTCCCTGAAGTCTCAGAGGTTCTCTCTGAACACTTCTTGAGATAGACCCCCCTCCCTCCGGGGGCAAAGAAGGAATTCTAATGGTGCATGTTATCCATGTGGCAGCAGAGGCCTGCAAGATCAGCGCTTCAGGAATTGCTCCTCTGAGAGGCCTTATCAGTGCTCCTGCAAATTTGCCTGGTTGTCCTGCTCTGGAGGCAGCTCACCTAGGACTGGAAGGGTTCAGAGTAGTCCCCTATGTGGACGACTGGCTCATTATCACTCCTACCAGGTCTCTTCTAGTTTGGGCCAGGAATTATCTGAATAATCTGTTTTTCCTGGTACAGACATTGGAATTCATAGGTGTCCACCTATACACCACTACCCAGGTTACAAGACTGCTAGGGAACAGATTGTCCACCCTGCTTAACCAGGCACTAAAGGTTCTCTCCTGTCAAAAGCCACCAGTCAGATTGGTTCTCCAACCACTGGGATTGAAGTCTACAATGGCCGAAGTCAGATCTAAGGTCAGATCCGAAAACCCTTCCATTGAGGAAGAACGGAAGCAAATGACAATGATCTGCCATCGTGGTAAGTACATAACTTGCCTTTTTATCACAGTAGAAATTATTTTCACTACACCTGTTATGGGTGGTCCTTGTATACATCTGTAGTTTATTTTACTTAAGTGAAAAAAACAAAAGGTACCCAAATGTTAATTATTCCTTATTCATGTTTTAGATTTACCTCCTTCTCTGACTCCTGCCCCTCCAAAGAAATCCAAGTCTAAGTCAGCTCACGTCAAGTTTGAAGATGAAGATCCAGAGGACAGACTGGACCATCATGACAGGCATATCACTGCAGTGCTTTCCAAAATTATTGTAGGTTTGACTTTATAAAGAAAAAATAAACTATTTTTATTATCTGAGTACAGTAGATAGATAATGTTAAACATACAATTTAATCATTCCTTTTTTAATTTATGTAGTACTTGGTTTACAATATTATTTTTTTAATGGAAGAATTGATTATAGAATTGAAATGTAAGAATCTGACATTTTAACTTAAGAAATCTGTTAGAAAATGTTGTATTCTGTGCGGCATACAGGAGTATACACAACACACAAGGAAACAGAAGAACCTTTGGCCATTCCTCCCATTCTGGACGACGCATTTAGTAGCATTTCCTTGCTGCCGCATTTGCAGTGCCTTGCCCCTAGAAAGCCAGACCATTTCTGTAGGGTCCTTGACTCCCACCAACACCTTTATAAGAATTCTGTGGCTGATCCTACACTGATGGCCTTGGATTCCAGCAGGGACTCTAATATGCCTGCATCCAGGAACTCAATTCGCAATGACAGGGAGAGCAGAATACTTGACAGTACTGGACAGAAGACTTTTTATACTGACTGTTAAGATCCTCAACTGAAAGTGTCACAGGATCCTTAGCCAGCTAATAGAAAAAGTAGAAGTGATAGAAGATAAGAGCCCAAAGAGACTTAAAGAGGGCAATTACTGACTGTATGCAACTTCATTTTCCACATTGACATGCACGCCATGGAATGTGAGTATGCTGCACTGGATGAGTCATGCATAGCAGCTGCTACGGAGTCTTTGTTGCCAGGGTGAGGGCTTGGCAATAACAAAACTCTTTGATATTTCCCCAAGACAAGGTTTCTGTTTGAACCACTTGAAGATAAGGTGTTCAAGAAGGTGGAGGAAAAGGAGAAAAACATGCAGTCTGTCAAGGATCTTTTTCATTCCTGTACCCCTTCCCCTGTGGGTTGATGTATTAGTAACTACCCTGGTAAAAACTATCCGTTCCCTTTACCCTAAGGAGGAAATGACAAGGGCATCTACAGAAAAAAAAAGACAGCAAGCTAACCAGAGGTTGAAGCGTAGGGCCCTCATGATCATGATCAGAGTGAGCAGCTTTGACTTAACAAATCTAGTCCCCCTCCCCACACCACATCCTACCACATTCTTCATTCTCTCACCCAATACCTACATTGCTTTTCCATAATCTCCCCTCTTCTTTAAACATAAGAGGCAGAGTGGCCTTTTTTGTAGACCAATGAGAGACTGTCAGGTCATGTGGTCCTACGTATATTAAAGCAGGAATGCAGTAAGCATTTTCAGTACAGTACAAAATTCTTAAGCATTCTACAAGTTCCCAATGATCAAATCCTCATCATGTCCCTTGTAAAAGACTTAATAGCCCAGGTAGTCATGGAGAGGTACTAGAAAAAGAACTGGGATTTCATTCCAGACTTTTTCCCTAGTCTGAAGACAAGGAAGACAATGGTGGGTCATTTTTGAGTCTTCCCAGATGGAACAAATTTATGAAAGTTCAAAAATTCAAAAAGTTGTCTTCGAAGAGCTTTCTGTCTTTACTCCTTCCACATGCCTGCATGGTTTCGTTGGACTTTAAGATGCCAGGGTGGGCAGACAGGTCCTCAGATTTGAAGGGGGGGATCACACTGCCAGTTCACCTTCTTGCCCTTTGGTTTATGTAGTACTCACAGGGTATTTACAAAGTGCCTGTTTCCAGTATAGAGACCAGTTGGCATAATGGTTAAGATCTTTGTTTCCCAAGCACATGGTAAAAGGTTCGATCCTGACCTCCACCCACTGACTGTATGGAGTTTGCATGTTATCTCTGTGTATCTGTGGGGTTTCTATCTCAAACTAACCCAAGAATGGATGTGTAGGTAGCAACACAGACTCTTCATGGTACCTATGGGGGAAGAGTTGTACAGACCAACCACTTTGGGCAAAACTGTAATGCTTATGTCCTAAAAAATGGAGAACAAGGATCACAGACTGTGCAGTGTGTCAGAGCTAGCCACTTGACTGTACAAATGGTTCTAGGTGGTTTGGTCATGTTTACCAATGTCACCAAATGAGTATGGGTATTTGCCGATGCTAAGTTGGTGGAGTACCTAGCTTAATCTGACCTACACCTGGGATCCACTGCAAACATTGGGTGGGGTGTATGTGCCTTTTTAATTGATCTCTGGGTCAATAAGCTGCTGACCAGTTGATGTCCAGTTGCCTAGCCTAGGTTACTTGAAATAGCTGTGTTGAGTGAAAGCATGACAAAAAAACAGTCAACCTGCCAAACATGAACTAAGACTTGCTGCACTCAATGTAGGATGTTAAGTTGTCAATCTCGCCTTCATTCTTGCTTGATGGGTTCGGAGCCGATCCTCGGCTCCGACTCGGCACTTGCCAAGCTCGAGAGTCACTTTTACCAGCTCGAGGCAGCCCCATATCCCATGATGCAAGGCGGTAAGTACCCAGATCTCGTTTGCCGCTTCGCTGATGAGGTCCTCCTTTTACCAGCTCCTGGTAAGTGATTTGCTACTTTGCTATTTTAGCCCCTTTTAACAAAAAAACCCTTAATTGTTAGTTTTATTTTAGTTTTAAACATTTTCTGACAGAAAATTATCTGTCTCTTCTTATTTTTTTAGTCAGACTTTACCCATCCCATCCCCCCCCCCCTGTTAGGGTGTGTGTGTGTGTTTATAGTTATACCTTTTGGTATATTTAATTTAATTTCTTTGACTGGTGTGTGTGTTTGTGTTTTTACACCATGTCCAAAGAAAGGGTCTCAGGCTTTAAGAAGTGTGACTCGTGCTGTCAGAAAATGTCTCTGACAGACGGTCACACTTCTTGCCTGTATTGCCTGGGGCCTCTTCACCTGCAGGACTCCTGTGCTATTTGTCATTCTTTCAGCCAGAGAGTCCTGCAGGAAAGAAGAAATAAGTTGATTTTGAGGGGCCTTCTTAAGCCGGAGGGCTCTCCGGCTAAGTCGGCTCCATCCAAGACTGTTAAGTCTTCCAAGGCCCAGGCTTCTGTGTCCAAGCCTGCGGCCTCGGCTCCGACTCGTTCTGAGTCGAGATCGGCTCCGGCTGGAGCCGATTCTGGCTTAACTAAGACTTCGGCACCGATGGCTATCGGTGCCGATTCTGGTTCGACCACTTCGGTGTCGGCTCCGATCGGTTCCGACCACCATGTGGCTCAGGCATCGGTGTCGGCTCCGACACCGTTACTTTTGTGGCTGTATCGGCTCCGCTGGAGCCGATGCATCGAGCTACCTGTCGGCTCCGATAAGTTGTCGGCTCCGACAGGTTCAATAGTTTCATCGGTTCGATGGCTCCTTCGAGGAAGAGGTCTAGGTCTCCTTCCTTGGAGCCGATACTTTGGCTCCGGCTTCACCTCTCCTCTCAGAACGGAGCCATCGGAGCCGATCTTCAAGGTCATCCAGGCTTTCTGACCATGATTTAGAGAGAGTGGTCAGTAGATTACTTAAGTCACAGGCACTGGCCCAAATGTTACATAGTCCGTCTCAACAGGCGGCTATTGGTCCACACCCATTGCAGTTCCTCCTTCAACTCTACCCCAGAGCTTGGAGTTGGAGTCTTCGGGAATGGTTACTGCTACGGCTGAGGGACAGATACCCCCTTCTGTTCCTTCAGCCTCTACTCTTATCTCCTCTTCGAGACCTTCCTTAGAGGTATTCGGTGGCCGGGCTTCCATGGTCTCCTCCGAGGGGGTGAGTGGCATCGGACCCTTGTCCGAACCCGCTCTTCCCCTTGGAGCCTCGGCCTTGGTGAGCTCGGCTCCGACATCTGCCTCGGAGACTTCCCTTTCGGTGGTCCCTGGAGTTCCTAGCTCTTCAGAATGGGTTCTCTCGGACCTGCCTGGGAGGGGAGCATTCGAGGTGATGAAGTGTGCTGGCCACTGGTATCAGCCAGCGGTCTGTTCCCTTAGCTCCTCCCTCTATAGTGCCTGTTGACATCTCTGCCACTTCTCTTCCTACAGGACCCAGAGATCCTCCGCCTCAGGTTTCCCCATTGGGAATATCCCCCTCTTCCGAGGATTCTCCTGATGTTTCGGGAGATCCTCCTAGGAAGAGGACTTGTAAGAGGAAACATGTAGACTCCCCCGAGTCTATCACTTCAGATACTGACTTTGATGAGTCAGAGGGATCCCCAAGATCCCCCTCTGAGGATGTCTCCTTCTCAGACATCCTAGAACTCCTTAGACAGAGGGGAAACTGGCCCACCAATAATCCCTCTGAGGATGAGTCAGTATACCTTGAGGCGTTTGGATCTCGGCCCTCCACCTCCTGGGTGTCTCCGCCTTCGACCCCTTATGCAGGTTATTGCCCGAAGGCGTGGGCTGCTCCTGACTCTGTAGAGCCAGGTCCTAGGAGGCCTTCAAAATTTATTACTGCCCGTGTGATAAGCAATTCCTCACTAAGGGTGTCCCCGCTGATGCCATGGTGGTGGCTGCTGCCACCAAGAAGGAACTTGCAGATCCTTCCGTACTCGTCCATCCTCCTAATAAGGACTCTAGGACCATGGATAGGTACGGTAAGCGGATGTTTTCCTCAGCGACCTTTGCTATGCGTTCGCTGAATTACCTATGTCACTTCACCAGACTCCAAAGGGATATCCTTAAGGAGCTAGGTGATGTTGTACAGGATCCTACAGCTGCAGGAGCTCAGGAAAAAATTGCTTCGCAGCTAGGAACCGTTAATTCCATTGCAAACTCCTCCATGCGGCTAATATCATATGCTGCTGATGGAGCGAGTAGGGCCGCAGGTACAGGTGTGGCTCTTAGGCGCCAAGCCTGGATGCGGCTATGTGACTTTGCAGATCCCTTTAAGGCGTCCTTCACAAATTCTCCCTTTGATGGGTCAGCTTTGTTTGGCCCTCAAGTGAAGGAAACTTTGACCAGGTGTGAGCAGGACGGCAAGACTCTTTCTGCCATAGGAGTCCGTTTTTCCACCCCTTCTAGACCTTACCCCAAAGGACAGAAAGGCGGCAAAATGTGGTTCCAAATCCCAAGGAGTCACGCCGATTCACGTGGTCAGTTTACCCCTAGAGGCAGAGGGGTAACAACAACAGACGCGCTCTAGAGGCAGAGGGGTCCAAAACCAGGGAAACAGAGAGCCTCTCTCTGACAAGCCCTTTCAGCATCCCTGAGATGTTGCCCGGCTATCCATCCTTGGAGGCAGTCGGGGGAAGACTATCGCTGTACCCAGAAGCCTGGCGTTCCCTCACTCAAGACAGATGGGTACAGTCGATCATATCCGAGGGTTACAAAATTCCTTTCCAGGAAAGTCCTTTCTATCACTCAAATTCCCTTCCAGATGTACCACCCGGTCTAAGGGAAATTGCAGAGTTAGAAGTCTTAAAACTTCTGCAAAAAGAGCCATTCAGCCAGTTACAACAGATCATTCAGAGCCGGAATCTACTCAAGGTTCTTTTGGTCCCCAAAAAGACGGGAGACTGGAGACCAATATTGGATCTCAGCAGACTCAACAAGTCTGTGAGGAAGACAAGATTCGAATGGTCACTCTTCAGTCAATTCTGCCCTTCTTACAGAAGGACAACTGGATGTGCTCAATAGATCTTCAGGATGCGTACTATCACATCAAAATTCACAGACGCTCCAGGAGATTTCTCCGCTTTCGGCTGGGGTCCAGTCATTTCCAGTTCAGAGCCCTGCCCTTTGGTCTCACTACAGCCCCCAGAGTGTTCACCAAATGCATGGCAGTAGTCACGGCTCACCTGAGACGTCAAGGATTCCAGGTGTTTCCGTATCTGGACGACTGGCTCCTTTCAGCCACCACCAGGCATCAGCTTATTCAAGCCAGGGATTACACAATAAAGCTTTGTACTCTTTTGGGCATCTCGATAAACTTCGAAAAATCATCCTTATCGCCCTGCCAGTCTATTACTTTCATAGGCGCAAACTTAAACACTGTTCGGATGTCAGCTACCCTTACAGATCAAAGAGTTTCAGACATTCAAAGTCATGTCAGGATCATTCTAGCCAACAAGAAAGTACAGGCCAGAATGGTTCTAAAAGTATTAGGCCTCATGGCTGCAGCCATTACTCTTCTTCCCCTGGCTCGCTTCTACATGCGCCTTCTTCAGTGGATGCTGTTCACACAGTGGTCGTACCAACAACTTCCAATGCGTCACCATATTCTGGTGACACAGACTTGCAAAGATCATCTTGCTTGGTGGATCACATCTCCCCAGGTTCACCAAGGCAGACACTTTGTACCCCCATCCCCGGTAGCCACTGTCACCACAGATGCCTCCCTGATCGGGTGGGGGGGTCATTATCAGGGCAGGATGGTTCATGGGACGTGGCAGCCGTTCGAGTACCACCTGCACATAAATGTCCTGGAGATGAGAGCAGTGCTTTTAACGTTGCAAGCCCTCAACGACTTTCTTCCCGTGAGGGACAATTGCAGTCCACACAGACAACATGTCTGTAGTTTGGTATATCAACAAACAGGGTGGAACCAAGTCCTACCCCTTGTGTCGAAGCTCAGGCTATGGCAATGGGCAATCTCCTCTCATCGGTTTCTGGTAGCAACGCATATCCCTGGGAAAACCAACATTGTAGCGGACAGATTGAGCAGAGCTATTCTCATGCCTCACGAGTGGTCTCTCAAGCAATCTATAGCGGAAGAGATTTTTCTGGAATGGGGTCGTCCATGTTGCGATCTTTTTGCTACTCCCCAAAACAGCAAATGCCCAGACTTCTTCTCTCTCTTCCCTCTTCCAGGCCATCCCCCCAGAGACGCTCTGACCCAGGATTGGCCCCAGGGACTTCTTTATGCCTTCCCTCCATTTCCTCTGATCCCTCAAGTTATCCAGAAAGCTACCATTTTGAGAGCCAAATTGATTCTCATTGCCCCTTACTGGCCTCGACAAGTTTGGTTTCCGTTCCTCCATCGTCACCTTTTGGTGCAGCCGTGGCATCTGGACCCAGTGCCAGATCTTCTGATTCACCAATCCGGTCAGCTGCACCGGTCTATCCCTTCTCTCAACCTCACAGCATGGTTGCTCCACTTCCTTCCTTAGCCAGGCTTCCTTTGATCTCTAACCCAGTTAGAGACATCATAGTAGCTTCTTTAAAATCCTCTACCAGGAGGATTTATGCAAGCAAATGGAAACGTTTCTCTTATTGGGCTAAGGCCAAGAATATTGATCCTTTCACTGCCCTTGTTCAGGCAGTCCTAGACTTCTTAGCAGAGATATTTCATGCAGGCTCCTCTTCTTTCACAGTCAGAGTTCAATTGGCTGCTATCTCGAACTTTCATGTCGGGGTCGCAGATCACAATATTATGTCCCATAGGCTCTGCAGGGCCTTCTTGAAAGGAATTTTCCTGCTAAAGCCTCCAATCAGGAATCCTCCTCCTCAGTGGGATCTAAATTTAGTGCTGACATCCTTGATTCTTCCCCCCTTCGAGCCAGCTGTTTCTTGTTCCCTGAAATTTCTTTCTTGGAAAACTTTATTCCTAGTGGCTATTACATCGGCCAGGAGGGTGTCTGAACTTCATGCTCTATCGGTTCGACCCCCTATTTGGTTTTCACAAAGACAGAGTATCATTGAGAACTAATCCGACCTTTTGCCTAAGGTCGCTTCAAAGACAATTTGAATCAATCCATTGATCTCCTGTATTTTTCCCAAACTATTCAGACAGAGCCGAACAAAACTACATTATCTTGATGTCCACCGTCAACTCAGATATTATTTGGACAGAACAAAAAATTTAGGAAATCTGATCAACTTTTTGTTTCCTATCACGGATAATAAGAAAGGCCTTCCTGTTTCTAAAGTGACCTTGTCTAGATGGCTTTCTTCGGTCATCTCTGAAATTTATCTGCTCAGGGGAAAACAGCTGTGCTCAAAACCTAAAGCACATTCAACTAGGAGCTTAGCTACTTCTACAGCCTTTCAAGCTAGACTTCCTTTAGACACTATTTGTGCAGCGCCACTTGGGCCACTCCTTATACTTTTGTTTCCCATTACAAATTGGACTTGGCCTCCAGGGACAGAGCCAGTTTTGGCTCTACAGTCCTCAAGAGTCTGTTCCATTGAGCCACCCAGGATAGAGGTGCTAGGGACTCGGTCCCATCAAGCAAGAATGAAGGCGAGATTGACAACTTAACATTAAGAAGTTATGTACCTACCATAACGTTCCATGTTAGTTGTCTTCTCTGCCTTCTTTCTTGACCCTCCCTCCTTCCCCAGGCCTGGACAGACCTTTTATAAGAAATTATTATGCTGAAGACCATTCAGACCTGGTCCTTCTTCCATCCTGTAAGTTTTCTTTCTTCCTTTTGGAAGTGTTTTATGCTTGGTGCTATTGCCCTTTGTCATCAAACGAGATCTGGGTACTTACCGCCTTGCATCATGGGATATGGGGCTGCCTCGAGCTGGTAAAAGTGACTCTCGAGCTTAGCAAGTGCAGTCGGGCCGAGGATCGGCTCCGAACCCATCAAGCAAGAAAGAAGGCGAGAGAAGACAACTAACATGGAACGTTATGGTAGGTACATAACTTCTTATTCACTGACAGGACTCAGCTTGGAAATGGAAGATGTGATAGTATGGAGGAGACTGGGCATCTTTGTATCCAGGAAACAAGAGGGAAGGGCAGTGCAGCAAAGCTACTTGGTGTGGGATCCAGAGTTCTCAGGAGGGGGACAGAATAGAAAATTGTGAGTGAGAAGCCTCAGAAGACAGGGATGTCGTCAGAATTAGTGTCAGACTCATGGCAGTCAGACTCCAGCCTAATGACAGAGCAGTATTCATAATCTCAGCCTATGCTTTGCAGCAGGTTTATGATAGCGAGAAAAAGGGCGTTTTTAAAGAGCAGTTGCAGGACTTACTAGATAAAGCAGGACAACATGAATTGGCGTTGATTATGGGCGATCTGAATACTCATATCAGGACAGACGGAACAGAATATGAAGACTTCCTGGATTCACTTTATTGGGGCAACAGGAATAAGGAAGACGAGGTCATTCTAGCTCGATGGTGGTCAGCACAAAGTTCAGTAAGGGAGACTGTCAGAAAATCACATACAAGAGTGGCCAGCATGCAACTCAGGCAGACTTCTTCCTAGTAAGGAAAGGGCATTAGGGTAGAATCAGTGATTGCATTCTCATTCCCAGTGAAACAATTGTCTCCAGCATAAATCACTGGTTGCCACAACTGGCAGCAGTCAGTGGTCAGAGAAGGCTGTAAGATCAACAGAGATTAGGCTGAAATCCTGGTAGGTGACTGGAGAAAGCACAAAAATTCAAGGAACTACTCGGAGTCTTAGCACCTCAGGAGGAGGGAGAAATAGGTGGAGATGAAGTATGGCAGTGCCTCAAAACAGCATTTATGAGGATTAGAGAACAGATGTGCGGCTGAGCGAAAATAAAGTACGTAAGGCAAGCTGATCGTGGAATGCAGAAGTCCAGGAAGTCATCAAAAGAAAGGAGTGCATGAAAAAAATAGGAGATAGAAAAGATAGACCAGGTTAAGAAGGAATACTGGTTGGCCAACAAAGAGGCTAAGAGAGGAGTTACAATAACAAAGAAGAACTCATCAGAGGCACTCTGCCAGCTTCTGAAATATGACTCGGAAGGTGCCACAAAGATACTTACGTTGCAAAGCAAAGATAGAAAAATAAAGAAGATAAGCACTCTTCATGAGGGGTGACAAAAACAGTCTGCACCACTAGTCCACAGGTAATCAAAGGCTAATGGAGGGAGTACATCCAGCAGCTTTTGAATGCAGAAAACTGCATGGAAGCTGTAGTGTCCCAGACACCGCCTTCGATGAGAGAAGAGAAGGAGCCCACCATAGAAGAAGTAAGAACAGCATGAAGGAAAATGAAGTCAGGGAAAGCAGCAGGCTCACATGAGGTCACAGGGGATATGATCAAGATGTTGGGTGAGATGGGGAGAAGTGGTTCCTGATGGTACTCATAGTAGTATGGTGAGAAAGGTGTATCCCAGGTGACTGGCGAATAAGCATACTACTGCTAGTGGTCAGGAACAAAAGGAACATTCACAACTGTGGGAAGTACAGAAGTATCAAATTCCAATCACACTTACATGAAAGTCTTGGAAATGGTGATTGATAAACAGATATGCAGAGTAGTAGAAAGTAAGATGGGAGATGAGCAGTTCAGATTCAGATCAAAAGCAGCACAACTGACCCAGTGTTTTCAGTGGAACAGGTAGTTGAGAAGAAGCTAGAGACTGGGAAGAGTCTATCTGGGTATTCATAGATTTGGAGAATGCGTATGACAAGGTCCTAAGACAGATGATTTGGGTAGCACTGCAGTAGATCAGAGTCCAAAAAACATTAGCATTAATGCAAACTATGTACAAAGACCCAGTGAATCAAGTATGAAGTATTCGGTCTCACAAAGGGTTTCCCAGTGAGAATCTGTGTGTATCAGGGTTCAGCTGTGAGCCCACAGCTTTTCATACTGGTGATGGACTACATTAGCAAATAGGTCAGAGGCGACAGATCGACAAAGGTGTTGTGTGCAGATGACGTGGCATTACATGCAGAATCTGGGCAGTCACATCAGCAAAGGATGAGGAATGGAATGGAATGCAAAACTGAAGGCACATGAGATGGAAATAAGTACAGGTAGGACAGTTGTAATGGCAGCAAATGGGGGAAATTAGAAGAAGTTGAAAATAGAGATAGAAAGGAAAGTAGTGGAACAGGTTAACAGCTTCAGATGTCTGGGAACGATGGTTGAGGAGAAGAGAAGTCTGAATAAGGATGTCAAAGCTAGAATCAGAGGAGTTGCAGCCAACTGGTACAGTGTGTCGGGATAGTGTGCGACAGAAAATGCCAAAGAAGCTGAAAGCTAAGGTGTACAAAACAGTGGTGTGACCATTACTGCTGTACAGTACAGAAACCTGGTCATTAAGGGCAGAAGAGTTGAGGAAGCTAGAGGTGATGGAGAATAAAGTGCCTGAAATGAGTAGTAGGATGTACATTGTGGGAAAGATGAAGAAATTTGGTCATCTGAGCAGAAGTCAAATTAGCTCCAGTTCCAGAGAAGGTCAAAGAGAACAGATTATGGTGGTTCAGGCACATGTGCATAAAAGGAGGAGATGATTTGGTGAAGAAGCTTTGGGACAGGCAGGAAGAAGGCAAAAGTAAACAAGTGCATCCAGCAAAGAAAAGGATGGATTGTGTGAGAGAAGACCTATGACAGTCTGGCATGAGTGTCAAAGAAGGTTGGGGAGTGGCATTGAATTGACAGAGATGGTGGCATTTGATACAACACCCCATCCCCATGTAGAAAATGGGAAAAGCGTTTGTTGATGGTGAAGATGATGATGATGAATGATGATTAGAGTAGTTCCATTTTATGCAATGAAGGACATTCAGATTTACCCGTACCCGGATGCTTGTCTAAGATAAGCAATGTCCTTGAAGAAGATCCAGTAATATCTTCATTATTACTGTGAATTGCTTCCAGTTCATGGGAATTTCTTTAAATCTTTCAAAGTTGCATTTTGTTCCATCAAGACAGATGTTGACCCTGGGGGGGTGGGGGGGTTACTGTTGGACACCGAAGAGCAAAGGACATTCCTTCCCTTAAATTATCTCTTTCTGTCCCAGTACTTCAGAGCCATCTCTGAGTAGGATAAAATCCCAGCAAGAATGAATCTGTTAAAGTCTTTGGATATTTATGCCCTCTAGTATGCCAAGAGTTCCCCTGACAACACTGCATAAGAGCAGATAGCAGTATCATCTTGGAAACAGCTGGTGTCAATTCGCCCAGTCCCTGTAGTGCCCCCATTAACCAAACTTGCCTCAACTACTCACCACAGACATCTCAGACTCATTATGGGGCAAACATGTTGTGGATTAGAAGTGACCTTCACATAAAGGAGATGATGGCAGTGCTACCAGCATAAGTACCACCAAACTCTATACATTCAAATGTGCAATATTGTAGTGATGTGGTGTATCAACAAGTAACAGAATAGACTTTTTTATCTGTTGTGCAAGCTAGCTGTGTAAGTATGGGAACTGGCAGAGGCAATGTGATGGCAGACCAGCTGTGCAGTGTAGAAGTAAAGCAGGGATATATTTCTGGATATAATTCACAAGTGGAATGTGACTGATGTGGACCCTTTTGCTTCACCAGAAAGGAGACAGTTGAGCAAATGTTGTACTAGGGTTCCAGCAGTGGGGACCTGTCCAATAGATGCCTGCTGCATTATCTGGACAGATTTGTTTCTGTACGCTTTCCCTCCTATACTGTTAATTCCCACAGTACTCCAGAAGATGAGAGTACTGGCCAAAACGCTGTTATTAACCCGTTTTGGTCCAGGGAACATTGCTTCTCTCTGTTGCAGAGTCTAATAGGGTGCAGAACTGGTTCAGTTGCCTGAGCATGTAGATCCCTTAATCCAGAATTAGGGGTCTATAATCCACCCTAACTTGAGAATTTAAAGGTCGAGAGTATGAATAATCAGTAAAAAAGGGCAGGGAAACACACTCAGTGAACACTAAGAAACCAGAGTTGGAGTGTGTTGTGCGAACCGCACAGACAGAACCACAAATGACACCAAAGTAAAATCAAATATTTTAATAGTAGATGGTTAAGCGCTTTCATTTTGTCAAATACAAAACTTTATCAGTACAATATCAGGCAGTTACAATCCCCTTAAAATACGTGTTTTAACCAGTCATGTAACTAGACTCGTTTAAGCGAAGAGCATTTAAAGCAAAAGTACATCCTTCCTATTCTATACCCTGAATGTTCATGTCAGAATGCCAAAGTAGACACCCATACACTGTATTATGTCATAAAATGAAAAATAAGTATAAGAAAAATTACATAATGACCCTAAAAAATGTTAGTTTAACAAAACTTATTAGCTTTACAAAAGTTGGTAATACTAATAAAACAACACTGTGAAAATTTTATTATTTTAAAATGATTTTACTGATCCTTAAAACTCATATTTGATACCCTTGTCACAATTTTGCTGCTCTTAATTTCAAGACTAGTACAATCACAACATTCTTATTAAGACCTGGGAGAACCATGGCATTTATTTTAAGTTGACAAAAAAGTTCCCTGTATTCCAGCCTTGTCTCCCTGGGACATTTATGGATTTTTTTCCTATAATAGAAAACCTGAATTTATCAAATTCCACACGTCACACTGTGTTTGAAAAATGTGGTATTGACACACGTTGTAGAAATGTCCTGAATTTGTTAGTATATTCCCTTCTTGAAATTCCTTTTACTTTTCCCAGTGTGAAACTTTGGGCAGATGGAACATTTCACTAAATACACAACTCCTTTGCGCTAACAATTTCCTTCTCGCAATTTAACTAAAATACCCTGATCCTTTCCTACTGTAATATGTTCCCCCTCAATAATATATAAAAAATTATAATGTCCACATTTCCTAGTTCCCTTAACTTTGTCTATGTTTATTAAATGTTTACATTTGTCACTTTCCAACATTCATTTCAAATGTTTTGTAGACAAAATGTGGTTTATCATTCAAACTTTGGGGGATTGTGGGATTGATTCTTAAAATACTCCATTTCCTGAGTACTGTCTTTTTTTTTTTACAACTTCCAAACTGTAATCATGTTGTATAACTAAGGCCCTCTTATAATCATTTGTAAGGAGATCATCCTGCTGGCTGTAAATGTAAAAATCCCTGTTACTTAAAAGAGGTTCTTATTGAGTACCCCATTTGCTGACAACATTGTGGATTGTATCCTCAATAAGTTTCTGTGGATGGCCTCACTCAGAAAAATTTTCTTAGTTTGTCAGTTTTTTTAATAAGAACTTTGGTCGAAATCATACGTGAAAGCCTAATGCACTGACCCTTAATCAAATTTTTTACACTGGGAGGGATGAAATCTGTTAAAATGCAAGTAAGGATTTCTAAAAGTAGGTTTTCTATAAATATTCAAACTAAACCCTTTCTGAAAAATAGAGTGTAGGGTATCTAGAAAGCTAATCTCTCTGTTAAATTGATGTGTGAAATTGAAGAAATTTGTAGTGGTATTAAGAGTGGTGATAAATGTGTTCACTGCTTCTTGAAGACCATTCCATAAAATAAATTTGTCATCAAAAAACATAGGTACATTTTACAAAATTTGTAATGCTTTAATTGGAATACAGAACTGAGATGTAACTGCAACCTCACAGTTGCTATAACGGAGTCTTATGCTGTTCAGGGGGTTCCTAGCAGAGATTATAGATTTAATATGTCAGCGTGGTTAACTAATATATTTTCTTTTTCGGAGAACATCCAGGGTCAGTCTGAACATTCAAATACAAGACTGGGACGGTTTAAGTTAGTATATTTAATCCAGTTGTTTGAAAAAACTAGAAAATTCAAAAGTTTACAGATGGACAGTAGTTATTTACTGGAATGTATTAAACATAAAATTGTTCCCCAGGGATTACAGATGAGTAAGTTCCCCAAAGGGATAGACAGCAAAAGTAAATTTATTTATTTATTTAACATTTGATCACTGAGAAAGTCTGACTTGGAATGAGCCAATTTTCAGCGGAGGCCCGGGGAGAAATGCTCCAGACGCATGTCTTTGTAACATGGGAGGAAACCGGAGGACCCGGAGGAAACCCACACGAACGCAGGGAGGCCATGCAAACTCCACACAGAAGGCACACCGACTGAGAATCAAACTGGAAAACCTTTCTTGCTGTGAGGCAACAACGTGAATGACATAAGGGCTTATTCCAAGTTTATTTAACTGTTCTACTATGCTCGAGTGGGTAATTGCATCAAAAACACTGTCCAACTTTCTTGGCTTATGGTTTTTTGTCTTTACAGACTACTGTAAATTGTGTGTTATTTGAACTTTCACTAACTCATAAGTGCTTCGGCATAGGTTAGACAGTTTAAGCTAGTGGTCTGAAATATGAGAAAATGTAGCATAGTTACTTTTAGTAAACGTTTTCACATGCCATATAGGTGACACCACCCCTCCAATAAGTCACTGTTGCAAGGGATATAGGCACTCTTATTGATAATTCGCCATTGTTTGAATATCATGACTGTGCAGTAGTTCAGAGTGCATTCTACCTGGGTCATCTAATTTCCGTAGATATCGCCTCAAAATCCAGTCTTAATTCCTCTTTACTCGTATTTTATCAGATCCATAATTGAAAATAATGGAATATTTGGCATTTAGTTGTCTAAAACATGTAACTTACTTGAGTAACATCAGAGATTCATAACTAAAAATAGGGTCTATATTGAATCAGCGAACGCTTAAAAAAGTGAACGCTGATTCATCGACCCTATTTAACCGAAAGCTGACAATCCCGAACACCCCTAACAGGGATTTTTTTCCCCAGAAAAAAAAAATCTCTGGGCCGGTTTTGGTAGTTTGCAGTTTCCTCCACTGTGGTGCGATCTCAGAGTTGGTATATTTAAGTAGGGGTGTGTGGGGGGCATAGCCCCCCACATTACATACTGGTTTTTTTTTTTTTTTTTTGTGGAATAGTGATTTTTTTTCCCTGGGAAAAAATAGCTGTTCCGAGTGTTCAGGATTGTCAGCTTTCGGTTAAATAGGGTTGATGAATCAGCGTTCGTTTTTTTAAGCGTTCGCTGATTCAGTATAGACCCCTAAAAACATCAGTTGCTTTATAAATCTTAGTTTAACAAGACAAATTGGCAGCCCTGTCTCTGTATTCAGTCTGTTACAGATGCTTCTGTGGAGATCTGTATATTTTGAGCCATAAATGCTCTAACCCTCTTTGACCTCTTATTTCTTCACAAAACAAATGGTACCTCAAATTCATGGTTACAAGAACTAAACCTTCATCAGCAGATAAGTAAGGCATGGCATGATAGATTCATATCCCAATGTATCTTGCACCTGTGGAGCAAACTTCTACTACATGTCAAGCAACCCTTGCCATCCTTTTTTTTTTTTAAACAAGAAACATTTTTATTAAATTATCATGTATAATGTAGGCATTCATACATTTATATAAATGAAAACAAACATATTGTCATAATTTTATTTGTAAACATTATGCATCGCAAAATATATTGACATAATTGTATTTGCAAACATTATATATCTCTTATAATTTATCCAGTTATTGTCAGTCAGACATTACATAGCTCATTCAATCCTGCTTTCTTTTAAACCTAGTTCTTCGTCTGCATGTATTGTTCCCACAATTCCCATTTTTTTCCTATGTAATTTGCTCCTACCCTTTTCTAACAATCACAATTCCAGTTGTTTTATCTCTGTTATTATATTCACTACTTTTAATAAAGTTGGTTTAGACTTCGATTTCCATTTTCTACTACTTGCTTTTCTGGTAGTCACCATAATTAGAGTCAGCAAGGCCCTTACTGTGTCTAGACAATTCCGATTCTGTAGCATAACTCAAAAAATAATTTCCTGAATTACCCAAATTTGCTCATCTCTGATATAGCAGTCTGCAGGGAATTTTTGAAGTCTGCTAATTCATTACACACCCAGAAAATATGTTCAGAGTTACCTCTTTCTTCCCCATCACACTTCCAACATTTGCTGTCTATATGAGGAAAAATTCTTTGATGTCTACTTGGGGTATAAAAATATCTATGTAAACACTTCCAGTCAAAGATCTTAAAATCTTCTAGACTTTGTTGCATATTTGGGAGACATACATATATTACTCCCCTTCTTTCTTTGTGAATTGCTTTCTAATGTTCTCTGTTTGATTCTTATAGCTATTATACAATTTTTTGTATGCTCTGCTAATTATTCTGTGTTTAATAGCAGTTTCTGTTCTAGATTCTACTAAAAACTCTACTAGTTTTGGTCTTTCATATAGGATCCCTTATTTATTTTTCTTTGCCTATACTCTGATATCAGTTCTTGATAAGGAAGGCGGTCTCTATGCTGCAGTCCAAATAAATTCTTAGCGTCTTCCCATTCTGTTACCTTTCTCTCTCTGGTTATTTGCTCCAAATACCTTGGTTGTTTTGACAGTTTTGTCCAATAAATTCCAGCCCCCCTCTTGCATATTGTCTGTATCCGTAATTGCAGTCATCCCTATCAGCAGAATCTCCTTTCGCATTCCCATGTTGGCTTAGTTCTTAGAACACTTTCTGCTACTTCAGAAATATAATATGATGTCCTTCAAGGATGCATCTGCAGTCCTTACAAATGGGTTGTCCTGTCGTCAGGCAGCCCTTCGGTCGGCCGGATTCCAAAGTCTGGGTCTGGCCTCGGCTGGTGTCGCACTTCACCCGACGTCATTGCGGCAGTTATTCTGGTATAAAGGCATCAGCCGACGCCATTTTCCTCAGTCTTTCTTGCCGCGTGGCGCCCGAAGCAGAAGCTGTTCGCAAGTGCCGGTCGGTCAGAACCAGAGATTACTACTACCGAATATGTCTACGAAGACTTCTAAAAAGCTAAGTACTCCGTTGGGGACTCTTTCTTGTCTCAGCCGATGTCAGAGAAAGTGAATAATTGTTTAACTTGTGGGAAACAAATACCTCATAAAGATTTCCACTCTTACTGTTTGCCTTGCTTAGGCCCAGACCACGACGTAGCAGCTTGTTTAGCCTGTGCTTCTTTCAACCGATGAACGCTTAGACGTCGGTCGGAATTTGCTGAAGAGTTTTTCGGCTCAGATTTTGCTTACATTATGCCGTCGGATCCTCCGACAGCGCAAATTTCTAAAAAACGCAAGGAAAAGGACCGACACTCGCGGTTCGCGGTTTCAGCCGAAACCGCGGTTAAGCCAACCGCAAGTGTCTCGGTTTCGGCTGAAACCGAGTCCACGGTTCTTCCTTCGGCCGAAAACTTGCCTCTTACCGAGGCCTCATCCAGTTTAGCTGAATCTGCTACTGAAATCCCACCTGCTCTTGCAGGTACACAGGATTTATCCAATACTATCCCTTTGGATATTTTTACCCCTGCACATGGAGCTGCTAGGCCTTCTGCATCCATGTCGATTAAGGCCTTTGCCAGGGCTAAAGCAGCAAAAACTACCAAAACTGTGCCTGCTAAGACCCCCTCTCACAGGCCCAGTTCTAGTTCACAAATGCTTAGTCTAGCAGAGGATCTCATTTCTTTGATCCGGGGATCCCAACCACATACTGGGACAGGGCCTCTCACCCACCTCCAGAGAAGAGGACTAGAGTAGAGCCCCCTGAGCCAGTTTCTTCAGATGGCTCCTCTGATGAATCAGATAATTCAAACCCTCCAGAGGCCATTAGCCATTCCTCCAGTACTTGCTGTTGTGGATGATGCTTTTAATGATGCTTGTACTGCTCCTGATTCTCTTCCTCCGGCCCCTGCTAAGCCCGATAGGTACTACAGGGTCCCGGACACACATTATCATTTGTATAAGGCTCCTTTTGCAGATCCCGAAACTATCTCACAGGGTCCTAAGGCTGTAGCAGCTACCTCTGCCAAGAACCCCCTCCCCTCTGAAAGGGAATCCAGGTCCTTAGAGAGATGGGGTAAAAAAGTTTACACTTCTGCTACTCTTTCAGCTAGGGCCTTGAACTGTCAATTCCATATGATCCAGTATCAAGAATTTATGTTAGACCAGTTAACTAAAAATCTGTCCTCAGATGAACCATTAGACAAAAAATCTGTTTAGGAAATGGTACATAACATTCAGCAGGTCAGTAATCATTCCTTAAAATGCGGCTATGATGCACTGGAAGCTTCCTTTAGATCAGCCATGACTGGCACAATGATCAGAAGACATGCATGGTTGAAAGAACAAGCCTTACCAGATCATGTCAAATCAAAGCTACTAGATGCTCCCATGGACAAGATCAATTTGTTTGGCTCTCCTGCACAACAGGTGCTGAAGAAGATGGAAGAAAAGGCAAAATCTATCCAGACAGTGAAAGATTTCTTACAGGTCCAACCTCCAAGGTTTAGCAGGAATTGGCCCTCCAAAAATTGGTCCTTTCCAGACACCTCCAGAGCTCAGAGAGGCAGGAATAGGCGCTCAAGAGGCAGAGGTCAATCCAGAGGTGCCTACAGAGGACGTCAGTGGCAGGCTAACAATCAGCGAGGTACAGCCACAGATGCAGCCACCACCACCACTACTACAGGACAATCACAGTGACTTGGTTCTAGCACCGCCTACCAGGGAACAATTAGAAGCACCCTTAGGCGGAAAGCTAGCCTTATTTTCAACAAACTGGCATTACATCACAGGAGACAAGTGGATTTTACAAACAATAGACCAAGGTTACAGGTTTCACTTCCATACTCTACCAAGGAAGAGAGGAATGCCAAACCTACCTCCAAACCAAAAAGCAGAAGCTCTAAAACAAATAGCTCACTTACTAAGCATGAGAGCTGTAGAAAAGGTACCACCTATGGAGCAAGGACAGGGATTTTACTCCAGACTCTTCCTGGTACCAAGAAAAGAAAACCAATGGAGACCTATTCTCGACCTCTCCGCTTTAAACACATTCCTCATTGTCCCAAAATTCAAAATGCTGACCCTACAGCAGCTTCTTCCCATGCTGGGCAAGGAGTCTTGGCTGGTAACTCTAGATCTCAAGGAGGCATACCTGAACGTCCCCATACGACCAAATTGCAGAAGATACCTCAGATTTCTTGCAGGATCAGAGCATTATCAATTCTCAGCATTGCCCTTTGGCTTATCTACCCAGAGTATTCACGAAATGCCTGGCATCAGTAATTGCTCATTGCAGGCTTCAGGGAGGTCAAATTTACCCTTACCTGGACGACTGCCTGTTACAAGCGGACAACAAAAACAAACAGAAGACTTGAAAAGGATCATTTATCTACTGCAAGCCCTGGGATACACAGTCAATATAAAAAAGTCAAGACTGATACCATCCCAAAGGATAACCTTTTTGGGTGCAGAACTGGACACATCAAGACAAATGGCATTCCTAACAGTAGAAAAACAGGAGCAACTCCTTCTCTACTTCTTGGCATTGGCAAAGCAGAACCAGCTAACAGCAAGAAAAGTCCTGCAAGCCTTGGGTTACATGGCATCCTGCATAATATTGGTTCCACATGCCAGACTGCATATGAGAAAGTTACAGTGGTACCTAAGGAATTTATGGTCTCAGCACAAGCACAGCCTAGAAACCCAAATTCCAATAATCCCATGCCTGAAACAAGAATTCCAATGGTGGGCTCAGGCCTGTCAATCAAACAAAGGACTGCCCTTCCGCAGCACTCAACCAAGCCAGACAATCACAACAGACGCCTCAGACCTCGGTTGGGGGGCGCACATGCTGGACAAGTGCATACAAGGCTTGTGGACTCAGGACCAGCTGCACCTACACATAAATCAAAAGGAAATGCTGGCAGTAAAACTGGCAATCCAGACATTCGAACCATTTCTTCAGCAAGGTCCACTGTTGATAAGGACAGACAACACCACAGTTATGTGGTACATCAACAAGCAGGGAGGCACACATTCGTACCCTTTATGCCGGATGGCAATGGACCTCTGGAATGTGGCCCTGAGCTACAACATCCAGTTACAAGCAATTTTTGTACCAGGAAAAGAAAACATTCTGGCAGACATCCTAAGCAGAACTACCACGGATGCCCACGAATGGATGCTACATCCGGACATCTTCAAAACCATTACAAGACAGTGGGGGCTACCAGAAATAGACTTATTTGCATCCCCACACAATCACCAACTGCAGAAATTCTGCACAAGGACGTACCACCCACTTGCTTGGAAAGTGGGCTCCCTATCTTTCAGTTGGAGAAACCTGACAGCATATGCATTTCCACCACTTCCTTTGATGCACAAGGTGCTATTGAAAATCAAAGAGGACCGTCCAAGGATCATCCTGATAGCTCCAGACTGGCCAAGGCAGCATTGGTACCCATTACTGAGGAGCATGTCTCGGGAACAAATATGGACCTTACCCCTAGTTCCCTTACTGTTAACACAGAACAACTACAACACCCTGCATCCAAACCTGAAAACACTGCAGCTGACTGCCTGGAACATTGCATAAGACCAAATAACCCAGATTTATCCCAAAGGGTTAAAGACATTATCTTGGAGGCTCGCAGACCCTCAACAAGAAAAAATAATTCAGCAAAATGGAAAAGATATCTCATTTGGAGTACTGCAAAAGGAGAGAATGTGTCACTGGTAAACATAGCTAACATCCTGGAATACTTGGCAGAGATCTTCCACAACGGCCTGTCCTATTCTTCCATTAAGATTCATGCATCAGCTATCTCAGCAGAATACAACTTGGATCCTCCACTCTTCTCACATCCTCTACTCAGGCAGTTTCTGAGAGGAATTAAAAATGTAAAACCACCTAGGAAGCCACCATTGCCAGCATGGGACTTGAACTTCGTGTTAGAATAGTTGACACTCCCTCCTTTCGAGCCAGCAGCAACAGCAGAATTACAGTACTTATCATGGAAAACTGCTTTCCTGCTTGCAATCACTTCAGCAAGAAGGGTATCTGAGCTACAAGCATTAATGGCAGTACAACCCTTCCTGATCTTCCATCAAGATAGAGTATCCATGAGAACTAATCCTACTTTTATGCCAAAGGTGGTCTCCAGAGTATCTTTAAATCAAGCTATCCACCTACCTACATTCTTCCCCAACCCACAAAACAGGGGAGAAAGGCTGTTGCATACCTTGGATGTACATAGACAATTACGTTACTACCTGGACAGGACCAAGGGCAATAGAAAGACTGACCAGCTACTGGTAGCATATGCGACAGGAGTGGAAGGAAAAGCAATTTCAAAACAGACAATCTCTAAATGGATAGGAAATTGCATTAGATTTTGTTACTCCTACCATGGGAAGAAAACTCCAGAAAACATCAAGCCTCACTCTACAAGGGCTACAGCCACTACCACAGCTTTCTTACGAGGAGTGGCTACCAAAGACATTTTAGAGGCTGCTACTTGGAGCTCCGTGCATACATTTGCCAAGCATTATAATTTACTTTTATACTCCAGATCCCGGGCAGGTTTTGCCACTGCTGTCTTGCAAGGGATCTTAACTACACCATAATCTAATTTCTCCTCCTCCCCCAGTTGGGCTATGGTATTCTACCCATTTGTAAGGACTGCAGATGCATCCTTGAAGGACATAGTACAGTTTTGTACCTACCATAAATGTAGATGTCCGATAGGAATGCATCTGCAGTCAGGATTACCCACCCTCCTTCCCCTCTGTGGTACTCCTAGGGTATTTGCCCATCTTGTAGCTAGCTGGGGGAATCCCTTATGGTGTATTTGTTTGTATATATGTACATACATGCTTATTTTTTGTTTGCTCTCTACTATTTGGAACCATTTGCATTTATCCAAATTTAGCCTTCTTAGAGGGCTCCTGGCATCTGGGGCAAGAAACACTGAGGAAAATGGCGTCGGCTGATGCCTTTATACCCGAATAACTGCCGCAATGACGTCGGGTGAAGTGCGACACCAGCCGAGGCCAGACCCAGACTTTGGAATCCGGCCGACCGAAGGACTGCCTGACGACAGGACAACCCATTTGTAAGGACTGCAGATGCATTCCTATCGGACATCTACATTTATGGTAGGTACAAAACTGTACTTTCTATGGTTATTGTTGATGTCCTTCTATTCATATCTTGCAGTATTCATAACATGAGGGAGTCTGCCACCGGCTGACTTGTACATCCAGCCAGTATACAAAAGTTTAATGCTACTGTAGGGTACATGTGACATCGCTCCTAGATCGGGTCCTACGTCGGTCATAAATGATGTTGTGTTTAAAGCGAACTTCAGCACATACCAATCCTCAGAATTTTTCTGTCACCAGTCTGATTGTCTTCTTCGGTCATTGATTGTCAGAGAAGTTACGAATCCTGATCAGATAAGTGTCTCATTGGGGTTTTTTCTTATTGCTTTACTTGCTACTATATTTCTTATGGTTTTATGTCAGCTAGGAGGGGCAAGCGTCAGTGTGGAAGGCAAATGCCACATAAAGACTCCCACAACCTTTGTCTCTTTTGCCTAGGCCCTGACCATGACCGTGCTTCTTGCTCTATTTGCAAGGCCTTTGTCCGTAAGACCCTGCATAGCTGTTTAGCTTCTTTTAATTTATGCCTAGAAAACCAGCACCATAAGCACCTAGCACGCAATATGGAAGGTACGTTAGGCCCTTCAGGTGAGCCACTAGCTAGGAAGGCCAAGAAATTTAGGCTTGACTTCTTCGCTGCTCCTCCAGTTCCAGACCTCTCCTGAGGCCGATGTTGGCTTGGAGAACGTTTAATTGTCTGTGGGCACTCCTTCCATGAGTACCGGTGTGGAGGCCATGAAGGATCCTTCTACCATGTCCTCAGGGGATATTCAGGTATCCGTTCCGGATGTAGTGGGAGAACCCCGGCTCATTGTAACTGAAGGTCTGCGTGGCATTCCACAGATCATTGTCCGAGGAGATGTTCCTTCTAATGTTGTTGAGTGTAGGCTGATGTTCCTCAGAAGAAAAAAGTGAAAACTAAGCATGCTTCTCCTGCCCCCCAAGAACAGCCTGCTTATTGGCAAGCTTTTTCCCAAGGGCTTTTCAATGCCTTTATGGCCCTGAGACAATCTTCAGGTCACTCCTTCCCTTCTCCTTCCTTTTCTCCCTCTACTCTACAAAAGAGGATTTCTGTGGAGCTTTCATCAGATGAAGAGGATTCTTCTGGAGATGAGTCTTTGTCTTACTCTACCAAATTTAATTTGTTTGGGATATGCTTCCCCAGAAGAGGAATCAAATGGGACAGATTCCCCTGGAGAAAATTCTTTTGGGGAAACCATTGTTAAAATGAGGGAGTTCTTCAAATAGGATTGTTCTCAGGTGTCAGATATCCAAAAAAGGTATTATGACCTGCAGATGGACTCCCCTTCTGCCATACCCCCTGTTCTTCCAGCCTTCTTATATGCATGCTCTGCCATACCCCCTGTTCTGCCAGCCTTCGTAGATACATTCTCTGCAGCTTCTAAGTGCCCTGACTCTCAACCTCCTGCATGTAAAAGGCCAGACAAGTTCTATAAGGTGCCAGAGAATTCCAAATTCTTGTTAATAAATGTCCCTCTGCAGACTCTGCAACAATTTCAGTCTGCTGACAAGGCCTGCAAGATTCTGCCCTCCACTTCTCTTCTTTCTTCAGACAAGGAGAGTAAAGTTACAGAGAGATTGGAGAAGAAAGTTTATATGTTAACATCTCTGGCATTCAGGGACATAAATTACCAGACCCATATGGCTAAATACTTTTTGGCCCTTCTCTCTGACGCTGATAAGTTACTTTCTGAACTTCTAGGCTCTCCTACTAAGGCTAAGTTATCCTCCATTCTGAACTCCTTTGCTCAAGTTACACGTCATTCCATTAAGTGTAGCTATGATGCTTTGGGGGCATCAGCCAGGGCAGCCGCATCTTGGTCGGTTCTCAGGAGATATTCCTGGCTCAGACTTCAGCCTTTGCCTGATGACATTAAGGAAAAATCATGGATGCCCCCCCCCCCCCCCAGACAACAAGGCTTTATTTGGTACCTCTGCTGCAAAACTCTTAGTCGTTACAGGAAAAAGGCAAATAGCTGCAAGACCTTAAGCTCATTTTTGTGTCCCCAGTCCCACGATTTCAGAGGAACTACCCTTCTAAGACTCCCTTTGTTAGGAAGCCTTCCAGATCCCAGTCTTCAAAGAGTAAAAGAGATGCTAGGAAGCAATTTTCTTCCAAATCATCCACTTCAACCCCTGCTGCTCAGAAGCAGCCCTTTCAGGCGAAGCCAGGTAGTCCGCGACTACCTGCCCCCCCCCCTTGCAGCCAGACTCCTCTTTCCCTTTGCCTCTCCCTTTCTTTCTCTGCTTGGAAACAGATCACCCAGGATTATTGAATCCTCTCCATTATCTTTTGAGGATACTTTATGGTGTGGAAGGCTTCACCTTCCTTCAGGGTGTATTCCACAACCCCCAAAGGAACAGCTGGAACTCTTTCCTCAAGTCATTTCCAGTCTTCTCTCTCAGGGCACCATTCAGGAGGTGCCACCCTCTCAAATAGGGAAAGGGTTCTACTTCAAGATTTTGCTGGTCCCCAGGAAGGATGGTCCTTGGACACTCATCCTAGACTTATCCCACCTAAATACTTTCCTGAAGGATCCCACCTTTCACATGTTAACCTTGCCCATTCTTCTTCCCCAGGCCTAGACGGTGTCCCTGAAGATCAAGGATGCTTATTTTCACATTCCCATTCATCTTCAGTTTAGGAAGTATCTTCACTTTGGTATTGCTTCCTCACATTTTCATTTCGCTGCCTTGCCTTTTGGATTGTCTACGGCCCCATGGGTCTTTGCAAAATGCTTAGCTCCCGTCACAGCCTTTTGCAGGGTATTCAAAATTTCCCATACCTGGGCGATCCTCTTCTCCAGGCTCAGACTTCAAACACTGCTTAAGAGATTCTTCTCTTCATGGTGCCACTACTAGAGGGTCTAGGATTCACTTTCAACTACCATAAATCTACCCTGGTTCCTTCTCAAGACCACATCTTCGTAGGGTGCAAGATCCAGACAGACAGGATGTTGGCTTGCTTACCACCAGAAAATTCCTATCTCTCACCACCTACTTCCAGGACCTCTTGCTCCTTCAGTCCCTGACTGTCAGGGAGTTTCTTCGCCTCTTGGACTCCATGGAATCCACTATTCACATGCTATCACTAGCCAAGTTACACATGAGGAAATTCCAGTGGTACCTCAAGTCAGTTTGGGTACTACATTCCCATCCACTGGAGTTTGTGATACCCCTTCATCCCCGGGGATCACTCCAGTGTCTGTACTCGACAGAGGCACTGGGTACTAATGTCGGGTGGCATGATGCCAGGGTAATCCAATGGGCTAGCCTTGTAAAGGCTCCAGGGCCATTAGCCTAGTACACACCTCTGAAGCTATGAAAAAGGAACTAAACTGGTGGACTCAGCAGGTTACAAGGATAGAACTACTTTAAGCATTTGTACTGACTGCATTAAACTCCTTGTAAATTATGATGATTATCACTACATATGCTGAGATAGAAATCTGTGCACTCTTAACTATTATCTCTGTTTTTCCTTTAGACCACCAAGGAAACCAGTTCCTCCTCTGTGGGATCTTAATTTTATCCTAAGAAAAACTTACTCTGGCTCCTTTTGAGCCAGTGAGTTCTTCTCTGCAGCACTGCACCTGGAAAACAGTTCTTTTTGTGGCCATTACCTCTGCTGTAAGGGTTTCTGAACTTCAGGAACTGATGTCTTCTTCCTCCTTCATTGTTTTCCACGAGGATGGGCCTCCTTACACTAAATCCTACTTTAAACCTGGGTGCTAAATGAGTTGTCACTCACAGTCCATTAATCTTCCCACCTTCTTCCCTTCTCCACAGTCCTCTACCGCGTGGATCTTACACACTTTAGATGTGCATAGGCAACTCAGACTTGTTTGGATAAAACCAAACTAATTAGGAAATCTTACCACCTTTTTGTCTCATCACCTAAGGGCCCTGGGCAGGCCTGTTTCCAAGCAGACTATTTCCACTTGGATTTCCAAAACCATTAGTTTTTGTTATGTGTCCCATGGGAAGACTCTTGCTTTACCTGTTAGGACACATTCCACCAGAGCTGTGGCCTCCTCTGGTGCCTTTTTTCAAGGGTCTAGACACGTGGTCTATTTTAGAAGCAGCTACCTGGTCCTCAGTACACACCTTCAAAAAACACTAAGTTAGATGGCATTTCCAGATCCAGAGCTGGTTTTGCAGGGCTGTTATGTAGGGGTTTGTAGAGAGTGCTGCTGCCCCTTTGCCCAGCTTTTCTTCTGCATGAGCTTTGGTATTCTCCCTGATGTTATGAATACTGCAACATATGAATAGAAGAACATAGAATACTTGTGTAAAATCTTACCATAACAATAGATGCCTTCTCCTCTATATGTTACAGTATTCTTCCCCCTGCCTTTCCCTGATACTTGCCTGTATGCTGGTGGTGTGTTTCCTTACCTTTGTCCAAGCTGGTGCTCTGCTTGTGGCATTAAGATGTTCTTCGTGCTTCACTGTTGCAGTCATCACACTTGGGTTATCTGCCTGCAGGTAGCCCTCAGTTGGCCCAAATACCAGAGACTTAGTATTTTTGCGCCGGCTGCTGTCACTCCAGGACTGACGTCAGGTCGTCAGGGGTATAAAAACATGCAGCCGACGCCATTACATCAGTCTTTCTTGCCGAGCAGGAGCCCGAAGCAAAAGCAGTTTGCAAGTGCCAGTCGGCCGCTACCTGAATTTTTTCGTTTTCGTTGAATAATCGTGAAGTTTTCTAAAGCTAAGTACCCTGTTGGGGATCCTTTTTTCTTGCTCTAACCGATGTCAGAAAAAGTTAACAATTGTCTAGCCTGTGGAAAGCAAATACCTCACAGATATTTTCATTCTTACTGCATTACCTGTTTAGGCCCAGACCACTACGTCCCTCGCTGTCGGTTTTGTGCCTTGTTTAACACCTGAACCATTCATCGTCGGGCTCGTTTTGTCACTAAATTCTTTCGCTGTCGAGATCCGTATTCTGAAATGGGTTCGGTAAGCCATCCGACTACCGACTTTCTGAAAAAATGTAAGGATAAAGACAGAGCAGACCACATAGATCCAAAACTGCTGATGACGCTTCCGTTAAGCTAGTCGCCAGCCCGCCAGTACTCAGTGAGGCGCCTTTGCATCCCCTGATGCCCGCTTTAGTGGATTCACAGGCCTCTGCTGAGACCCATTCAGAGTCCAGTATGTCATGAGATGCTTCTTCGACTATGGAACCTGCGGATGTCTCTATCTTGGATGGGTCCGGAGCAGCTGAGGAGGCACCGGCTTCTGCAGCAGTTCTTCGCTCTACCGATGTTTGAATTAAACCGATGACTTCATTTCTACCCAAAACTACCGAGTTTCTTAGGCCCAGAGTATGCACTATACCTAGAAAACCGATGACCGGAATGCATGCTCAGGCTCCCATGTCACGAAAACAAATGCTTAGAAAGGCTGAAGACCTTATTACACTGATTAGGGGAAGTCAGCCTTCCCCTGCAAAGAGACAAAGAACACAGTCCCCTTCAGGTTCTACAGACCAGGAGTCTGATGACTCTGACATTTCTGATTATGAAGACATGCCCTTATCTTCCTATGAGGATTCAGATGCAGAGGAATCCATTCCCGCTGCCTCCCCTCCAGAGGATTTTTCTTTTGGTTAAACCTTGCATACGAGAGCATTTCCAAAACGAGACTCGAGAGAATTTTTATAGAGTTGCCTCAGCACAGGCCTTTAGCTATACCCGCTGTCCTGGATGTTGTGGATGATCTTTTCATGGAATCCAGTCTTACTCCTGACACTTTAACTCCTGCCCCTAGGAAACCAGACAGATACTACAGAGTACCTGATACTCACATGTTTCTGCTCAAGAATCCTACTGCTGACCCAGAGATCATTTCCCAGGGGCCTAAAGGTGTCAAGGCTACTACAGCCAAGAATCCCACCCCTTTGGACATGGATTCCAGAGCTTGGGACAGATGGGGTAAGAAGGTATATACCTTTGCAACTCTTGCTATCAGGGCTTTGAATTGACAGTTTCACATGCTGAAGTACCAGCAGCATATTATGGAACTTATTAAACAAAAAGTGGTAACCTTTACAGACTGTGCAGAAAATAAAGAAATGCAAGAGCTTATGCACTCTGCAAACCAAGTCAGTAAGTATACTTTACAGTGTGGCTTTGATTCCCCAGAAGCATCTTGCAGGGCAGCAGTCACTGGCTCTGTACTGAGAATACATGCTTGGCTGAAGGAGCAGACCTTGCTAGATCATGTGAAATCTAAATTACTAGCGCTCTTTTGAATAAGGACTCTTTGTTTGGCACCATAGCAGAAGAGGTTCGTAAAAAGATGGAAGAAAAAGCTAAATCTATGCAGACTGTTAAAGAATTCTTACAAGTGCAACCCCTCTAGATTCAGTAGGCATTGCCCTTCAAAACACTGGTCCTTTCCTGCCCCGCCAGGCTTTCTCAAACAAGACCCAGGGGAAACAGACCACCCTGATTACAGTCTCAGGGTATGCAGAGATCTAAGCAATGGAGTGCCCCCACCCCTAAAGCAGGGAGTGTTAAACCACCTTCTTATGGAAAAAGCTCACAATGACTTCTTCTCTCCACTTTCCAGCCCTGCCCAATTGCTTGTGCCCGTAGGAGGAAAACTTGCCCTTCATGCAAAAAACTGGATGTCCCAGGACTGATGGGTCCTCAACATTGTATCCCAGGGGTACAAATTTTAATTCCATTCTCTGCCAACCCCAAGCGGGTTTCCAGAACTTCCTCCAAACCAGTGGGCAGAGGCTCAAAACCAAGTACTTTCCCTGCTCAATATCAGAGCTGTTCAGCCTGTTCCAGTGGAACAGAGGGGTCAAGGATTGTACCTAGGATGGTACTTAGGAAAGAGGGCTCTTGGCACCCAATCCTAGATCTTTCAATTCTCAACACCTTCCTGGTGGTATCAAAATTCTAAATGCTTACCCTGCAACAGCTTATTCCTATGTTAGCCAAGGACGCCTGGTTAGTCACCCTAGACTAAAAAAGGAGGCTATCTGCACATCCTTATAAGGGAGTCATACAGGAAATATCTACGTTTCAGGGCAGGATCTATGCATTATCATTTCCCTGCACTTCCCTTTGGCTTATCTACTGTGCCCAAGGTATTCACAAAATGCCTGGCTCCAGCCATTGCATACTGTAGGCAGAGAAATATCCAAATTTACCCATACTTGAATGACTGCCTAATTCAGGCAGACAGTCAGGAATTGCTGCTTCAGCACCTGGCATTTGTAAAAAGCCTTCTCACTTCCTTGGGGTACACCATCAACGAAAAGAAATCACATCTGGTACCCAGTTAAAAGATTGTATTCCTGAGAGCAAGCTTGGACACAGCTTCCCAGATGGTATTCCTCACTTCAGAAAAGCAAGTCTATCTGACAGATTACTTCAAACAAATGGCCACCAGAACCCAGCTATCTGCAAGAAAAATACTGCAAGCCCTAGGGTTTATGGCCTCATGTATACTGTTAATTCCATATGCAAGCCTGCATATGAGGAAACTTCAGTGGAACTTAAAAAGTCTTTGGTGCCACCATTCTCAAGACCTGGAAACAGTCATTCCTATCATACCGTGTCTAAGGACAGAGTTCCTTTGGTGGGCTGAAGCATGCAACCACAACAAGGGACTGACATTCACTCTACTCCAAGCTGCCCATACCCTGACCACAGATGCATCAGACTATGCCTGGGAGGCTCACATGGCTGGCAAATATATTCAGGGCCATTGGAGCCCAAGTCAGATTCATCTGCACATCAACCAGAAAGAGATGCTAGCCGTACAGAATGCCCTGGCAGCCTTCAGATCCCTACTCTTTCCAGGACAACTGATAATAAAAACAGACAACACCACAGTTATGTGGTACATCACCAAGCAGGTGGGAACCCATTCCTACCAACTCTGCAGGTTAGCCATGGCCCTGTGGCACACAGCCTTGTGCATCCAAGTTCCTCCTACAAGCTCAGTTCCTGCCAGGCAAGCAAAACTCACTGGCAGACAACTTAAGCAGAAATCTCCTAGACCCACACGAGTGGAGATTGGAGCCCAGCACCTTCAACCTTCTGATTCAGAAATGGGGGACTGCAGAGGTGGATCTCTTTGCCTCCCCCTACAACCACCAGCTCAGCAAATTCTGCACCAGGAGTCCTCACAATAGGACCTGGAAAGTGGATGCCCTATCCTTTCTATGGGAAAAGCTCTCAGTCTATGCCTTTCCCCCTCTGCCCCTTCTCACAAGAGTATTACTCAAGATAAAATAAGACAGGCCAAGGACAATTCTGATTGCCCCAGACTGGCCACACCAGCACTGGTACCCACTCCTGCGCAGCCTGACAACGGTACCACCCTGGCACGTACACCAGACTCCAACCTTGCTGTCTCAGCAGGAGGGACAGATTTTGCATCCACAATTGCAAACCCTAAAACTTGCAGCCTGGCTTATTCCTTGAATTCTCCTTCAGCAACCCTAAGCAAACAGGTGCTCTACGTTATCCTTGAAGACAGAAGACCCAGTATAAGGAAATCCTATGCTGATAAGTGGAAAAGGTATTGTTCCTGGATTCAGTCTAAAGGAGAGGACACAGCACTGCCCTCCTTACCCCTAATCCTGGTTTACCTAGCTGAATTACTCCACAGAGGCCTATCCTTCTCCTCCATTAAGATCCATGCCTCTGCCATCTCGGCTCATTACAACACTGAGCCACCCCTATTCTCTCACCCACTCATCAAACAGTTCCTGCGAGGGGCAAACAACTTAAGGCCACCAAGGAGAGCACCCACCCCTGCTTGGGACCTTAACTTTGTACTGGAAAAGCTCACGCTTCCCCTCTTTGAACCGACTGCTTCAGCAGAGTTAAAATTCCTCTCTTGGAAAGCAGCCTTGCTTCTAGCCGTCACTTCAGTTAGAAGAGTGTCTGAGCTACAAGCACTGATGGCGGTGGATCCCTTCATTATTTTCCATGCTGACAGAGATGTTCTTCATTCCACATTGCTGCAGTCCTAACCATTGGGTAGTCCGCTGTCCAGTCGGCCCGAATACCAAAGTATATGGCTGACGTCGGTCAGGGCGCATTAGACTGACGTCAGTACGTCAGGGTACTAATGCGCATGACCGACGTCATATCCTCAGTCTTTTTTGCCGCATGGTCCGATGCAGAAGCAGTTTTGCGAGTGCAGGTTGGCGTTCTGAAATTTTCTGAAGTCGGAGTTTCAGACCGAATCAAAGTTGGCTAAGTACCCGCTAGAACATTTTGGTTTTTCTTGCCTCAGTATTTAACCGGATGTCAGAAAAAGTGAATAACTGTATTTCTTGTGGGAAACAGATACCTCATAGGGATTACCATACCTTGTATATACCTTGTTTAGGGCCTGAGCACGACGTTGTTGGATGCCGCTCTTGTGCTAGATTTAACAAACGCACTATTAAGAGACGGTTAGACTGTGCCAGGTTAGTGTTTGGGAAGCGTTGTAATTATAAAATGCCGTCGGATGCTCCGCGCCCGCTTCGTCAAAAGCGCAAGGACAAAACAGTGAAGCCTAGGGTGGATGAACCGCAGTCCCGGACGTCGGTTCTTTAGAAGGCTCAGTGGAGCCAGAGGTTTTGCCAGGAGTTTCTTTGGAGTCTCAGGCAGAGACTTTACTGTTACAGGATGTGCCTTCTCAGGAGGCAGGCCAGGCTGAGGGGCTTCTCAGGTAACTGTTCTTCCCTCTCTTCCCAAGGTAGTTAGAGCCTCTCCTTCTGTTTCCAAAACTTCTTTGAGAGGTAGGCCAAGTTTAGCTTCAGTGGGGCTTCTCCTAGCACTTCAGGTTCTGTGCCTAAGAAACATATGCTTAAAATGGCAGAAGATTTGATTACTATGATTAGAGGTTCTATGCCCCTCCTGATAAGAGGCCTAGGGTGGAACCTGAGTTTGAGAGTTTTGAACAGTGTTCAGAGGCTTCTGAGTCTTCTCGGAAGACTTGCAGGAGTATCCTCCTTATTCTGATTCTGATGTGGATGATTCCACTCCTACAGCTTCTCCTCCTGAGGATTTCTCATTTTCAGAGACTCTGCATTCCATGAGGGAGCACTTTAAATGGGAAGGCCAAGATTACTCTGATTCCAGGAAAAGGCTTAGGGAATTCTTGTTTTACCCCAGCATAGGCCCTTAGCTATACCTCCTGTGTTGAATGTGGTGGAAGATGTTTTGCAGAGGCTTCCCTGAACCCTGATTCTTTGCCTCCTGCTCCTGTTAAACCTGATAGGTACTATAGGGTGCCTGAAGCTCATAAGTATCTTTTTAAGAGTCCTAGGGCAGACCCGGAAACTGTTTCTCAGGGACCTAAAGGTGTTAAGGCCTCTGTTGTTAAAAACCCTGTTCCCACTGATAAAGAGGCAAGGGCTTTGGATAGATGGGGAAAGAAAGTGTATACTTCTTCCACTTTAGCCATGAGGGCGTTGAATTGTCAGTTTCACATGCTAAAATATCAAAATTATCTCCTTTCTCAATTGAGATCTAAGGTGGATGCTTTGGCGGAAGGTATTGAGTGTAAAGAGTTGCTGGATTTAGTTCATGTGTCTGAACAAGTGGGTAAGCATTCTTTGCAATGTGGTTTTGATGCTGTACAGGCCTCCTCGAGGGTGGCTGCCACTAGTTCTGTTCTTCGCAGGCATGCCTGGTTGAGAGATCAGAATTTAGCTGAGCATGTTAAGACAAGGATTTTGGATGCTCCTTTACAGTCTGATGTGTTGTTTGGTTCGCCTGTGGAAGCAGTTTTAAAGAAAATGGAGGACAAAGCTAAGTCTATGCAAACTGTTAAAGATTTTTTGCAGGTACAGCCACCAAAGTTTAGTAGAAATTGGCCTACTAAGGGATGGACATATCCTGCTTATGATTCCCAGTCTAGGGGTAGGTCTAGACGTGGTAGGGGCAGAGCTCAAGGTTCTTTTAGGCCTAGAACAGGGAGTTCACCTGCTCAGACTTCTGGTGAGGGCAGGGGTCAGTCCTTTCGTAAACAGACCCAATGACCTGCCTTTTCAGCTGCCAGTAGATTCTCGTCTGGCAGCTCCTTTGGGAGGAAGACTGTCTCTTTTCAAAGAAAATTGGGATTTAATTACTCAAGACAGATGGGTGTTGGATATCATTCACCACGGTTACAGGTTTTATTTCCACACATTGCCCCCTTTCAAAGGCATGCCAGACGTTCCTCCTCCACAAAGGAAAGAGGCTCACAAGCAAATTTCTCTGTTACTCCAAATAGGGGCCATTCAGCCAGTCCCTGTATCAGAAAGGGGCCTAGGATTTTATTCTCGCCTGTTCCTAGTACCAAAGAAGGGGAACACGTGGAGACCAATTTTGGATTTATCTATCCTCAACACTTATCTGGACATTCCCAAGTTCAAGATGTTGACGTTACAACAGCTTTTACCTCTGCTGGGCAAAGATCACTGGATGGTAACTTTAGATCTCAAGGAAGCTTACCTTCATGTGCCTATAAGACTAAGTTGCAGGAAGTATCTGCGTTTCGAGCTGGAAATTCTCATTATCAGTTCTCTGCATTGCCCTTTGGCTTATCTACTGCCCAGAGTATTCACAAAGGTTCTGGCTCCAGTGATAGCTTACTTCAGGCTAAAAGGAATTCAAATCTATCCTTACTTGGACGACTGCCTGATTCTGGCTCAAGAAAAGGAAGACCTTCTACAGCATCTGGAATATGTTATAGCAGTGCTAAGATGCCTAGGGTATTCTGTGAACGAAATAAAGTCCAGTCTAGTACCCTCTCAAGACATGTGCTTTCTGGGTGTGAGACTGAATACAGCAGCCCAGATGGCCTTTTTAACCCCGGACAAACAAAAGAGTCTATCCCTTTACTTCCATCAACTATCTCATCAGTCCGTGCTGACTGCAAGGACAGTCCTTCAAGCATTAGGGTTCATGGCATCTTGTATTCTGGTGCTTCCCAATGCCAAACTGCATATGAGGAAGCTGCAATGGTATCTCAAAAATGTATGGACACAGCACTGCCAGGATTTGGACACTGTCATTCAAATAATACCTTGCCTTCAAAAAGAATTTTTGTGGTGGGCTCAGGAATGTCACCTAAACAAGGGACTCTCTGTGACCCGGCCAGAGGCGAGTCAGATTTTAACGACAGATGCCTCGGACATTGCTTGGGGAGCTCATCTAAATGGAAAGTGGATACAAGACAAGTGGCCTGCCAGACTGCAGCATCTACATATCAACATGAAGGAGATGTTAGCAGTCCGGTTTGCATTAATGGCTTTCAAGGAGTTACTTCTTCCAGGGCAGGTGTTGATTCTAACAGACAACACAACTGTCATGTGGTACATCAACAAACAAGGGGGAACACATTCTTATCCTCTATGCAGGCAAGCAATGATTTTATGGGAGACTGCGCTCAGCTTGCAACTAACTCTTCAGGCAAGGTTTCTGCCGGGAGCACAGAACTCCTTAGCAGATGTGTTAAGCAGACAAATCATGGATCCCCACGAGTGGAAACTGGATCTTCATGTATTTCAGAAATTGACAGTGTCATGGGGAACTCCAGACATAGATCTGTTCGCTTCTCCACTAAACCACCAGCTGCCAAAGTTTTGCACAAAGGGTTTCATCACACAGCTTGGAAAGTGGATGCTCTGTCTTTCAGTTGGAAAAATCTTCATGTGTATGCCTTTCCACCTCTGCCTCTTCTTCTAAAGGTGCTCTTAAAGGTCAGACAAGACAAGCCAAGGATGATTTTAATAGCTCCAGATTGGCCTCGACAACACTGGTACCCACTACTAAGGAGTCTGGTAAGGAAGCCTCCATGGCCTTTACCTTTGATTCCACATCTGTTATCTCAGAAGGACGGTCATCTGCTCAATGTCAAGCTTCACTCTCTTCATCTAACAGCCTGGCATATTCTGTGTTGAAACACAGCAGGTCTCAACTTCCTCAACAAGTTTTAAATGTGATTATGGAAGCTAGAAGACCTAGTACAAGGAAAGTGTACATGAAAAATGGAAGAGATTTTTATTTTGGAGTACAGCAAAGAATTTGGAGATTTCTGAGCCTAATTTGAGTGTGGCTCTTCAATATCTTACTGAGTTATTGGACAAAGGTTTGTCCTTCTCTTCCATTAAGATTCATGCTGCAGCAATTTCAGCTCACTATGATTGTGACCCACCATTGTTTTCGCATCCTTTGCTCAAGCAGTTTCTTAGAGGGGCAAAGAATATAAGACCCCCAATGAGAGCTCCTACTCCTGCTTGGGATCTCAATTTTGTGTTGGAAAAACTTACTCTACAACCTTTTGAGCCTGCGGCTACTGCTGAATTGAAATACTTGTCATGGAAGACTGCTTTTCTGTTGGCTATTACTTCTGCAAGAAGGGTGTCTGAGTTGCAGGCCCTTATGGCAGTAGAGCCCTTTTGATTTTCCATAAGGATAGGGTATCATTACGCACTAATCCTTCCTTTATGCCTAAGGTGGTTTCTAGTGTGGCTTTAAACCAAACTATTCATTTGCCTACTTTTATGCAGACCCCCAAAATAAAGGGGAAAAGATTTTGCACACTTTAGATGTACACAGGCAATTGCGTTATTATTTAAGCAGGACTAAGGATTTTAGGCAGTCTCAGCAGTTGTTTGTTTCTTTTGCTTTGAGTTCGCAGGGCAAGCCTGTGTCAAAACAAACTATTTCTAGGTGGATTGGGTTTTGCATTGCATTTTGTTATTCCCATCATGGCAAGGAGATTCCAGCTGGGATTAGGCCTCATTCCACTAGGGCTACTGCCACTTCAACAGCATTTCTAAGGGGGTGGCAACTAAGGATATTTTGGAGGCAGCTACTTGGAGTTCAGTGCATACTTTCTCTAAGCATTATCACCTTCCTCTCTACTCTAAGTCTAGGGCTGGTTTTGCCACAGCTATTTTGCAAGGCATGTTGTCAGCTCCTGCTTCTTTCTGATTTGCCAGCCTCCCTTACCTCTGCTTTGGGATTCTACCCAATGGTTAGGACTGCAGCAATGTGGAATGAAGAACATAGTACAGTTTTGTACCTACCATAAATGTAGATGTTCGAGGATCCACATTGCTGCAGTCCAATTTACCCTCCCTCCTTCCCCTCTGTGTTTAGGGGTGGTTGTGTAGGTGAGGTTTTATGCTGATAATTTTGTATATATTGTACATATTTTTGGTGCAGGTATATTGGGCTTTGTCTTTTTAGGGTCTTCTGACATCTGGGGCAAGAAAAGACTGAGGATATGACGTCGGTCATGCGCATTAGTACCCTGACGTACTGACGTCAGTCTAATGCACCCTGACCGACGTCAGCCATATACTTTGGTATTCGGGCCGACTGGACAGCGGACTACCCAATGGTTAGGACTGCAGCAATGTGGATCCTCGAACATCTACATTTATGGTAGGTACAAAACTGTACTTTTCCCCTCATGACTAACCCTTCCTTTATACCTAAAGTGGTGTCCAGTGTGGCTATCAACCAATCGATCCGTTTGCCAACCTTCTTCCCTAATCCTCAAAATAAAGGGGAAAGGATGCTGCACTCTTTGGATGTGCACAGACAGCTTAGGTTCTACCTTGACACAACTAAACCCTTCAGAAAATTTGACCAGATACTAGTCAGCTTTGCAACAGGGGCAGAGGGTAAGGCCATTTCAAAACAAACCATTTCCAAATGGATAGCACACTGCATCCATTTCTGCTACAAGCACCATGGAAAGCCAACCCCTCAGGGGGTCAGAACACATTCTGCTAGGTCTACATCTACCTCAACAGCATTTCTCAGGGGAGTCCCTACCAGGGACATCCTGGAGGCTGCTACCTGGAGTTCTATACACACCTTCACCAAGCATTTCCACCTGCGTATCTTTTCCAAATCCAGGGCAGGTTTTGCTACAGCAGTCTTGCAAGGCCTACTAGCCAGCCCTAACTCTTCTTGACTGCCTCCACCCTTCCTCAGCTTTGGGAATTCACCCAAGTGTGATGACAGCAACAGTGAAACACGAAGAACATAGTACAGTTGTGTGCACTTACCATAAATATAGATGTTTGAGTGTATTCACTGTTGCAGTCCTGGTCCCCCCCCCCCCCACCAGCACCCTGTTTTTCTCTCCGTCTCCCTCTCTGTGGCTATTACTATTGGTATTGGTATTTACTTTTTGCTGGTGGGGTTTTCCCCACCATAACTTAGCTCCCTGTTTGGGGGCTGCTGACATTTGGGGCAAGAAAAACTGATGTAATGGCGTCAGATGCCTGTTTTTATACCCCTGACGACCTGGTGTCAGTCCTGGAGCAACAACAACCAACGCAGAAATACTAAGTCTTTGGTATTCGGGCCAAATGAGGGCTACCTGCAGGCAGATAACCCAAGTGTGATGACTACAACAGTGAATACACTCGAACATCTACATTTATGGTAAGTGTACACAACTGTACTTTCTGAGAATTGGTATGTGCTGATGTCTGCTTTATACCAGATGTCATTTTATGACCGATGTAGAACCCAATCTACGTGCGACGTAGCACATTCCCTACAGTAGAGTTAGACTTTTGTATACTGGCTGGATGTACAAGTCAGCCGACAGTGGACTCCATCATGTTATGAATACTGCAACTTATAGAAGAGAAGGATCTATGATTATGTTAAGATTTTACACAACTATTCTTTCTCCTTGAGGATCTGCATCCAAAATCCCAGTATGTCCTTGTTTCTTGAGCTTCCTCCATGATGTCCTTCATGGATGCATCTGCAGTCATAACAACTGGGGTTGTCCTGTCGTCAGGCAGCCCTTCGGTCGGCCGGATTCCAAAGTCTGGGTCCGGCTTCGGCTGATGTCGCACTTCACCCGACGTCATCTCTGCTGGTCTTCGGGTATAAAGGCATCAGCCGACGCCATTTTCCCCAGTCTTTCTTGCCGCGTGGCGCCCGAAGCAGAAGCTGTTCGCAAGTGCCGGTCGGTCAGATCCAGAGATTACTTCTACCGAATACTACTCAAGACTTCTAAAGCTAAGTACCCGCTGGGGACTCTTTCTTGCCTCAGCCGATGTCAGAAAACGTCAATAACTGTTTAACTTGTGGGAAACAAATACCTCATAAAGATTTCCACTCTTACTGTCTGCCTTGCTTAGGCCCAGACCACGACGTAGCAGCCTGTTCGGCCTGTGCTTCCTTCAACTGACGAACGCTTAGGCGTCGGTCGGAGTTTGCTGAACAGTTTTTCGGCTCAGACTTTGCGTACATTATGCCGTCGGATCCTCCGACTACCCAAATTGTTAAAAACGCAAGGAAAAGACCGAAACTCGCGCCCGCGGTTTCGCCGAAACCACGATTAAGCAAGCATGAGTGTCTCGGTTTCGCCAAACCGAGAAAACGGGTCAATCTTCAGCCGAATCCATGACTACTACTGAGGCTCCCGCTACTTTACCTGAATCGGCCACAGAAATTTTGCCTACTACTGTGGCTTCTAGTGAGTTATCTGACACCATCCCTTTGGATGTCTCTACCCCAGCACATGGTGCTGCAAGACCCCCTGCAGCCATGTCTATCAAGGCCTTTGCCAGGGCTAAAGCAGCCAAATCTGCTAAGTCAGTGCCTGTTAAACCTCCCTCACACAGGCCCACTTCCAGTTCTCAAATGCTTACTCTGGCAGAGGATTTAATATCCTTAATTAGGGGATCCCAATCTCACCCAGACAGGGCCTCTCAGCCACCAGAAAAGAGACCTAGGACAGAGCCCCCCGAGCCAGTGTCCTCTGATGATTCTGCGGATGACTCCGACATTGCAGAACAGCCAGAGGATCCTTTTTCTACTTATGAAGACTCTGATGCTGAAGAATCCATTCCAGCTGCGTCTCCACCAGAGGAATTTTCCTTCGGGGAAACCTTACATGCCATGAGAGAGCAATTCCAATGGCAGGGACAAGATTTCTCAGATTCAAGAAAAAGGCTTAGGACTTTTCTGCACTTACCACAACATAGGCCCTTAGCTATCCCTCCTGTTTTGCCTGTTGTGGATGATGCATTTAATGATGTTTGCACTGCTCCTGATTCTTTACCTCCAGCCCCTGCCAAACCTGATAGATTTTACAGGGTACCAGACACTCATCACCACCTATACAAGGCCCCACTGGCGGACCCCGAACTATTTCCCAGGGCCTAAGGCAGTAGCCTCGACCACAACAAAAAACCCTATGGCTTCAGAAAGGGAATCCAGGTCTTTAGACAGATGGGGCAAAAAAGTTTACACTTCTGCTACTCTCTCAGCTAGAGCTTTAAACTGTCAGTTTCACATGATACAATACCAAGAGTTTATGCTTGATCAGTTAACTAAAAGCTATCCTCTGATGACTCTATAGATAAGAAATATGTATTAGAAATGGTAAATAACATACAACAGGTTAGTAACCATTCCTTAAAATGTGGCTATGATGCACTGGAGGCTTCATTTAGATCAGCCATGACTGGCACAGTGATAAGAAGACATGCATGGTTGAAAGAGCAGGTCTTACCGGATCATGTTAAAGCTAAGCTTTTAGATGCTCCTATGGATAAGGCCAGTTTATTTGGTACACCTGCCCAGCAGGTAATGAAGAAAATGGAAGAAAAGGCAAAATCTGTACAAACAGTTAAAGATTTCTTACAGGTTCAGCCCCCAAGGTTTAGCAGGAACTGACCTGCCAAAAATTGGTCCTTTCCTGACTCCACAAGATCCCAAAGGGGCAGGAATAGACGTTCCAGAGGCAGAAACCAATCCAGAGGGGGTGCCTACAGAGGACGACAGTGGCAAGGTAATAACAGAGGCACAGACACAACCACTACCACTGCAACAGGACAATCACAGTGACTTGACTCTAACTCCGCCTACCAGGGAGCAAATAGCCGCACCATTAGGCGGAAAGTTAGCCTTATTTTCGAAAAATTGGCATTATATCACAAAAGACAAATGGATTTTGCAAACCATAGACCAAGGTTACCGGTTCCACTTCCACACTTTACCAGTCAAAAGAGGAATGCCAAACCTGCCTCCAAATCAAAAAATAGAAGCTCTACAGCAGATAATGCAATTAACAAAGATGAGAGCTGTGGAAAGAGTACCAATAACAGAACAAGGCAAAGGATTATACTCCAGACTATTCCTAGTTCCAAGAAAAGAAAAAAGTTGGAGACCTATTCTCGACCTGTCCATCTTAAACACATACATCATTGTCCCAAAATTCAAAATGCTGACCCTACAGCAACTTCTTCCCATGCTGGGCAAGGAGTGTTGGCTGGTAACTCTAGATCTCAAGGAGGCATACCTGCACGTCCCCATTCGACCAAATTGCAGAAGATACCTCAGATTTCTTGCAGGATCAGAGCATTATCAATTCTCAGCATTGCCCTTTGGCTTATCTACTGCGCCCAGAGTATTCACAAAATGCCTGGCATCAGTAATCACCCACTGCAGACTACAGGGAATCCAAATTTATCCATACCTGGATGACTGCCTGCTACAAGCGGACAACAAAAGCAAGCTGACAACAGACTTACAAAGGGTCATTTACTTGCTACAAGCCCTGGGATACACAGTCAATTTACAAAAGTCAAGGCTGATACCATCCCAAACAAGGACATTCTTGGGCGCGGAATTGGACACAGTAAAACAAATGGCATTCCTAACTGCAGAAAAACAAAAAGAACTCCCTCTTTACTTCTTGGCATTAACAAAACAGAACAAGCTAACAGCAAGAAAAGTTCTGCAGGCCTTGGGCTTCATGGCATCATGCATAATCTTGGTCCCACATGCCAGACTGCATATGAGAAAACTACAGTGGTACCTAAAGAATCTATGGTCCCAACACAGGCACAGCTTAGAAGCAGAAATACCACTAATCCCATGCCTAAAACAGGAGTTCCTATGGTGGGCTCAAGCATGCCAGTCAAACCCAGGCCTACCCTTCCGCAACCTTCGAGCAAGCCAAACCATCACAACAGACGCCTCAGACCTAGGATGGGGGGCACACATGCTGGACAAATGCGTACAAGGATTGTGGACTCAGGACCAGCTACACCTGCACATCAACCAAAAAGAAATGCTGGCAGTAAAACTGGCAATCCACAAATTCAGACCATTTCTCAAAGAAGGCCATTTGATGATAAGGACAGACAACACCACAGTCATGTGGTACATCAACAAACAGGGAGGCACTCATTCATACCCCTATGCAGAATGACTTTGGACCTTTGGAACCTGGCACTCAGCTACAACATCCAGTTACAGGCAATATTTGTACCGGAAAGGAGAACACTCTAGCAGACATGTTAAGCAGAACCACCTCGGATGCTCACGAATGGATGCTACACCCGGACATCTTCAAGACCATCACAAAGAAATGGGGAATGCCACAGATAGATCTATTCGCTTCCCCTCTCAATCACCAGCTCAAAAAAGTCTGCACAAGGACATTCCACCCACTTGCATGGAAGGTGGATTCACTCTCCTTCAGCTGGAAAGGTCTGACAGCATATGCATTTCCACCTCTCCCCTTGATACACAGGGTATTACTAAAAATCAAGGAGGAACGTCCAAGGATAATCCTGATAGCTCCGAACTGGCCAAGACAACACTGGTACCCATTGCTGAGGAGCATGTCTCGGGAGAAAATGTGGTCAATACCCCTGATGCCTTTGATGTTAACTCAGAACAACTACAGCATCATGCATCCAAACCTAAAAACTTTGCAACTGACTGCATGGAACATCACATAGCAGCAACTAATCCAGATCTTTCCCAAAGGGTTAAAGACATTATCCTGGAAGCCCGCAGACCTTCAACAAGAAGGGACTATGCAGGAAAATGGAAAAGGTTTGTCATTTGGAGTGCTGAAAGAGGAAAAGATGTGTTGAATATAGATATTGCTAACATTCTGGAGTATTTGGCAGGGCTTCTACATACAGGCCTGTCCTATTCCTCCATCAAGATACATGCATCAGCTATTTCAGCAGAATACAGCTTTGATCCACCTGTCTTTTCACATCCTCTCCTCAGGCAATTCCTCAGAGGGATCAAGAATGTAAAACCTCCTAGGAAACCACCATTGCCAGCATGGGACTTGAACTTTGTGCTAGAAAAGTTGACACTCCCTCCTTTTGAACCAGCAGCAACAGCAGATCTACAGCACCTATCATGGAAAACTGCTTTCCTACTGGCAATTACCTCAGCAAGGAGGGTTTCTGAACTTCAGGCCCTAATGGCAGTACAACCCTTCCTAATCTTCCACCAAGATAGGGTGTCCATGAGAACTAATCCTACATTTATGCCTAAGGTGGTATCCAGAGTGTCTTTAAACCAGGCAATCCACCTACTTACCTTCTTCCCCAATCCACAAAACAGAGGGGAAAGAATTCTGCATACCTTGGATGTACATAGACAGCTACGCTACTACCTGGACAGAACCAAAAGTAACAGAAAAACTGACCAGCTTTTTGTAGCCTATGCAACAGGAAGGGAAGGAAAAGCAATTTCCAAACAGACAATCTCCAAATGGATAGGAAATTGCATACGATTCTGTTACTCCTTCCATGGAAAACCAATTCCACAGAACATAAGGCCTCATTCTACAAGGGCAACAGCCACTACCACAGCCTTCTTACGAGGAGTGGCAACCAAGGACATTATTGAGGCGGCTACTTGGACCTCCGTGCATACATTTGCCAAGCATTATAATTTACCGCTGTATTCCAGATCCCGAGCAGGGTTTGCCACTGCTGTACTGCAAGGGATCCTAACCACACCATAATTTTTCTTCCTCCTCCCCTAGTTGGCTATGGTATTCTACCCAGTTGTTATGACTGCAGATGCATCCATGAAGGACATAGTACAGTTTTGTACCTACCATAAATGTAGATGTCCGAACTGGATAGCATCTGCAGTCAGGATTACCCTCCCTCCTTCCCCTCTGTGGTACTCCTAGGTATTTACCCTCCTAATAGCTAGCTGGTGGGGGGAGTCTCTTATGGTGTATTTGTTTGTATATATGTACATACATGCTTATTTTTTGTGTTTGCCTTCTATCTTTTTGGAAACATTGGCATTTATCCAAAATGTAGCCTTCCAAGAGGGCAACTGGCATCTGGGGCAAGAAACACTGAGGAAAATGGCGTCGGCTGATGCCTTTATACCCGAAGACCAGCAGAGATGACGTCGGGTGAAGTGCGACATCAGCCGAAGCCGGACCCAGACTTTGGAATCCGGCTAACCGAAGGGCTGCCTGACGACAGGACAACCCCAGTTGGTATGACTGCAGATGCTATCCAGTTCGGACATCTACATTTATGGTAGGTACAAAACTGTACTTTTTATCATCATCCGCTTCCAATTGAATTCATAGGTTTCTGCTTGTGCAATGTATAGGAGCCTTAACTGTGTAGCTCTGAAATACCTATTTCAGATCACATGCCAATAATAACTAAAATAAAAAACACAGGGTAATGAAATAAAAATGAGATCCTGGCAGCTTTCCACCTATCTTTTGAAAAGAGAGGAATTAAAGGAATGAGTAGTAGAAATTATCCAGGACTATTGGTATGTGATCTGAAGTAGCTATTGGATACATATCAAAACTTTCAGTTAAATGCACATGATCCTGTGAAATGTAAGTTCTGTCTAGCTTAGTCCAATTTTTTGTATTTTGGAGAATAATATGTAAATTCAGTCAGAACTCCTACTACTGAATTCACACCTTCCATGTCAAATATTTTCATAAATATCTTCAAAAATCTATCGTTTGTTTTTATATTTTCCCTTCTGGGCCCCCCAAGCACATCTTCCCTGCTTGAAATCAAATTATAACCCCTCCTATAAGTAATATTCCCTGCTGAAAACTGATTATTTCTCCAGAATTTTATTCAACTCCATTGTAACAGTTTTAGGTGGAATATAAATACTTGCCAGTGTAATCGTCCTTCCTTGCCATTAGCCCCTTAGTACTACAAATCAACCATTGTTATCTTTTTATCCACTTCAACCATCATTGGAGCTCTTCTTGCTATTAATATAAGTACTTCTTTTTTCCTTTGTCCCAGGTGCTCCCCTTAATAAACACCCTGAAAACCTTTATTTATAGGTTCATAGGTTCATAGGTTCATACTAGGCTATCTGCCCGAGGGCATTTACAAGCCTAGCCCATCGTTTTGTGGCTTACGCCACCCCTTTAGTATGGGGAACTATACCCATTATTTTGCTGTGCCTCTGTCGAGCAGTGACACTGAGGTAATCCCTGGGGTATATCTGCGATCTCCCATCCATTGGTCAAGATTTCTCTTGAACAAGGCCAGCGAGGTGCTCTGCCTCACATGTACCGGGATTTTGTTCCACAGCATAGGGAGTCTTTGGGTGATGAATCTATCCCTCCAGCACGTCCTATTAATAGCCGTGTCGAGGTTTAAGTCTCCCGCCTTGTGGCTCTGATGGATCTAGATTTTTGAGGTGAAGCATATTCATCAAATCTGGGTTTGACATGGTCTTGTATGCTAGGCAAAGGTCAGCTCTGCAGAAGCGGTAAGCGACTGAATAGAACTGGAGTTCTTTCAGTCGGGCAGCATAGGACAGATTTTTGAGACCCTTTATCCTTTTGGTGAGGAACTTTTGTGGCCTCTCCAGCTGCTGCAAGTGTCGGGTCAGATACATCCCGAATGGGGCATTGTACTCAATCATTGGTCTGATGAGTGATGAGTAAAGGGAGACTATGACCTCCCTTGATCTAGATGAGAATCCCTTCATGATAAGGTGGGCAATGTAGAAGGTCTTCCTAACTACTTTAGCTACATGGGTGTTGAATGACAGACTACTATCAACCTGGGTCCCCAAGTCCCTGATAACTTCTTCTGCACTCAGTGGATTGCCACCTATTTGGTAGCTAGGGTAACCTTGTTTTTCCCAAAGGGTATGACTATGCATTTTTGGCATTTAACTTCAGGCCGTGGCTCTGGCACCAGTTATCCGCTTTCTGTGAGACCCTTCTGAAGGATATCTGTGTCAGATGTGTTTTCTACTATGGCCAGTTTGCAGTCATCTGCAAACTTTATCAGCCATAACCCTCCTGTGTTTGCTTGTACTTCGGAAAAGTAGATGCCAAACAAGAGTGGGCCCAGGACTGAGCCCTGTGGGACACCACTTGTGACAGGCTTTGAGTCTGACATGGCGCCAGCAATTCTGACCCTGTGGGTTCTGTCACTCAGCCAGTTTGCAACCCATCTTGTGATGTATGGGTTAACATTTAAGCTGATGAGTTTTTCAATGATACCCGAGTGGGGTATTGTATCGAAGGCCTTAGCCAGATCGAGGTAGGCTGTATGGACTGCCTTTCCCTCGTCAATGGCTTTGGTGACTGTGTCGAAGAAGTCAACCAAGTTTAAAAGGCATGATCTGCCTTTGACAAAGCCAAACTGGGTTGGATCCAAAGTCTGCAAATTCCCTATGTCTTTATTTATGAGGTCCATTATGATCCTCTCCATGGCTTTGCAGATAAGGCTTGTCAAGCTAATGGGCCGGTAATTTCCAGGGTCGGTGGAGGCACCGCCTTTGTGAAGTGGGACCACAGTTGCAGTGCGCCACTCCTGGCAATGCGTATCCAGAGGTAAGACTTTGATTAAACAGCTGTCCTAGCTGTGGGTTTAATTCCTCATTGAGTTCGTGGAGCACACAGCCGGGGACACCATCAGGTCCCATGGATGCTGTGTTTTTGCTTTGGAGAGAGCAGTTCTCACTTGGGCGCTGGAGATGTTTGGGGGCTGCAATCGCTTTGGTATAGATATCTCTCCTTTGGGGAGGGGAGTTTGCACTGAACCTGTCAGCCAGTATGTTGGCAATGTCTGTAGGATCAGTAATCTTCACATCATTTTGAACTAGTTCTGAGCATATCTGGGAGTTTCCTCCTAGGTTTCTAACATAGCTAAAGAAGGCCTTATGATTGTCTTTTGAGTCTTCAGCTATTTTTCTCTCGAAATTTGCTTTGGATGATTTTATGAGAGCTCTTAGTTTTTTACTTATAGTGATCAAGGGTGTCTTACCTTTTAAGGATTTTGCTCTATCTTGTAGTAGCTTCCTCCTTTTATTGTAGAGTTTGTTTATGGCTGGGGTCCACCAGACTGGACGCTTGCCTTTGGTACTAAGAGTCTTTGTTTTGTTTGGGATTGCCTTATCCATGCAGTCCTGCAGGTGCTGGTAGAAGGTGTTTGTAAGTGATTCAGGGGCTTGAGTACTGTTTTCCGCCGGCTCGGGGGCCTTAAAGGAGACCACACTAGTCTTTAGAAGTGTGAAGTCGGCTTTTGAGAAGTTCTTTACTGTGGTCTTTTTTATTTCAGGTGGGGGTGGGATGAGGACCTCCAGCGAGATTAGTTTGTGATCTGATCTCACCAGTGAGGGGTATACTTCCGGTGTTGAACATTGTGCTCCCATGTTCGTGATGATGAGATCAAGTATGTTATCTCCTCTTGTGGGGATGGTGACTAGTTGTTCCATGGCATTTGAGTTTATGAATTCCAGGAACTTTTGGGCTAGGGTGTTTGGGCTTGAGTAGTGTTCCCAGTCTATATTTGGGTAATTGAAGTCACCTAGTATGATGGTGTTTGGTGATACATTTATCCCCTCTAGTGTTTTCAGGAAGGCCATGTGAGGTTTCTGAGATTGTGAGGGTGGCCTGTAACATGCTACAATTTGCAGAGCAGTCTTGCCTATGGTTAATTGCACCTGGATGGTCTCCGATGCATCGTGCGTTGCCACCAGTCTTGAGGTGTGGGTGTCCTTGATGAATATGGATACCCCCCCCTCCTTTCTTGGTATTGTCCGGATTTTGGGGCCGGAACGCATGATATGAGGTAAAACCTGATAGCGCTGGGGTGCTCTCAGGAGCCTTGAACCAGGTTTCTGTCACAGCACAGACATCGATGTTCTCCATACTGAGAAGGGCCTCGAGTGCGTGCATTTTGAGATTTAGACTTCTGGCATTGAGCAGCATTACCCTTAGTTTTTTCCTTTTTGTGTTCTAGGGTGGTAGGTTTAGAATTTGAGCCTTGCCTAAAAAGGCACTATGGGGTGGCAAGAGCCTTTGCCAATATCCGGAATCCCAGGGGTGACAGGTGCAAGCCGTCCCTTGCGAAGCAGCGTGGCTTGTCCAGCATGTCATCCCAGGCAGATACTGGATCCCCTTTGAATGACACCAGTGTTTAAGCCAATTGTTAAAGCTGATCATCTTATCTCTGTATTGTGGCATCACTCTTGGTGAAGGTAGGATACTGCTCAAGGTCAGGGTCATACCTGCCTGGGCTACATAATCAGAGAGCTCCTCGATGTCTCTTTCATGTAGTCCAAGGAGGTACGCCTCAGGTCGCTTACACCAGCGTGGACAATGACTGAGTCATATTTGTACTTGCTGTTGAGAGACCTGAGTGCTTGCGTTATGTGGCGGATTCTAGCGCCCGACAGGCAGCTTACTGTGACCTTCTCCTTACTCAGTCTGGTGAGCGGGACGCCAGTGTGTCTGACTATGGAGTCACCAATGACTAGTGTGTCTGGCATTGTGTTTGGCCTTAAGGGCTGTGACTGTTTGACACTCTGACTGTGAGGTCTATGTGTTGCAGGTGTTGTGTTCTGAGGTGGTGGTTGTTTGGGTGTCTGCTTTGGTGGCCTCTGCTGTTTTGGTAGATTTTTGATCAGAGCCTCCGAGTATGTCTTTGTGTGTTTATGTGTATGATTTGAGGTTGTAATGGTGCTATGTGAGACTGGGTCTATAGTGTGTGTGGTAACCTTCTCCTCCTGACTGGTCTTGCCAGTCTTGTGTTGAGAGAGCTCAGCCTCCAGTTTGGCCGTATAGTTGCATCTCTCGCATGTATTTGTGTTTTGTGGGAGGAGGAGAGGGTTGTCTGTGTACATGAGGCAATTGTAACATTGCCTCAGTATTCCCAGGTTCACCAGCTGAGCAGGAGAGGACACTAGCAACTGATCCCTCGACATGCTAGAAGGATAGACAAAAACTTTAAAAAAGATTCAGGGGGACGTGGGTGACCGAGAAATGGGGGGTTACCTTTTTGGGGTACTATCTATGACAAGAGTGCCGTATCAAGGTAATAAGTACTGTAGGAGCAAGTGCTAGGTTTAACAGATAGAGAATAGTCTACTTGGAGTCAAGTGGAGATGATCCTTTTAGTTATAGGATATGCTGATTAGATCAGTAGTATAGTTCGAGGAAGGTAGTTTTAAGGGAAAATTTTAAGAGTGGGCTTTAGGTAGCCCGAATAGTTTAAACCTGCCTAACCGGCGCTGCCCTAGTGTGCAACAGTGGCAGCTCAGCTAAATCAGGCTTAACGCTGCTACCGCGTTTTATACCAGGGGGCTGGGAAAAGCTAGAAACTGGCCCAAAACGACCAATAAACTACTAGTTACTGGCTGAAACCTCACAAAACTGGACAAAAGGCAGCTCAATGCTTCCCACTCCCACTGGTAAGCAAGGTAACTTCCTCTCCCCCAAATAAGGCAAGGAAACAGTACACAGGAACTACAACCAAAGCCCAGGAATCAGCAACTCTGAAACTGGACTAAACTAGTAAAGCAGGAAAAACAAGAGATATTTTCTTTTTTTTTTTTTTTCACAAAACAGGCAGAAACAGGTACAGCAAACACTTATAAATGCTATGAATCAGCTACTACAGCTTACACAGAAGAATTTGCTACAAATACAGTCAAATAGTAATAAACAGGGATTCCAAGTGCAATATTAAGTTAAATGCAGTAAAAAGAGCTTCAATGTAACAGAAAGGCAGGCGAAATACAGTCGCTAGGTATTCAGATGTGGAAAGCAACAATAATATACTTAGTATCAAGAAAAGTCGCTTATTCAGCTCTCTGCAGCCTGGATTACTCTGCTGGCCCACGTGGAGTCTGTGCTGAGTAGGTACAAGCTGAAAACGCTACATCAAGGCTTTATACCAGGGGCTGGGAAAAGCTAGAAACTGGCCCAAAACGACCAATAAACTACTAGTTACTGGCTGAAACCTCACAAAACTGGACAAAAGGCAGCTCAATGCTTCCCACTCCCACTGGTAAGCAAGGTAACTTCCTCTCCCCCAAATAAGACAAGGAAACAGTACACAGGAACTACAACCAAAGCCCAGGAATCAGCAACTCTGAAACTGGACTAAACTAGTAAAGCAGGAAAAACAAGAGATATTTTTTTCTTTTTTTCTTTTTTTTTTCACAAAACAGGCAGAAAACAGGTACAGCAAACACTTATAAATGCTATGAATCAGCTACTACAGCTTACACAGAAGAATTTGCTACAAATACAGTCAAATAGTAATAAACAGGGATTCCAAGTGCAATATTAAGTTAAATGCAGTAAAAACAGCTTCAATGTAACAGAAAGGCAGGCGAAATACAGTCGCTAGGTATTCAGATGTGGAAAGCAACAAAAAATATACTTAGTATCAAGAAAAGTCGCTTATTCAGCTCTCTGCAGCCTGGATTACTCTGCTGGCCCACGTGGAGTCTGTGCTGAGTAGGTACAAGCTGAAAAACGTGCATTTACCGCGTTTTATACCAGGGGGCTGGAAAAAGCTAGAAACTGGCCCAAAACGACCAATAAACTACTAGTTACTGACTGAAACCTCACAAAACTGGACAAAAGGCAGCTCAATGCTTCCCACTCCCACTGGTAAGCAAGGTAACTTCCTCTCCCCCAAATAAGGCAAGGAAACAGTACACAGGAACTACAACCTAAGCCCAGGAATCAGCAACTCTGAAACTGGACTAAACTAGTAAAGCAGGAAAAACAAGAGATATTTTTTTCTTTTTTTTTTTTTCACAAAACAGGCAGAAACAGGTACAGCAAACACTTATAAATGCTATGAATCAGCTACTACAGCTTACACAGAAGAATTTGCTACAAATACAGTCAAATAGTAATAAACAGGGATTCCAAGTGCAATATTAAGTTAAATGCAGTAAAAACAGCTTCAATGTATCAAATTCACATGTACAGTTCTTTCTAAATGTGTCTCTTGTAGCATAGCTATTAGCACTCTGCATTTTTTAATGTAGTTCACTACTCCATCATTGCCATCTTCAGAGTAAACCAAGGTAATCAGGTGGGCAGCTTCAAATTCTACCCTGGTCTGTCTCATTTTTTTTTCTCTGTCTGAGGCTGGAAGGAACTTTGAATAGAAGGTTTATGGCTAGCCTTGCAGCGGTCTTAAAAGTGATTGTCAAGTATTTACCTATGAGCTTATAGGAAGAACCACAATAGAGGACATTTTGAACGAAGTTGACTTAATCATAGAACACTACAAAAAGAATGAGGTTTATTCATTCATTCATTCATACAGTTTAACTGGGGTAGAGCACTGATCCCATTGGACCAATTTTGGTCTCCGCCCAGGATATGAGTGCAGATCAAGTGGATAAAAAATAATTTACACAATAAAAGAACACACCAAAAAATAAAGAAAAAGCTAATATACAGTAGGAAAATGATTTAAGAACGTAGCCAGCAGAAATCACTATGTACATTTTTTACATCAGTTGGAGTAGTGACACATTAGGAGTTAAAGAAGAGATGCTGTAGTAAAAATGATAGGTAGTATGTGTCAGAGCTTAGGGACACCAGGTTATATGACCAGAAGCAGAGCATCTGCAAGCAGCTTGTGCTGTGAACTGTTCTTTAAGTTATGCCGGAAAAGAGTAGTTAGAGAGGGCTGGGGTCCAAGGTTAGAAAAGGAGTGGTTAGAGCACTGAAGTTTGGTTTTAGGTGTTTGCTAGCGAGGCCCTGAGTGACTATGAAACCTAAGGTTATATGATGGAGGCTGTATAAGTAAGCTGGAAGAATGAGAAGGGCAGGAGTTTTCTTTCAGGAGATGGAAAAGGAGTAGATTGGATCATTGTTGAACTGGCTAGTGTAAGACATTGGTGTTCATATGGGGAAGAGGTAATGGAGCAGTAGATGGAGTTGGAGATTGGTTGGTGATTGAGTTTCATTTGGAGGCAGATGCTACAAGAGGTAGGCAATACTTAAGTTGAGCTAGAATAATCCCTTTGTCAATAACATTTTTTGTTGGACAGGAGAGGAAAGAGGAGATGCTTTTATGCTCCTAGAAGAGTAGAGAGTTTATCTTTTCATGATGTTTTCAAGATGATGGTGGAAGTTGAGTAAGGGATCAAGACAGACTTCTAGGTATCTGAAGGTGTTAACCTGCTCAAGGGAATTAAGGGTGTCAAGAATAAGGAGAGAGTTAGGAGTTATTTTGCCTTTTAGTGGAGGCTTTGTATAGCATAGTTTTAGTTGTTGAGGAGTTAATAGTTTTTTGATACTGAGGCGGTTAATGAGGGGGAGGAAATCATTTTGCAGATCATGTTGAATTGAGTGGGTTGTGTGGTTGGAATTTAAGATAAACATGTTATCAATGTGTATACTAAGATATGGAAGTTGGGGAAGGTCAAGTATAAGTTTATTTATAAAAATGAAGAAAATAAGGCCAGTATGGAGCCTTGAGGGACTCTTTTAAGCAAGGGATGTACTGTTATTAAAATTTACTGAGAAATGTTGGTTGGGTAGGTAATTATTAGAACCAGGGAATAGTGTCTGGGCTAATTCCAATGTCAGTGAGGTGGTTAATAGGATTAAGTGATCATCCAGGTCAAAGACTCTGGTAAGGTCTATAGCTCTGGCTCCAGTAATGAGGCCTTTGTCCATAGCTAAAAGTGTATGATCGGTGGAGGTCCAAAGGGAAGTGGAAGTCCACCATCCAGCCCAGAAGTCATGATGCTTGGAAGAGAGAAGGCAGTATTGACTTTCCTAGTCTGAGAGTTGATGATAGACCATTTTTTCTAATATTTTCCCCAAAGTTGGGAGGATGGAGATTGGGCGGTAATTACTGGGTAGCTTGAGGTTGAATTTTTTGAGGGAGAGTTATGATTTTTGCTGTTTTTTCATATTTTGGGTGTACAGTTTTTCATTTAGCAAAGGTTGTAGATGTGTAACAGAGGAGCAACAATGTACTCCCTATACTGGAATATGAACCAGGTGTGCGAGGGTGAGTCATGTTTTAGGTTTATTAGGAGCGGTATAATATGTTTGGTTTCAGTCGTTTTTAAAATAGAAGAGGAATGTATACAAGGGGGATGCAATGAAGAGGCTGAGTGAGAGAGTGACGTATGTGAGGTGATGGGATGGGAGGGTGGATGTTGAAGCTAATAGGACAGTGATCACTTGCATTGGGAGGTTGGATAGACATATGAGAAATAAGTGAGCAGTTGACTGTGCTTAATAGATCAAGCAGTGAGTGAAGTGATGTGATGAGGGAGGAGTGGGTCTGGTGGATTCAGAGACGAGTATGAGGGATTAATACATTAAGAAATTCAAGTATGCAGATTTCTTAGGGGCCAAGGAGGTTGAGGTTAAAGTTACTAAAAATAATAAGATTTTTGATGCTTTGAACAGAGGAGGTTAAGTCCTTGAGTAGGTTATTAAGGTTCTGTAATGAAGCGGGTGTGGTGGTGGTGATTAGCAGGTAACAGCTAGAAGAATCAGGGAGCTAAATGGAGATTAAATTTATGTTATTAATCAAATTGAAAGAGAATCTGAGGAGACATGAACTTTGAGCAAGGAATTGTATGCTGACATCTGACTTGAAAAGAAGGAGAACACCTCTTCCTTTCCTTAATCCTGACATGGCATTAAGAAATAACTGTAGCCTAGGAAGTAGTGGTGTGTAGGGATCTTGTGTCTTACTCCAGGATTCTGTGACAGCAATGATTTGTGGATTATGAATAGAGATTAGAGCTTAGTTGTTCTAATTTATTTCAAATACTTTGTGCATTAATAAGGCAGCAGGACTAGGTGTTTCAGTCTGGATTTGACCCTTTGTTGTATGGGTCTGAATTTTATGAGGAATTTGGGAAGTTTTAGGGGGCATTTAATGGTAGATGGATGGCAGTTGTGGCAGACTTGTGCATGTATAGAATGGGATGAGGAGCCTGTCAGACAGTAATGGAGGGGGAGTAGTGTAGAGGGGTTTGTATTAGTACTGGAAGGCAGAGTGATGAGAAGGTTGTAGAGAGTATAATGACTTTAAGGCAAATTGTGTTGAAATACATTGTTTGAAGTGAAGCGGTTTGAGAATGGTAAGTGCATGGGTGAGAAGGACAGCAATAGGAACAAGCAGAACATGAGAAAATAAATTTTGACATTTTTTTCAACAATAAATCTAACAGTATATGGGAATTCAGTGTGTGTTCTTGTTATGTAGGAAGGTGGAATGTGTGTCTTTTTTTGGCAGGAGGGGGATGAAGAAAAGGCTGAATAAGTGAGTGAGTCCGAGGTGGGGAGCAAAGCAGGCAGCGAAGCACGCTGTGAGTCAGTCAGTTTGAGCAGGCTCAGGAGACCCAGGGCTGTTGAGCTAGCAGTTCTCTTGTAGCCAGGTAAATAACAAAAACAGACCTCAATCACCGTGTGTTAGACTGTATAACTGTTTAGCTTTCAAATACAATAATTATAATAAAATATCAAGCATTGTGAGGTAAGACTGGAAAGAGTAATAACAGGCCAGAGTAAGAGGATTACTGTGCTCTTCAATCAAGATGCTTTCTGAAGAAGTTTGGGGATTGGGGAAGTTGGGGGATAAGCATAAATGAGACCGAGGCCAATTGAGGAGAAGAGCATCACTTGGAGTGTGACTCCCCCTGTGAGGGGATCAGGGCAAAAAAACCTGCTGTACTTGTTGTTGAGGGGAGATACAAAGAGGTCGCGGCATGGCAATTCCCACAGTTGTACAAAACATAAACTGATGGTCTGATGATGTCAGTTTTCATTCATTCCTCAAGATGTAGGTTCGGATCCAATGCAGCCACTTTTTACAGCTCATGGCCTACTGCAAGTTCTCAAGCTCCTCCCTTACCTGTAATGTTGTGGTCCCCCTCTGTACCTCATATCTTGTTTTTTGCGTTTGTGCTTGACGTGGTCACTACAGCTCTCAAGCATTGTAGTGCGGTTTTGTTAAGTTAAAGTCCTTTTATCTTTATATACCTTTTTCTGATATACTTACTCTCCTAATTTAATATACTTTATAGCTTCCCTTATTCATACACATCAGCTAGCATAACTTAATACCATTGCTGGTAGTTTTTTTTTCCCTATCTTTCCTTTGTTACCATTTACTGGTAATCTTTAGTACCATTGTTGGTCGTCTTTTCCCTTTTCCTACAAAAAAAAGATTAAATTTACTTATATTTTGCCTTGTTATTTTTTTCTGAGAGTATGGTTGAAAAATGTTCTGGGTTTAAAAAGTGCAGGGAGTGTGGGCACAAAATTCTCATGTTTGATGCTCATGACTCTTGCATGTATTGTTTGGGCCCTGCCCATTTAGAAATGCCTTGTGACATTTGCAAGTCATTAAACCCTAGGGTCATAGTCGATAGGAAAAACAAATTGATTTTGAAGGGACTTCTACCATCTGTTTTTTCTGAATCGCTAGCTGGAGCTCAACCCTCCAAGGTAGGCCAGAATGAGTCAAGAGAACGACTTGCTGAACCTTCTGGATCTCCCACTGCATCTTTGGATCGTAGTAAGGAGCCTGCCAAGAAGGTTTCCAAACAGTTGGAGCTGAAGACCAAATCCTCAGATCTGACTACCTCAGGTACTACTTTTGCCTCTTAGGATCCAGTTCTCTCAGAGCCAAAACAGCTCCCCCAGACCCGATATGCATCCTCTCTAGACTCTGTTCCCTTTCAGCTACCTTCCCCCTTTTTAGAGAGGCATTGACATTCAAGATCTCCCTTTTTAATTTCTCCATATATCTTTTGGGTTTATAATACCATGATGGGAATGGACCCCATTCCTAAGTCAAAGTTTGATTAAAGTTCATTAAATTAGTATTGTTTCCTCTTTGACGTCAACCAAAATTGCTCTTCCCAGCACCCGCAAGGTGCCCAGTATTGACTCCTCCTGCAGTTTATGTAGGATTACATGTAGCATATCTAAATATGTTTGTAGACTCTTCTTTTATAAGCCCCATTGCTCCTACTACTATTTGAACTATCTGGGTATCTTTCTTCCACATTGCTCTCATTTCTGCTTGCAAATCCTGATATTTTATGGCTTTGTCTCTCTCTGTATGTAGGACACTGTAGTTACTTGGTGTGGCGATTTCAATGATCAATGCTACTTTTGTCTTCTTTTCTTTGACCACTGTATCTGGTTTTCTAGCATCTATCTTTTGAACTGTTGGTAATGGATGATCCCATGTGATGTAGACTTCATCATTTTCTACGATGCTTTGTGGCTCATGTTTCCAATGTTTTTCAGCTGCTTCAGTACCATAATCTTTGCACATTCCCTAGTGCAGCAGTCTCGCCACATTATTATGCCTTTCAGTATACTGTCCTTCTGCCATTAGTATGTCGCAACCAGCAACAAAGTGTGCAACGGTTTCCATTTCTATTATGCAAAACTTAGATTTATCTGTTTCTCCCACATGTTCAACGGACTTTGTAAACCAACATGTATGTAGGCCATTATCTTGTGCCACTGATATTAACCTTTCATCTCTTGGTTTGAATTCGCATATCCTTAACCATTCGTGCATTCATTCCTGATCAAGATGAGGTTCTTCCAGAAGTTTTCTATACTTGCAACTATATTTATGCAGATCCCTCCTTATCTTATTCTTGCTGTTCTTCCAGGAGTCTTAGAGGCTGATGTGGATAGAACGATGAGGAAATTTCTCTTGGCTTCTACCCCTTCAAGTAAGGAGACCTTCAGTAGTGCTACTCCACCAATCCTGGCTCCTTCTCTAATCCGTCCTTCAGTTTCGAAGCTCTTTGATCCGAGCCTCCCAGGACTGTCTGTTTTGGATCTGAAGATGGTGGTGTCTTTGGATCTGATTACTTCTCTCAGTGTACTGGCTCCAAAACTGTCTGATCCAGATGTCTGCTCTGAGGTGCTGGAGTCAACTCCAAAGCAGTCTGAGCCTTGTCTGCCCCTTGGACCGTCTGGTCAGGTGGACTGCCTTTGGGTCAGAGGGAGACTATGTTCTGGAAGCATGCCTTCTTGGCTACATCAACCTCCTCTTCTGCGGGGCATTCTGCTTTTCGGGTAGTAGAAAGAGTTTTCTCTTCCAGAATTCAGACAGTTCCTTCCTCTCTGGATCTTCCTTCTGGTTTCCGGATGTCTGTGAGCCTCATCACTCTACCACAGGGAAAGCCTGCAGACTACCCAGCAGGGTATCCTTATTTCTTTTAATACTTCCATGTAGCATCTCATAGAGGAAGTCCCTAGGAAGAGAAGGTGCAAGAGGAGACACTTGGACTCCCATCAGGAGTCAATTACAGAAGATGCTGATTTCAGTGAATGGGAAGGATTCCTAAGATCACCACTGGATGTCATCTCATTTGGAGACATTTTGGGTAGCCATAAGCAGAGAGGTAGTTGGTCTACTGCTAAGTCTTCCCAAGAGGAATCGGTTTTCCTGGAGGCTGTAGGGTCTGGCCCATCTACTTCTTGGGTGACTTCACCCACCGACGAGCTCATGAGTTGATCTTTCAGCTGGTGTGGAAGGAACCTGATTCTGTTGAGCCAATCCCCAAGAGATTAGATAGGATCCTGGCACCACCAAAAGGGCAAGAGTTTTGGAGCAAGAGAGTTCCAGTAGATGCTCTGGTCGTGGCAGTGATCAAGAAGAAAGAACTTGCGGAAAAGAGTCCATCTGTTCCTCCCCATAGCATAGAGTCTAGAGTAATGGACAGGTTTGGGAAGCTTGTTTTTGCCTTAGCAACTTTTGCTCTTAGGTCACTGAACTGTTTAGTGCACTTTATAGTACTACAGAAGGATTTGATTAAAGCGCTTTCCAAATCCCTCTGAGGAGCAGCCTTCTGTTTTATCACACTTGGCTTCCTTACAGTCCATTATAAACTCATCCATGATGCTAATTTTGCTTGCAGCTGAAGGTACCTCAAGGGCGGTGGGTTCAGCTATTTACATTAGAAGACATGCCTGGATGCTCTTGTGTAATTTTGTGAAGCCCTTCAAGTTCTCCATCACTGCTTCTTTTGATGGAAATCTGTTGTTGGGTTCCAAAATGAAGGACACACACTCCAGGTGTGAGCAGTATGATAAGACCCTGTCTGTAGTGAGCGTATGTTTTTGATCCCTCAAATAACCTTCTGTAGGAATCGATGAGGTGGTCGGAAAATGTGGTTCAGAAAGTCCCAGGGTCCTTTCCATGATAGTGGAGATAGATCCCCCCCAGAGGCAGAGGGGGGGACTCTGATGGAAGACGCCACTCTCGCGGCAAACGGGGTTTCTGATATTCTTTCTCTGACAGGCCCTGTCAGCACTCCTAAAAGGAGGCTCGATTACCCACCTCTGGAGGTAGTCGGGGGTCATCTATCCCTGCACCAGGGAGCCTGGCTAAACATTATAAACGATATTTCCAGAGGTTATATAATTCTCTTTTCCCTTTTCCTCCCATAATATAAAACAAAATTCCCGATGTTCCATCCAGTGAGAAAAGCAACAGCTCTGGAAATAAAAAAGCTGCTAGAAAAAAAGAACAATCCAAGACGTCCCCCCATGCCAGAAAGAATCCAGAACTTACTCAGGATTCTTTTTAGTGCAAAAGAAAACAAGGGACTGGAGACCAATTTTGGATCTCTGCCATCTGAGAAAATTGGTTCAACATAGCAAGTTCTGGATGGTCACGGTAGAGTCTGTTTTGCCTTTCCTGCACAAGTATGACCGGATGTGCTCAATAGAGCTTCATGATGCGTGCTATCATATAAAAATGGGCGATCGATGAGATACTTCCACTTCCATCTGGGAGTCAGTCATTACCAATTCAGAGTATGGCCTTTTGGTCTCACCACAGCTCCCAGACTCTTCACCAAAGGCATGGCAGTAGTAGTAGCTCACCTGAGACTACATGGATTCTGAGTGTTTCCTTACCTGGACAACTAGCTCATTACTGCTCCGACCAGGCATCTACAAATCCAAGCAAGAGATTACGTACTCCAATTTTGCTCTCACCTAGGCATTACTGTCAGTCTCAACAAATGTCATCTAGAACCAATTCAAATGCTAGAATTCATAGGTGCCTTGTTTGACACTGTATCAGTGGCAACCTCCCTTCTCATGACAAGAGTAAAAACTGTAAGATTTCAAGTCAGGAAGATAATTCAAACTTCATCACTCTCATCCTGATTGATTCTACAGCTGTTAGTTTTGACATCTGTGTCCATAATTCTTGTATCATTGACAAGATACCGTATGAAAATTCTTTAATGGACCCTGGCAACTCTTGATCCATCCTCTACCAGCCCTTGTCCACCCAGATCAAAGTAACTGAGGCTTGCAAAAGATATCTTAGGTGGTGGATTTGCTCCAATCAGATTTCACTGGGGAACCTATTCATACTTTTTCAGACCAAAGCCATAGTGACCACGTAAGCATCCCAATTTGGGTGGGGGGCATTTCTTGGGAAAGACGGTCCAAGGCACTTGGCCCCCAGAAGAGGCCAACATGCATACCAATGTCCTAAAAATGAGAGCAGTTCTCCTAGTGTTGTACTATTGCGATTCAGACAGACAATATGGTATTAGTCTGGTACGTCAACAAACAGGGAGGAACCAGATCTTACCCCTTATGTTGAGAAGCTGTGAGAGTGTGGCAATGGGCAATTTCATCCATTCGATTTCAGATTTTCAGTTTTACACTTGGAAAAATCCAAAGGCTTATTTACAGGTGGAACTTCTAACCTTTTGTTCAGAAAGCAACAGGACAGCAGGAAGGGAGGGAAGGAAGGTTAAGAATAATGATCTGATGTTGTTAATCTTCATTCATTCCTTACTGATGGGTGTTTTTTATGTCCTCAGAACCGAGTTAGCCATTATACCAAGCTCGCACCAGCCAAAAAACTCTCAAGCTAAGCTTACCCATAGTGCCCCTCTCTCTGTCACCTCAGATCTCATTTGTCACATATTCAATCAAGACTTGTCAAGCCAGCTCTCAAGCTAAGTCATTAGAATTCTTATATTTTATTAAAATTTTTGTATTCCCTAACTGTGATTGTTCTAAGTCGTTATTTGCCATTTAGAGTTTGCTACCCTTGTTTGCCTGTTTGTGTGCCTTTTTTCCTTTCTTTACCAAGGTTTTTGGTATTGTGTGTGCCATTGCTGGTACAGGCCTTACCATACCTCTGAGGTAGCCGTTATTACCATTGTTGGTTTCGCCCCCCCCTTTCTCTTTCCTTCTCTTCTTACTTGTCTTGTATTTGCTCGAACCTTTAATTCTATGTAAAGTTCCATCTTTTTTGTGTGTGACTGGCTGAAGGAAGGGAACTTATAGTTTTAAACAATGCTATCAGTGCAAGAGGAAATGCCCAACTTGGATGCTCATTTGTCTTGTGTCTATTACCTAGGAGTGCCACATCTAAAGGTTCAGCCCCCATACGATATATGTAAGGGCTTTTGCGCCTGTACTTCGATGGAAAGGATGAACAAACTGATTCTTAAAGGTCTCTTAAAGACCACTTTTTCGGAGGCTATTTTTGAGATTGAGGGCTCAACCCTGCAAAGAAGAAGAAACTATTCTCTCCCTGCTCCTCATCATACTAGTGACTCAAAGCCGACAATGAAACTGAAGGCGAAACTTTCAAAATTGGCACCAGCAATTTCGGCACCGGGGCTTCCAACTCTCTCTACTGTGCCACCTTCAGTTCCAGGACTTCAGCCATCAACGATGGTGCCGGCTTCGGCACCAATGGTTCACTCTTTGATTACAGTACCATCCTCAGCACCAATGCTGCAAGTTTCTCCCTCAGTACCTGTTGTGAGTACGGAACCATTCAGAATGCCATCTCCCATGGTACAAAATATAACTTCAGTACAGATCCCTCTTTCAGCACCAAAAATAGTTTTTCCAGTACCAGTCACTGTCTCCCCCTCCCCCATACGTCTTGCTGGTCCTTCGACCACGGTGCCAAAAGGTGAGATATTGTCTCAGACCCGATACTCCCCGTCGGCAGATCCTTTTTTGGATAGCAGTATAGCTCCTTTTTAGATTGACCTGATTCATCATTGGGGATGTCCACCTGCTTCCTCAAGGACTGTTATGGAATTCGAAGTAGTGAGACTAGTGGATCAGCTATTGGTGGCCAGAGGATTTCCAACTCCTTCCAAATCTTCCCTCCCACCTGGAGCCGAGGATTTCTCTCCACTGACTCCACCGTATATTCCTCCTTCAACTTCCGTGGAGGTATCGGAGTCCTCAACACTGACGCCAATTCTGATACTGGCTACTTTGGTTCCATTGGTAGGCCTTACCATGGCTCCGGACCCTACCTTATGGACAGTGATTCACTCAGAGCCGAGACGTCTTTGGGATTGAGACTGGTCTGCCGGCACCGTGTTTCCTAGTATGGCACCTATTTTTTCTATGGTGCCGTCTATTAGGGTTCCAGTTGTCTTGGCGGAGTCGAGTCCTCTCATGGCTCCTTCCCTGGGAGTGGGCTTGTCAGAGTGGGGTTTGAGCGGAGTAATCCTCATTGCACCCTATTGGCCCCAAAAAGTCTGGTTCCTCTTTCTTTGGCCTCACCCACTACATCAACCATGGATTCTGGATCGAACTCCGGAATTGCTGCCACATCTGTGACAGTTTGGTTCCTCCACTTCCGGTAATCACCAGGTAAAATAACTTATCCTCCTCTGTACGTCACATTATTCTGGCTTCTCATAAACCATCCACCAGGAAGCTTTACCTCAGCAAGTGGAAAAGATTCATAATTTGGTCTTGAGAGAAGGGAACAGACCCATTTTCAACCCCACTCTATTTGGTACTGGACTATTTATCAAACTTCCTCCACTCGGGAGCTGCAGCTTCAGCTACTCGAGTGCACCTGGCAGCTGTCTCTAACTTCTACAATGCCTTCCAAGATTCATCATTGATTTCTCATCGTCTTTGTAAGACCTTTTTAAAAGAAGCGTACGATAGCAGTACGCGAAAGCGCTTATCATCCTGTTTTTATCGTGAATAAAATTACCTTATGGACTACAGTTTTGTTTCCTGATTGAATTCCTTCATCGTGGTGGGTTTTACAGCGTCAGTTTTGCTGAAATATTCTATTTTGTTCGCTTTTGGGCCCGCAGAGTGTGTGGCATTTATTTGGTTTTCACCTTTTTAAAAGGTGTTATACATATTAGGCCTCCCTTTAAAGAACCAATTGAGTCTCAGTATTTAACACTAGTTCTACAATCCTTGACTCACTCTCCTTTCAGACCTGCTGCCACTTGAGATATAAAATTTTTATCCAGGAAAACGTTATTCTTGGTAGCTATTACCTCAGCAAGACAAATATCTGAAATACAAGCCTTGTGCATAAAGACAGAGTATCACTGCAGACTAATCCCACCTTTTTACCCAAAGTTATTTCCGATTTGACTATTAATCAAACAATTGCTCTGTCAGTTTTCTTTCCAACTTTTTCTAACAAAGGCGAATACTCACTAGATTTAATTGATGTGCATAGGCAATTGCGATTTTATTTGGACAGTACTAAATCATTACGAAAATCTGATCAGTTATTCGTATCATTCTCTTGACCAAAATTGGGAGGATCTTTTTCTAAAGGGACCCTATGTAAATGGTTGAGTGATTGCATTTGCTTTATCTATCTAAGGTCAAAGCGCATTCAACCAGATCAGTCGCAACATCTGTTGCCTTCCATGCAAGAGCTTCCATGGATGACATTTGTGCAGCACCAACATCGACCAACCCTCATACCTTTATTATTCATTACAAAATGGATTTGGTCTCTGGGGGAGAGCTTCCTTCAGTTCATTGTTGCTCAGGAATATCCTTCCATAGGGCCTCCCAAGAAATAAAGTAGCTAGGGACTCTGTCCTATCAGTAAGGAATGAATGAAGATTAACAACATCAGATAAAGAAGTTATGTTCTTAGCATAAAGTTCCATCTGTGTTGTTGATCTTCATTCATTTATTACAACCAACCCGCCATTCCCCCTCCGAAAGATTCCTGGAAGTTCGGATTCTGTCCTACCTTATGATAAGGTAGATTGTCAGTTGAACCTTCTGCTTCTTTCTTTTCTCATATGGGCAAACTCAATTTGAAGTGATAGAGAGAGGGGCACTATGGGTAAGCTTAGCTCGAGAGTTTTTTGGCTGGCGCGAGCTTGGTATAACTGCTGACTCAATTCCGAGGATGGAACAGACACCCATCAGTAATGAATGAACAAAAATCAACAACACAGATGGAATGTTATGGTAAGAACATAACTTCTTTTTATGGATCACTAGAAGTTTGAATAATAAACTGGCTGAACTACAAGTATTATTACAAGAGAAGAATGTTTTTTCTGGATATAATTGAGATGTGGCAAAAATAGTAAAACAGAAATTGAATTGTGTTGCTTACTACAGTTTTAGGGTAAATAGAAAAGGTGGAGGAGTTTGTCTGTTTGAGGGAGAATTTCATGTATTCCTTCCCATAAGTTCATTAGTGTTGGTTTACAAAATTTGCAGTTAATGCAGAAAGAGGAAGGTCTTGTTATTTCATTGAAAGATCAATTAGACCTGCAGATTTATTGTGATGCGCTTTACCCATTGTCCATAAATAGTTTAATTCAGTAACACAAACTGCAAATTGATGCTCATGGTTAGTGGTAACACATAATCTGAATAATTGTTCCATGGAAGTGTATGATGAATTTGAAGATTCATTTATAATGATTGAAATAGATCTTAGCTTTACTGGATAGGTGGTAAACCTTATGAAGAAATGCTGTTCAACAGTATAAATAATTATAAGAAACTTTTCATCTATAGATGAAAATTCTTGCTCTCTAAAAGCATAATTTTATCACCCTTGGACTATGGGACAGGATAAATATCCGGTCTGACCTAAGTTAAAGAAGGTCCAGAGGTACTACACAAAGAAAATTAAGGAATTAAGGAAGATAGACTAAGTTTATCCTGTACTTAGTTAGTTGTAGGCCAGTAAGAGGACACCTTATATAGATTTACACGAGTTAGAAGAATGAGTCTATAGAGTATACATTGTGAATTAAATGTATGAAACATTCAGGTAATACTAGGAGCAACTACACCTTGGTGGACCTAGAGAGTCTGTGTAAACAATTAGGCAGGAATTATGTCCAAGTAGGAGCTGAGACAAAATGGAACAAAATAGATGATATGAGGAGAGCAGAAAGCTTATTGATATTTAAGAACAAAATAGATTTATGGTATGGAGAGAGTGCTTATAGGGCCATCTTAAGTTTGATGTTGGCTAGCTATGATCTCTTATGAAGTCTGAGGCCATTACTTAGAATTGTAGCATTAAAGTGAGCTCTGTGCCCTTTTACCTGTCTGAATTGGATTGGGATTACTGTCTGCAATGGTTCCTAGTGTGTGGAGGAACAGGGGTTGTCTTTTCTTGTTGCGCTGCTGTAGGTCATTCCCTTGTTTGCTCTCCAGTTTGGTGGATTTGCCTTTAAGCAGGAAACTAAGTGCTATAAGTAATGGACTGTTGTATGACTGTATTCTGTTCTGCTGAGCTTTGGACCACTACTCCTACTCATGCATCACACGAGAGATAAGGAAAGAGTAACAAGTCGTACTTTCAGGCCTTTTGTTTTCTTACATCTGGGTTCAGACTAGCTTAAGTGTAGCATCTTGGTGCTTATCCGTCTTACTTTGGCATTTGTAGTATCATCGCACTTATGAGTCTGTTACTCTGGCATTCGCAGTATCATGGCGTTTAGCAGCATATTACCATGGCAGTCGCATCATCACGTCACTTTGTCAGTCTATTACTGTGGCATTCGCTACATCGTGGCTGTTAGCTGTGTAGTACTTTGGCATTTGCAGCATCATGGTGATTAGCAGTCTGTTACTTTGGCTCTCCTAGTTAGTATGTGTGCCTTGCTCTGTTGGGTACCAGCTACTAGATAAGACTCTTCCCTTTCAAAGAGCCATCTACAAAATAATATACTTTATTACTTTTGGGTTTAATAGTCTCTCTGTACTTGCACTGCTCATTGCTGGTTTGCCTACTTTTTTTGTATCCTTCTCTTCTGTTGTATCTTAGATTTGACTGCTATTTCACTTAGGTTCATAGGTAAGTAATAAAAAAACTGGAAGAGAAAGCACCCAGCCGAAATAGAGGTGCTATACCATAAAATGTAATGCTGCCACAATTCAGAAAAGATAATCCAAGGCCAATGAACGCTCCAACACAAGTTTATTGACGAAAAAACAGGACAAAGATTTGCGTCGACCTAGGTTTCATCCGTCTCCACGGACTTCTTCAGAACACAAATACATACAGAAACCAGCCGCTTAAATACCCTCAATTGCCAAATTGATAAACCAATTAATCAATCTATGACATGATGAATGCAAACCATTTTTAAAGGTAAACCAGAGTTAAAAAAGGCAGCATATATAACACTGTGTTTCAACTGTTTTTAAACAGTTTAATTTTTAAACATTTTAAATATTAACTTTTTAATCATATATATTTACAATAACATTTGGCACGGTATTGGGTTATATATAATATATTTATTAAACAACTACACTTTCACATTAATTTTCCTAAACAGGTATTCATCGGGGAATCAAAAAATGTTTTAATTAATTTATAAATATATATTATATACGTTCAATTAGGGAGTTTTTTAAAATACATATATTTACACATATATAATTAGAACATATACATGCATTGTCATGTAACGTACGCATCTATTGTCACAGAGTCTTTATAAACATTATTGACAGTTGAAACGCAGTGTTATATATGCTGCCTTTTTTAACTCTGGTTTACCTTTAAAAATGGTTTGCATTCATCATGTCATAGATTGATTAATTGGTTTATCAATTTGGCAATTGAGGGTATTTAAGCGGCTGGTTTCTGTATGTATTTGTGTTCTGAAGAAGTCCGTGGAGACGGACGAAACCTAGGTCGACGCAAATCTTTGTCCTGTTTTTTCGTCAATAAACTTGTGTTGGAGCGTTCATTGGCCTTGGATTATCTTTTCTGAATTGTGGCAGCATTACATTTTATGGTATAGCACCTCTATTTCGGCTGGGTGCTTTCTCTTCCAGTTTTTTTGTCGGAGAGCATTGGTTCCTGGTTCACTTTGTGTCATAGGTAAGTAATAGCCTAATTGCCCTTGTGGGCCATTTTAAGCCTCACCAATTTCTCTTTTGGTGCTTGAGTTTAATCTATCCCATTTGGTGATTGTTCTTACCAGTCCTGTTGTAAATAATTCTATATTATCCCTAATGATAATAACAAGGATCATACCATAGATAATTTGATGAGACCCATGCATGGGTTAATGCATTTTGTCCATTAGTAGTACAAAGGGTAGACTTGAAGTAAAATTTCTGTTTCCCATCCATAGATCCAAATTGTACTTGAATATGCACAGGGATGAGCTTTGTTTTATGTGGATGGGGAGTCTGTTCCAGAGCAGCGGTGTCCCCTGAAAGATAAACCTGTCCTTCCAAACTGCTGTGTTGATGTTGCAGAAGAGGAGGTTTAGATCCATACACAGAGTATTTCTGATGCCATGTGACTTGCTGATGTGCTGTAAATCTTCAGTATTTAGTTGGAGGATGAGATGTATGCTAGGCGTAGATCACCTCTTAAGGTAGTGACAGACCTTTGAGTTGTACATGTAGGACATATTGTTTAGGCCTTATATCCTTTTAGTAAGGGATCTCTGTGGGTGATGTTCATCGTGTTTCACTGTTGCAGTCATCACTGTAGGGTTCTTCCTGCCGGCAGGCAGCCCTCGTTCGGCCAGAATCCCAAAGTCTGGGTCCGGTGTCGGCTGTGCAGTCATCCTCCCTGACGTCAGAGTGTCAGGAGTACAAAGCTCCCAGCCGACGCCATGATGTCCTTCATGGATGCATCTGCAGTCATAACAAGTGGGTTGTCCTGTCGTCAGGCAGCCCTGCAGTCGGCCGGATTCCAAAGTCCGGGTCCGGCTTCGGCTGATGTCGCACTCCACCCGACGTCATCTCTGTTGGTCTTCGGGTATAAAAGCATCAGCCGACGCCATTTTCCTCAGTCTTTCTTGCCGCGTGGCGCCCGAAGCAGAAGCTGTTCGCAAGTGCCGGTCAGTCGGATCCAGAGATTACTTCTACCGAATACTACTTCGAAGACTTCTAAAGCTAAGTACCCCGTTGGGGACTCTTTCTTGCCTCAGCCGATGTCAGAAAAAGTTAACAATTGTTTAACCTGTGGGAAACAAATACCTCATAAAGATTTCCACTCTTACTGTCTGCCTTGTTTAGGCCCAGCCCACGACGTAGCAGCCTGTTCGGCCTGTACCTCTTTCAACCGACGAACGCTTAGGCGTCGGTCGGAGTTTGCAGAACAGTTTTTCGGTTCTGATTTTGCGTACATTATGCCGTCGGATCCTCTGACTACCCCCAAAAAACGCAAAGATAAAGACCGACACTCGCGGTTTCGGCCGAAACCACGCTAAAGCAAACCGCGAGTGTCTCGGTTTCGTCTGAAACCGAGAAAACTGATCAAAGTACAGCTGCACCTATTCTTACAACTGAGGCCCCTGCTACAACTCTTGAATCGACCTCAGAAATTTTACCCACTACGGTGGTTGACTTATCAGACACCATTCCCTTGGATGTCTCTACCCCAGCACGTGGTGCTGCTAGGCCTCCAGCTGCCATGTCCATTAAGGCCTTCGCCAGGGCTAAAGCAGCCAAGACTTCTAAAACAGTGCCTGTTAAACCCCCCACATCCAGGCCCTCTTCTAGTTCTCAAATGCTTTCTTTGGCAGAAGATTTAATTTCTTTAATTAGAGGATCTCAATCTCACCCAGACAGGGCCTCTCAGCCCCCAGAGAAGAGACCTAGGGCAGAGCCCCCTGAGCCAGTGTCTTCTGATGATTCTGCTGATGAATCAGACATAACTGACCAGCCTGAGGCTCCCTTCTCCAATTTTGAAGATTCTGATGCCGAAGAATCCATTCCAGCTGCTTCCCCACCAGAAGAATTCTCCTTTGGGGAAACCTTGCATGCCATGCGAGAACAGTTCCAATGGCAGCAACAGGAATTTTCAGACTCCAGAAAAAGACTTAGGACCTTTCTGCACCTCCCACAGCACAGGCCCTTAGCTATTCCTCCTGTTCTCTCTGTGGTGGATGATGCTTTCAATGATGTTTGCTCCGCTCCAGATTCTTTACCCCCAGCCCCTGCCAAACCAGACAGATTTTACAGGGTGCCAGATACTCATCACCACCTTTACAAGGCCCCACTTGCAGACCCAGAAACTATATCCCAGGGTCCCAAGGCAGTAGCCGCGACCACAGCTAAAAACCTATTCCTTCTGAAAGGGAAGCAAGGTCATTAGACAGATGGGGTAAAAGGTCTACACTTCAGCTACTCTCTCAGCTAGAGCTTTAAACTGTCAGTTTCACATGATACAATACCAAGAGTTTATGCTTGATCAGTTAACTAAAAATCTAACCACTGATGAATCTCTTGATAAGAAATATGTATTAGAGATGGTAAATAACATACAACAGGTTAGCAACCATTCCTTAAAATGTGGCTATGATGCACTGGAGGCTTCATTTAGATCAGCCATGACAGGCACAGTGATAAGAAGGCATGCATGGCTAAAGAACAAGCTTTACCGGATCATGTTAAAGCTAAGTTGCTAGATGCTCCTATGGACAAGACAAGTTTGTTTGGTACACCTGCCCAGCAGGTTATGAAGAAAATGGAAGAAAAGGCAAAATCTGTTCAAACTGTTAAAGATTTCTTGCAGGTTCAACCCCAAGGTTTAGCAGGAACTGGCCTGCCAAAATTGGTCCTTTCCTGACTCCACAAAATTTCAAAGGGGCAGGAATAGACGCTCCAGAGGCAGAAACCAATCCAGAGGAGGTGCCTACAGAGGACGACAGTGGCAAGGTAACAACAGAGGCACAGACACAGCCACTGCCACTACATCAGCACAACCACAGTGACTTAATCCTAAATCCGCCTACCAGGGAACAAATAGCAGCTCCCCTAGGCGGAAAGTTAACCTTATTTTCAAAGAACTGGCACTACATAACAAAAGACAAGTGGATTTTACAAACCATAGATCAAGGTTACCGGTTTCACTTCCACACTTTACCAATCAAAAGAGGAATGCCAAACCTACCTCCAAATCAAAAAACAGAGGCTCTACGCCAGATAATGGAGTTAGCAAACGAGAGCTGTGGAAAGAGTGCCAACAGCAGAACAAGGAAAAGGGTTCTACTCCAGACTATTCCTAGTTCCAAGAAAGGAAAAAAGTTGGAGACCAATTCTCGACCTGTCCACCTTAAATACATACATCATTGTCCCAAAATTCAAAATGCTGACCCTACAGCAACTTCTTCCCATGCTGGGCAAGGAGTCTTGGCTGGTAACTCTAGATCTCAAGGAGGCATACCTGCACGTCCCCATTCGACCAATCTGCAGAAGATACCTCAGATTTCTTGCAGGATCAGAGCACTATCAATTCTCAGCATTGCCCTTTGGCTTATCTACTGCGCCCAGAGTATTCACAAAATGCCTGGCATCAGTAATCGCCCATTGCAGTCTACAGGGAATTCAAATTTACCCATACCTGGACGACTGCCTGCTACAAGGGGACAACAAAAGCAAGCTGACAGATTTACAAAGGGTCATTTACTTGCTACAAGGACTGGGATACACAGTCAATTTACAAAAGTCAAGGCTGATACCATCCCAAACAAGGACGTTCTTGGGCGCGGAATTGAACACAGTACAACAAATGGCATTCCTGACTACAGAAAAACAAAAAGAACTTCCTCTTTACTTCTTGGCACTAACAAAACTGAACAAGTTAACAGCAAGAAAAGTTCTGCAGGCTTTGGGCTTCATGGCATCATGCATAATCTTGGTCCCATTTGCCAGACTACATATGAGGAAACTACAGTGGTACCTAAAGAATTTATGGTCCCAACACAGACACAGTCTAGAAACAGAAATCCCACTAATTCCATGCTTAAAACAGGAGTTCCTATGGTGGGCTCAGGCATGCCAGTCAAACCCAGGCCTACCCTTTCGCAGATGTCAACCAAGCCAGACCATCACAACAGACGCTTCAGACCTAGGATGGGGGCCCACATGCTGGACAAATGCGTGCAAGGATTGTGGACACAGGATCAACTTCGCCTGCACATCAATCTAAAAGAAATGCTGGCAGTAAAACTGGCAATCCAAAAGTTCAAACCATTTCTCAAAGAGGGCCAGTTGATGATAAGGACAGACAACATCACAGTCATGTGGTACATCAACAAACAGGGAGGCACTCATTCATACCCCTATGCAGAATGACCTTGGAGCTGTGGACCCTGGCACTCAGCTACAACATTCAGTTACAGGCAATATTTGTACCGGGAAAGACAATACTCTAGCAGACATATTAAGCAGAACCACTTCGGATGCCCACGAATGGAAGCTGCACCCGGACATCTTCAAGACCATCTCAAAGAAATGGGGAATGCCACAGATAGACCTATTCGCATCACCTCTCAATCACCAGCTCAAAAAATTCTGCACAAGGACATTCCACCCACTAGCATGGAAAGTGGACTCACTCTCCTTCAACTGGAAAGGCCTAACAGCATATGCATTCCCACCTCTTCCTTTGATACACAAGGTACTACTAAAAATCAAGGAAGAACGTCCAAGGATAATCCTGATAGCTCCAAACTGGCCAAGACAGCACTGGTACCCACTACTGAAGAGCATGTCTCGGAACAGAATGTGGCCAATACCTCTGATGCCTTTGATGTTAACTCAGAACAACTACAGCATCATACATCCAAACCTAAAACGCTGCAACTGACTGCATGGAACATCACATAACAGCAGCTAATCCAGAACTTTCCCAAAGAGTTAAAGACATTATTCTTGGAGCACGCAGACCTTCAACAAGAAGGAACTATGCTGGAAAATGGAAAAGGTTTGTCATTTGGAGTACGGAAAGAGGAAAAGATGTGTCAAACATAGATATGCCTAACATTCTGGAGTATCTGGCGAACTTCTTCATTCAGGCCTGTCCTACTCCTCCATCAAGATACATGCATCAGCTATTTCAGCAGAATACAGCTTTGATCCACCTGTTTGTTCGCACCCTTTGCTCAGGCAGTTCCTCAGAGGAATCAAGAATGTAAAACCTCCAAGGAAACCACCATTACCAGCTTGGGATTTAAACTTTGTGCTAGAAAAGTTGACACTATCACCCTTTGAACCAGCAGCAACAGCAGACCTACAACACCTGTCATGGAAAACTGCTTTCCTACTGGCAATAACTTCAGCAAGGAGGGTTTCAGAACTACAGGCCTTAATGGCAGTGCAACCCTTCCTAATCTTCCACCAAGATAGAGTGTCCATGAGGACTAATCCTACATTTATGCCCAAGGTGGTATCCAGAGTGTCTTTGAACCAGGCAATCCACCTACCTACCTTCTTTCCCAACCCACAAAACAGAGGGGAAAGAATACTGCATACCTTGGATGTACATAGACAGCTACGCTACTACTTGGACAGAACAAAAACAGCAGAAAGACTGACCAACTTTTGTAGCCTATGCAACAGGAAGGGAAGGAAAAGCTATTTCCAAACAGACAATCTCCAAATGGATAGGAAACTGCATACGATACTGTTACTCCTTCCATGGAAAATCAATTCCACAGAACATAAGACCTCATTCTACAAGGGCAACAGCCACTACCACAGCCTTCTTACGAGGAGTGGCAACCAAAGACATTATTGAGGCGGCTACTTGGACCTCCGTGCATACATTTGCCAAGCATTATAATTTGCCTCTATATTCCAGATCCCGAGCAGGGTTTGCCACTGCTGTACTGCAAGGGATCCTAAACACACCATAATCTACTTTTATCCTCCTCCCATAGTTGGCTATGGTATTCTACCCACTTGTTATGACTGCAGATGCATCCATGAAGGACATAGTACAGTTTTGTACCTACCATAAATGTAGATGTCCGAACTGGATAGCATCTGCAGTCAGGATTACCCTCCCTCCTTCCCCTCTGTGGTACTCCTAGGGTGTTTACCCTCCTAATAGCTAGCTGTTGGGGAGTCTTTATGGTGTATTTGTTTGTATATATGTACATATATCCTTATTGTTGTGTTTACCTCTATCTATTTGGAAACATTGGCATCTATCCAAATTTTTGCCTGCAAGAGGGCTACTGGCATCTGGGGCAAGAAACACTGAGGAAAATGGCGTCGGCTGATGCTTTTATACCCGAAGACCAACAGAGATGACGTCGGGTGGAGTGCGACATCAGCCGAAGCCGGACCCGGACTTTGGAATCCGGCCGACTGCAGGGCTGCCTGACGACAGGACAACCCACTTGTTATGACTGCAGATGCTATCCAGTTCGGACATCTACATTTATGGTAGGTACAAAACTGTACTTTCTCCAGTCTTTCTTGCCGTGTGGTGGAAGCAGTTTGCAAGTGCCGGTCGGCTGACTCCTGATATTTTTAGTGCTTCATTCCAAAGACTTTCTTCTTCTTCTCAAAGCTAAGTACCCCGTTGGGGAAACTTTTTTTTCTTGCTCCAGTCCGATGTCAGAAAAAGTTAATAATTGTATTTCATGTGGGAAGCAAATACGTCATAAGGATTTCCACTTTTACTGTATTCCTTGTCTAGGCCCTGACCATGACGTAGCTAGTTGTCGATTTTGTGCTAGATTTAATCAACATACTATTAAGCAGAGATACAGTTTTGCTTTTCATTACTTTGGCAGGCGATTTAATTACAATATGTCGTCGGACATGCTTCCGACTACCGGAGTTCACAAAAAGCGCAAAGATAAGGACAGGCCTCCGAGGTCCAAATCAGACGACAGTTTACAAGCAGAGCCAGCTGCAGGTTCAGTCGTCGTCAGTGAGGTGCTTTCGCAGCCCCTGTCATCGGCCATTACAGAACCGCTTGCCGAAACGGACTCCCACGAGGAGCCAACTAGGCCTTTGAGTACTCCAGGTGCAGGACCTTCGGATAATGCTCCCTCGGATGGGTCCGGAGCCGCTGTGCAGGTACCGGCTTCCGAGGGGGTTTTCAGGCCTACGCAGCTTCAGATAAAGGCAAAGACAAAGGCCAAGACTCCTTCTAAAACAAAGACTCAAGCCCAGGCTTCCTCTGATCCGGGACCTAAATCTCAAAAACAAATGCTTAAAATGGCGGAGAACTTACTAACTATGATTAGGGGTTCACATCCCCCTCCAGACAAAAGGCCAAGATAAGAATTGGACTATGAATCCTCTGATCAGGCATCTATCTCTTCAGTGTCTTCCTCTGAACAGGATTATACTTTCCCTCCTTATGAGGATTCTGATTCTGAGGAATCCATTCCTTCAGCTTCTCCCCCTGAGGATTTTTCTTTTGGGGAAACTTTACATGACATGAGGGAACATTTTCACTGGGAAGGACAAGAGTACTCTGAATCTAAGAGAAGGCTTAGGGATTTCCTTCTTCTTCCCCAGCACAGACCCCTGGCTATTCCTCCTATTTTGGATATTGTGTATGATGTCTTTTCTGAGGCTAATTTAACTCCTGACTCTTTTCCTCCAGCCCCTGCAAAGCCTGATAGATATTACAGAGTCCCTGACACCCACCAGTTTCTTTATAAAAATCCTACTGATGATCCAGAAACCATTTCTCAGGGTCCTAAGAGTGTTAAGGCCGCCACTGCTAAGAACCGTATTCCGTCAGTTAAGGATTCTAGAGCTTTGGAGAGATGGGGCAAAAAAGTGTACACTTCTGCTACTTTATCCATTAGGGCTTTAAATTGTCAATTTCATATGCTAAAATATCAGCAATTTCTTCTGTCTGTTTTGACACAAAAGTTAGGTACCATTTCTACATGTGCAGATAATAAGGAATTACACGATTTGTTGCATGGTACTGAGCAGGTGGGGAAACATACCTTACACTGTGGTTTTGATGCTTTGGAGGCCTCTTGCAGGGTGGCTGCCACTGGCACGGTCATTAGAAGGCATGCTTGGTTAAAGGAACAAAATTTGCCTGATCAAGTGAAAGCAAAGTTACTGGATGCTGCTGTTCAACATAATGTTTTGTTTGGGTCTAAGGCTGAAGAGGTTATAAAGAAAATGGAGGATAAGGCAAAATCCATGCAAACGGTTAAGGATTTCCTACAAGTTCAGCCTCCAAGATTTAGCAGAAATTGGCCAACTAAAAATTGGTCCTTTCCCAGCTCGGACAGGCCTCAGAGGGGTATATATAGGCACCCCAGAGGGAGGGCCCAAGCACAGACCTCTTATAGACCTAGACAGTGGAGTGCTTCCACCCTCAGGGGTGGAGAGGACAGACCTCAATCTTACAGGAAACAGGCTCAATGACTCCCCCTGCATGGCTCCAGGAACCTCTCTCCTGGAAGCCCCTCTAGGAGGAAAACTCTCTCTTTTTCACCGAAATTGGACTTGCATAACCCAAGACAAGTGGGTTCTGGATGTAGTTTCAAGAGGTTACAAATTCCACTTTCATACCTTGCCAAGACCAAACGGATGGCCAGACCTACTAAAAAAACAGTGGGCAGAGGCATTAAACCAGGTGGGATCCCTCATGGCTATGAGGGCCACAGAACTGGTTCCACAATCAGAGACGGGGCAAGGCTTTTACTCAAGACTCTTTCTAGTTCCCAGAAAACAAAATTCTTGGAGACCTATCCTGGATCTGTCAGTCTTAAATACTTTCCTGGAGATACCAAAGTTCAAGATGATTACTCTGCAGCAGCTCCTGCTAATGTTGAGCAAAAATGCATGGATGGTGACATTGGATTTAAAGGAGGCTTACCTACACATTCCTATCAGACAGGAGTGCAGAAGATACCTCGGGTTCAAGGCAGGCTCGAAACATTACCAATTCTCTGCGCTGCCCTTTGGCTTGTCTACTGCACCCAGGGTCTTCACCAAGTGCCTGGCACCAGTAGTAGCTTACTGCAGACTCAAGGGAATTCAAATTTACCCTTATCTGGACGACTGCCTTATTCAAGCAGATAGCAAGGATGTCTTACTCCAGCACCTGGAATTTGTTCAAAATCTACTCAAGTACCTAGGATTCACTGTGAACGTAAAAAAGTCAAATTTGACACCCACACAACAGATAACTTTCCTGGGTGCTCTTTTAAACACAACAACCCAGATGGCATTCCTGACATCTGAAAAACAACTTCAGCTGGCTTCAACTTTCAAAACCCTGGCGTTAATGTCTCAGCTAACTGCAAGGAAATTCCTGCAGGCTTTGAGTTGCATGGCCTCCTGCATCCTTCTCATACCATATGCAAGACTGCATATGAGAAAGATACAATGGTACCTAAAAAGCGTATGGTCCCAGCATTGTCACAATCTAGACTCACAGATTGCTGTCTTGCCTTGCCTGCAAAAGGAATTCCATTGGTGGGCCATGGCATGTCTTCAAAACAAAGGGAAAGCCTTCAGTCTACCTCCAGCCAGCCAAGTGTTAACCACGGACGCCTCGGATTATGCATGGGGAGCCCACTTGCAGGGGAAAGGCCTGCAAGGTTTTTGGACAGAGGATCAGAAGCATCTACATATCAATTTAAAAGAGATGTTAGCTGTGCAGAATGCCCTCTTGGCTTTCAGGGATCTTCTACAGCCAGGGCAACTACTGATACGGAGAGACAACACCACAGTTATGTGGTACATAAACAAGCAAGGGGGTTCACACTCCTACCCCCTTTGCAGACTAGCCATGGCTCTATGGAATACAGCACTAGCTTGCAAAGTGGACCTACAAGCTCAGTTCCTGCCAGGGAAACAAAATACTCTGGCAGACAGCCTGAGCAGGAACCTGTCAGACCCACACGAGTGGATGCTAGACACCCAAATATTCAAGATGATTACAGAAGCCTGGGGCTGCCCGGACATAGATCTATTTGCATCCTCCCACAACTAGCAGTTACAGACTTTTTGCACAAGGACATATCACAAACTAGCATGGAAAGTGAATGCTCTTTCATTCAGTTGGAGGAACCTCTCAGGGTATGCCTTTCCTCCTCTACCTCTTCTTCCACGGGTGTTATTAAAGATAAAACAGGACAAACCCAAGATGATTTTACTGGCCCCAAATTGGCCTCGACAATTTTGGTACTCAGCACTGATGAATCTATCCCAGGAGCCTCCTTGGATTCTACCTCAGATTCCATATCTTTTGTCCCAACACCAGGGCCAGATTCTGCACTCTCATATCAAAACTCTCAGCCTGGCAGCCTGGCATATACAGGGTCTATGATTAATCCTACCCTTTCCAAACAGGTCATGGATGTTATCTTAGAAGCCAGACGGTCTAGCACTAGAAAATCTTATGAAGGTAAATGGAAGAGATTTTGCACCTGGATGCATGCTCAGGACTCAGATCCTCTCATTCCAAATATTCCATTGATTTTACATTACCTGACAGACATGTTACATAAGGGTTTATCCTTTTCCTCTATAAAAATACATGCCTCAGCTATCTCTGCACATTACACTACAGATCCTCCAATTTTTTCACATCCACTTCTGAAACAAAATATCAGGGGAGCAAAGAATTTAAGGCCCCCTAGGACACCACCCATACCTGCCTGGGACCTCAACTATGTTCTGGAAAAACTTACACTGCCTCCTTTTGAGCCTGCTGCCACATCTGATATAAAGTATTTATCATGGAAGACCGCTATCATACTGGCTTTGACTTCAGCCAGGAGAGTCTCGGAGTTACAAGCACTCATGGCTGTGGAACCTTTCATTATTTTTCATCAAGACAGGGTTTCTTTAAGGACTGACCCTACTTTCATGCCTAAAGTGGTTTCTAAAGTGGCTTTAAACCAAACTATTCACCTGCCAACTTTTTTCCCCAATCCACAAAATAAGGGGGAGAGGATCTTGCATTCTTTGGACGTGCTCAGGCAGCTTCGTTTTTACCTGGACAGAACCAAGGATATCAGAAAAACAGAACAATTGTTTGTTTCTTATGCAGCAAATTCCCAAGGCAAGGCTATTTCAAAACAGACCATTTCTAAATGGATTGCTCATGGAATCAGATTTTGTTACTCTCATCAGTGAAAGCAAATCCCAGGAAAAATAAGGACTCATTCCACCAGAGCTGCTGCTACTTCTGCTGCTTTTCTCAGGGGAGTACCTACCAAAGATATTTTGGAAGCTGCAACTTGGAGTTCAGTGCATACTTTCTCTAAGCACTATAATCTACCTCTTTATTCTAAGTCCAGGGCAGGCTTTGCTTCTGCAGTCTTGCAAGGCCTTCTAGCCGCCCCTTCTACTCAATAACCTCCACCCTTTATCTCAGCTTTGGGATTCAACCCTACAGTGATGACTGCAACAGTGAAACACAATGAACATAGTACAGTTGTGTACACTTACCATAAATGTAGATGTTCGAGTGTCTTTACTGTTGCAGTCTGGGTTACCCACCCCCCTGTCCCCTCTTATTCTTTCATTAGTGTGGTTCCCTGCTTCACCCTTCTTCTGAGGTGTATTTGCTACAGGGTATGGGGTTTGTTGTACCTTACTTTTAGCCTTTACTTTTGGGCACCTGACATCTGGGGCAAGAAAAATTGGAGAACATGGCGTCGGTTGGGAGCTTTGTACCCCTGGCGCTCTGACGTCAGGGAGGATGACTGCACAGCTGACGCCGGACCCAGACTTTGGGATTCTCGCCGACCGAGGGCTGCCTGTCGGCAGGAAGAACCCTACAGTGATGACTGCAACAGTGAAGACACTCTAGCATCTACATTTATGGTAAGTGTACACAACTGTACTTTCCAGTTGTTGCATGTGTCTGGACAGATACATCCCAAAGGGGACATTGTACTCAATGAGTGGCCTAATGAGGGCTAAGTAAAGGGGAGCCATTGAAATCTCTAGGTCTATACATGATCCCTTTGTTTACAAGCCGTGTAATACAGAAGGGTTTTCTTACCACAATGGACGTATGTTTTTTTTCCAAACACCTTTATTGAATTATCAGTTGTGATATAGGCAAATTTACATTCATATAAAAGTAATCAAACTATATTAACATGACAAATGTCATACTTCACATATATTGCTATATATCATGTAATCTAAGCAATTACATAAATTATTCATTTGCTGACATTTTCTTAAACGAGAAACATCTTTATTAAAGCATCACTTACTACTTAGGCAATCATACTTTTATATAAATTAACACAAACCACACCAACGCAATTCTAGTTGCAAGCATTTTACATCAAAGGTCATACTTGCACACTCCCAGTTGCAAACATTATACATCACGTATAATCTACCCAAACTTTTTCACTCAGACATTACATAGATCATTGGAGTCCTGCCGCCTTATAGACCTCATTCCTTCCTTGTATGTATTGTTCCCAGAATTCCCATTTTTTTCCATTGTAGTTTACTCTTACCCTTTTCCAAAGATCTCAATTTCAATTGTTTTTTTCTGTTAATATATTCACTACTTCTGGTATAGTTGATTTAGATTTTGATTTCCATTTTCTAGTAATTGCTTTTTTGGCAGCCACCATTATTAGACACAGCAAGGCCTTCCCACGCCTAGACAATTCTGATTCTGTACCATAGCTCAGAAAAATCATATCCCTCATCAGACTGATTTGCCCACCCAGCATCTCCAACAGTGCATCCCGCAGGGAATCTTTTTTCTTGATTACCATAGCAATAGTATCCTTGAATTTCTGAATCCCTTTTTTTCTTTGCCAGTGGTTCTAAATATACTGCAAATAGTAAACGGGAAAGAGGACACCCCTGCCTGATTCCTCTGTTCAAGCAGAAGTTATCATTGAGGATCCCACCCACTTTAATTTTCGCCTCTGATCCCTCATATATTCACCTAATCAACCTTATAATTTTGAGGAAATGCAAAAGCTTTCATTGCCCTGCTCATAAAGTCCCAGCTTACTCTGTCAGATGCTTTCTCTCTGTCAAGACCACCAACAACAATGGTATTTTCTTACATTCTGCTTCCCTCTGGATCATTAATGTTCTGTTAATGTTGTCAAATGTTGCATCCCCTCCACAAAACCACATTGATCCATATCTATCTGTTTTGGTATTACGTTTGCCATTCTGTTAGCCATAATAGGCATGAACATTTTATGATCATTGTTTAGTATTGAAGTGGGCCTGTATGAAGGTAGCTCTGATGGATCTTTACCCTGTTTAGGAATTACAGCTACTATTGCTTTCTTCCAGGACTGTGGTACTTCTGCTCCTCTTAAGATACTGTTAAAACCTTACAGATCTTTATCAGTTTTTCCCTTCCTAGCTTCTAAGCTTCCACAGGAATACCATCTATTCCTGGGGACTTTCCTGTAGATTGGTTTTACATCAGAATTTTTATCTCATCTCCTCTTATCCTAGCTGTTTGTTATTGAGCCTCATCTACCTCTAACCTTGGCATATTTAATTTTTCCATAAACATTTCCATTTGTATCTTTTCTTGATTGTCATATTTCTGTGCTTTATAGAGACTCTCATAGAATTTCCAAAATATTTCTAATACCTCTACAGGATCTCTTGTTACCTTCTATGTTATAGGCTCCCTAAATTTGTTGACAGCCCTTTCAACTTTCTGTTGCCTGAATTGTCGTGCTAAACGTTTTTGTGCTCTAGTGTTGTATCAGGAACAGTTGCTTAACAGCAATATTTCTAAGCTTGTGCATATTATCAAGGTAATCCCTTGATGTCCTTCAAGGATGCATCTGCAGTCATAACATATAGGTTGTCCTGCCTCAGGCAGCCCTTCGGTCGGCCGGATTCCAAAGTCTGGGTCTGGCCTCGGCTGATGTCGCACTTTCCCCGACGTCAGAGCGTCTGGGGTATAAAAGCATCAGCCGACGCCATTTTCCTCAGTCTTTCTTGCCGCGCGGTGCCCGAAGCAGAAGCTGTTCGCAAGTGCCGGTCGGTCAGATCCAGTGAATTCAGCTACCGAAGACTTCGAAAAAGCTAAGTACCCCGTTGGGGACTCTTTCTTGCCTCAGCCGATGTCAGACAAAGTAAATAATTGTTTAACTTGTGGGAAACAAATACCTCATAAGGATTTCCATTCCTACTGCCTTCCTTGCTTAGGCCCAGACCATGACGTATCGGCCTGTTCAGCCTGTGCTTCCTTCAACCGACGAACTCTTAGACGTCGGTCGGAGTTTGCAGAGGAGTTTTTTGGGGCCAATTTTGCATATAAAATGCCGTCGGAGACTCCAACTTCATATTTGGTGAAAAAACGGAAGGACAAGGACCGACACTCGCGGCCCACGGTTTCGGCTGAAACCACGGAAAGGCCTACCGCGAGTGTCTTGGTTTCGGCCGAAACCGAGTCCTCGGTGATTCCTTCTTCCGAATCCATTCAACCGACCACCGCAGCCCGGGAGGCCCCAGCTGAGTCGGCTACCGAGCTACCTACCGAAACCAGTAAAACCAGTGTCCAGGAAATGTCCGACACCATACCTTTGGACATTTCTACTCCTGCACGTGGGGCAGCTAGGCCCCCTGCTTCCATGTCCATTAAGGCCTTTTCTAGGGCTAAAGCTGCTAAACTTTCTAAAGCTTTGCCTCCCAAGGCTGCCTCCCAGAGGCCTTCCTCTAGTTCTCAGATCCTCAGCCTTGCAGAGGACCTTATTTCTTTAATTAGGGGTTCACAACCTCACCCAGACAGGGCCTCTCACCCTCCACCAGACAAAAGGCCCAGGACTGACCCCTCTGACCCACACTCTTCAGATGAGTCCACGGATGGATCTGAGTTGTCAGACCACCAGGAGGAGGCTTATTCGCCCTATGAGGATTCTGATGCTGAAGAATCTATCAATTCGGCCTCCCCTCCTGAAGAGTTTTCCTTTGGTGAGACTCTACACTCCATGAGAGAGCATTTTCAATGGCAAGGTCAGGAATTCTCTGATTCTAGAAAAAGATTAAGGACCTTTTTACATTTGCCTCAACATAGGCCCTTAGCTATACCCCCTGTTTTGAATGTAATTGATGATGTGTACATTGATGTCAGTACAGCCCCTGATACTCTCCCTCCGGCCCCTGCCAAGCCTGATAGATACTACAGGGTCCCGGATTCTCATTTCCATCTGTATAAAGCCCATTCTGCAGACCCAGAAACTATTTCTCAGGGCCCTAAAGGGGTTGCAGCCACCACAGCCAAAAATCCTCTACCCTCTGAAAGAGAGTCTAGAGCTTTAGAGAGATGGGGAAAGAAGGTATATACTTCTGCAACTCTTTCTGTCAGGGCATTAAATTGTCAATTTCATATGATACAGTACCAAGAGTATTTATTAGATGAATTGAATAAGAAACGTTCTTCTCCTGAACCCCTTGACCGTAAATCCCTTCAGGATTTGGTACACAACTCACAGCAGGTTAGTAATCATTTCTTAAAATGTGGCTATGATGCATTGGAGGCTTCATTTAGGTCAGCTATGACTGGGGCAGTCATTCATAGGCATGCCTGGCTGAAGGAACAATCTTTGCCAGACCATGTCAAAGCTAAACTCCTGGATGCTCCAATGGAGAAACAAAATTTATTTGGCTCCTCAGCTCAGGAGGTCTTAAAAAAGGTTGAAGAAAAGGCAAAATCTGTGCAAACAGTTAAGGATTTCCTGCAAGTACAACCACCGAGATTCAGCAGAAATTGGCCTACTAAGAATTGGTCCTTTCCAGACTCGGACAGAGCCCAGAGAGGCAGGAACAGACACCCTAGAGGCAGAGGCCAATCGAAGGGCTCCTACAGAGGCCGTCAGTGGCAGCCTGCCAACCAGAGGAGTAGTGCAACAGCAGCAACAACAACTACTACACCAGGACAGGCTCAATGACTTTACTCTGATTCCGCCTACCAGGGATCAACTGGAAGCACCCTTGGGCGGAAAGCTGGCTTTATTCTCAAAAAACTGGCATTATATTACAAGGGACACATGGACACTGCAAATAATAGACAAAGGATACAGGTTCCACTTCCACACTTTGCCAAAAAGAAACGGAATGCCAAACCTACCACCAAATCAGAGGGCAGAGGCTTTAAGGCAGATCAACAACTTGCTTCAAATGTTTCAGAACAAGGCCAAGGATTTTACTCAAGACTATTCCTTGTACCAAGAAAAGAAAATCAATGGAGGCCTATTCTCGACCTGTCCGCACTGAATACTTACCTCATTGTGCCAAAATTCAAGATGCTGACCCTACAGCAACTTCTTCCCATGTTGGGCAAGGAGTCTTGGCTGGTGACTCTAGATCTCAAGGAGGCATACCTGCACGTCCCTATTCGACCAAGTTGCAGAAGACACCTCAGATTTCTTGCAGGATCAGAGCATTATCAATTCTCAACATTGCCCTCTGGCTTATCTACTGCTCCCAGAGTATTCACGAAATGCCTGGCATCAGTAATTGCACACTGCAGACTTCAGGGGATTCAGATCTACCCATATCTGGACGACTGCCTTATACAAGCGGACAACAAGGGAAATTTGATAAAGGACTTGGCCTATGCCATCCACTTGCTACAGGCCTTGGGATACACAGTCAACATCCAAAAGTCAAGACTTGTGCCATCCCAAAGAATAACCTTTTTGGGTGCAGATCTGGACACAACCACCCAAATGGCCTTTCTCACAGAAGAAAAACAAAAACAACTTCCAGATTACTTCATGATTCTGACAAGACAAACTCAGCTTACTGCAAGGAAAATCCTGCAGGCCTTGGGTTACATGGCATCCTGCATAATTCTGATACCACAGGCCAGGCTGCATATGAGAAAATTACAATGGTACCTAAGGAGTGTATGGTCTCAACACAGTCACAGTTTAGAAACTTTGATACCAATCATTCCTTGCCTTCAAAAGGAATTTCTGTGGTGGGCTCAGGCCTGCCAGTCCAACAGAGGGTTGCCTTTCAACAAACCAAAAACAAAACAAACCATCACCACAGACGCTTCAGACCGAGGATGGGGAGCACACATGGAGGGCAAATGTATCCAAGGCCTATGGTCTCAAGGTCAGCTGCGCATGCACATAAACCAAAAGGAAATGCTGGCAGTGATGCATGCAATCGAGGCTTTCAAACCCTTCCTCCATCAAGGCCACCTGTTAATAAGGACAGACAACACCACGGTCATGTGGTACATAAACAAGCAGGGAGGCACACACTCCTACCCTCTCTGCCGGCTGGCTATGAATCTATGGGAACTATGCCTGAACCTCAATATCCAACTACAGTCCCAGTTCGTGCCAGGAAAAGAGAATACACTGGCAGACAGCTTAAGCAGAACTACCATGGATGCACACGAATGGATGCTGCACCCAGACATCTTCCAACTCATAGCAAAGGCATGGGGAATGCCGGAGATAGATCTGTTCGCCTCCCCCCTCAACCATCAACTGAAGACATTCTGCTCAAGGACATACCATCCACAAGCTTGGAGGGTGGACTCTCTCTCTCTTTCAGCTGGAAAGCTCTAAAAGTATATGCCTTCCCACCTCTCCCATTAATGTACAAGGTTCTACTGAAGATCAGGGAGGAGTAGCCAAGAGTGATTCTGATAGCTCCAGACTGGCCAAGGCAACACTGGTATCCATTATTGAGAAGCATGTCACAGGCAAAACCATGGCCTCTCCCCCTATGGCCTCTTCTTCTGACGCAGAACAATTTCAAGATCATGCATCCCAACTTGAAAACATTGCAGCTAACTGCCTGGAAAATTCCTTAAATCCCAAACAAAATGTCTTATCACAGAGAGTGAAGGACATCATCTTGGAAGCTCGCTGGCCTTCCACAAGGAAGACATACTCAGCTAAATGGAAAAGATTTCTCATTTGGAACACATCAAAAGGCTCAGATGTGACAGTGGCAAGCATGACACATATTCTGGAATACTTAGCAGAATTGTTCCACAATGGCCTATCCTATTCTTCCATTAAGATTCATGCCTCAGCAATTTCAGCAGAATACAATGTGGATCCACCTATCTTCTCACACCCTCTCCTCAGGCAATTTCTGAGAGGGATCAAAAATATTAAACCTCCAAGAAAACCACCTCTACCCGCTTGGGATCTCAACTTTGTGTTGGAGAAACTAACACTTCCTCCTTTTGAACCAGCAGCATCAGCGGATCTGCAGTTTCTGTCTTGGAAAACTACATTCTTTCTGGCAATAACTTCAGCAAGAAGAGTATCTGAGTTACAAGCATTAATGGCAGTTCAGCCATTTCTTATCTTCCATCAGGACAGAGTTTCACTAAGAACCAATCCTACTTTTATGCCAAAGGTGGTATCTAGGGTATCCTTGAACCAAGCTATTCACTTGCCCACGTTCTTCCCAAATCCACAGAATAGAGGGGAAAAACTTCTGCACACCCTGGATATACACAGACAACTACGCTACTACTTGGACAGAACTAAAACTAGCAGAAAGACTGACCAACTATTTGTAGCATATGCTACTGGGGTGCAAGGAAAAGCAATTTCCAAACAGACAATTTCAAAATGGATAGGAAATTGCATTCGATTTTGTTACTCCTTTCATGGAAAGACAGTTCCTGAAAACATCAGGTCTCATTCCACAAGGGCCACGGCCACCACTACAGCCTTCCTACGAGGGGTGGCTACCAAGGACATTTTAGAAGCTGCTACTTGGAGCTCCATGCATACATTTGCCAAACATTACACTCTACCTTTATACTCCAGATCCAGAGCAGGTTTTGCTACTGCAGTCCTGCAGGGGATATTAACTACACCATCCTTTTCTTAGTACCTCCTCCCCCAGATTGGCTATGGTATTCTACCCATATTTTATGACTGCAGATGCATCCTTGAAGGACATAGTACAGTTTTGTACCTACCATAAATGTAGATGTCCGATAGTTATGCATCTGCAGTCAGGTTTACCCTCCCTCCTTCCCCTCTGTGGTATTCCTAGGGTACTTACCCCTCTTTTAGCTATCTGGGGGAATCTATTATGGTGTATTTGTTTGTATATACATGTATATAATTATATAAGTTTGCAAATGTTTGGAACTTTTTTGCATTTATCCAAATTTAGCCTTCCTAGAGGGCACCTGGCATCTGGGGCAAGAAAAACTGAGGAAAATGGTGTCGGCTGATGCTTTTATAGCCCAGACGCTCTGACGTCGGGGAAAGTGCGACATCAGCCGAGGCCAGACCCAGACTTTGGAATCCGGCCGACCGAAGGGCTGCCTGAGGCAGGACAACCCATATGTTATGACTGCAGATGCATACCTATCGGACATCTACATTTATGGTAGGTACAAAACTGTACTTTTTCTGCCTAACATTCTGCAGTTGATCCTCTTTTTGTTCTGTAAGAGTCCCCCTATTCTGCAATACTTTATTATTTGTCAGTTCCTCTAAATTATTATTGTTACTTCTTAACCATAGCTCCCTTTCTTTTATTTCCACCATATTTCTGAACCCCGCCTTATTTTTTTCCCTACTCCCTAGCTATATTTTCAGACGAAATTTATATCCTCTCTAACAGCTGCTGAATAATTTCCACTACCCATTCCTTAAGTTCCTCGCTTTTCAGCAGATATGTGGGAAAGCACCAATGTCTCATTTTTATTTCATTACCCTGTGTCTTTATTTTAGCTATTATTGGCACATGATCAGAAATAGTTATTAGGTGGGTATCAAGACCTTCAATTAAATGCACATGTTCCTGTGAAATGTATATTCTGTCTAGCATAGCCCAGTTTTTATACCTTGGGGAATAATATCTTAATTCACTCCAAACTCCTATTACTGAATTCACATCTTCCATGTCAAATATTTTTATAAATTTCTTCAAAAATCTCCCCTCCTTTGTTATATTTCCCTTCCGTGCCCCCCAGATGCATCTTTGCTGCTGCAAATCAAATTCCAATCCCTACCTATAAGTAATATTCCTTGCTAAAAACTGATTATTTCTCCCTGAATTTTCTTAAGCTCCATTATAGCAGTTGTAGGTGGAATGTAAATATACGCCAGTGTAATCCTCCACCCTTGGCAGTAGCTCCTTAGCACTACATATCTGCCAATATTATCTTTTTTATCTTCTTCTATTATTATTGGAGCTCCTCTTGCAATTAATATAAGTAATCATTTTTTCCTTTGTCCCAGGCATTTAGCTGAATAACCACCTTGAAAACCTTTCTTTATTTAATTTGTGTTCAGTTCTTTCTAATTGTGTCTCCTGTAACATAGCTATTTGCACTCTACACATTTTAGTATAGTTCACTACTCTTTCTTGTTTGTATTTGTCTGTGAGGCCATTTACATTTAAAGACATTAAAGAAAGCATAGTATTAAAAAGCTATTATTCCCACCTTTTATGCAAAACATGTTATTTGTTAAATGTCTAGTTCCAGTTTTTGTGTTACATGCATACACTGTTGGCAGGTTGAACATTTATACAGTTGTTTCTTGTCATATATATATTTGAGCCTATGTCTGATCTTGTAAAACTTTTTGTTTTATTGAAAGCCATCAAACACAAAAAAAAACACCCCAGTAACCTCCTAAAACCTATTAATTTAATACTAACACAGAAAACTTTATACACCTTCAAATATTGAAGTTTTACACTCCTAATAGGATGAACAGGCCCAAACTGATAGCCACACTCATAAACTTGAGTTAACCTAAAAGAAAGGTCATCCATGCTAAGCTGCATGGTGCAACATGTGCTTCTAATAAGCGCTGATTGGTTTTGTCTTACCTTTATAGCTCTCTCAGCTGGGAAAACCCCTGAATGCTTTCACAGAGAACATTATCTGCTTTGGGAAAACTCCTGAATGCTTTCAGAGAACATTAACTCCTAGTCAATTCCTCTTCTTTTCTTTCCCTCAGCCAGTCACTCTCCACCAGGCTGTAGCCAGTTTATTTTTAGTAGAATGTCTGCATGGAGAGATGAGAACCAGGCAGCCAGTTTCTCTTTACTCATATAGTTTCCATGGAAACATGAAGACCAGCTGCAGAATTGTTACCTAGCATACATGCATTTGCTAGGGGGAAAAAAAGCCTCATAATATTCATTGTTCTTTTTTATTTACTTGCTCTCTCTTAAAACTTATTAAATCAGTCTTAAGGTCTTTAATCCAGTCATTTGCCCATGCAAGAATGAGAAAAAGCACCCTAATTTTCCGTTTATCTTGTTTTTTTTAACTAGGTTTTTGTACATTGCAGTGCCTACATTTCTTATAACCGAACAAGAAGAAAAAGAGAAGGGAGAAATAAATAAATAAATAAAAAAAAACAGCAGCACTTGTTTAGAATCCCCATTCCACTTAAAAATAACAGAAAAAAAACTTTAGAACATGAAATAAAACAACATTCCACAAAATTGGTACTATTTAAAGGACAACAGTGGGATTCCGTTATTCCTGTCTGTGCCTATTTACTGTCCGTGCTATGAATAAACAACAATGCAGCATTTAAAATATTTTAAATCAACTGATCTGAAGTAGGAGAATTCATTTGTCAGCAACCTGTCGGTATGGATCCGATATCGGATCCGAACCGGCATGGTTTATCCAGCTATGGATCCAAGCTCCTCCCCTCACCCATAATGCCCTGCTCTCCCTACATGACCTCAGATCTAGTTTGCTGCGCATGGTGACAGCTGGATTTTCCTGAGCTAAGTTATTTTTTCTTGTAAAAAATAGATTTTTGTTAGTTTAAATTTAATATCTGTGTGAAAGTTTTAGGTTTCCTATATATTTTATCTTTTTGGGCTTAATTTACTTTACCTTTTTTTACCCTCCCCTCGCTGGTGCGTAGTAGTGTGTGAGAGTTGTCTTTGGGGCCTTGTGTGAGTGTGTAGTTTTTTTTTTTTTGTAGTACTTTGTACTTTACTTTTTTTTTGTTGTTGTAAAAAAAAAAAAAAAAAAAAAAAAAACAGCAGTATGTCTGAGGCCCCAAAGCCTATTTTCTCCAAATGCTCCAAGTGTGGCCATAAGCTATCCCCTGCTGATGGCCACACTCGGTGCATTCGATGCCTTGGGGTTGAACACCTCACCTCTGGGTGTTCAATCAGTGCAGGGTTCAACCCCAGGGCATTGAAGGAGCGGAGGTCGAAGCTGGTCTTGGCGGGACTCTTGCCCCCGGACTCGGCTTCGGCCCCCGTCCCATTGGTGGTTACTGCTCCGGCAGTTCCTGCCTTGCCTGCTCCCCCTCCTTCTCCCGGGACTCAAACTCCCTCTAAGGGTCTGGAGGAGAGGGAAGCCAGGAAGAAGGACCGGAGGGAGAAGCACCACAAGCGGTGGGCCGAGACCTCCGTCTCGGCCCTGCCAGCTAAGCGGGCTTCTCCTCCGGCCTCTCTGGCTGCTGGCTCTCCTCCTCCTCGGCTCTGGTCTCCTTGTTTTTCACCGGGGCCTGAGGATGAGGAGACCCAACCTCCTTCGAGGCGGCACTCAAGGCCTACCTCGGTAGCCTCGTTGAGGTCTACATACAGCCTCTCTGATGCTGATCTGGACCGGATGATGCAAAGGTTCATCCAGGCCCAGATGCAGATGGGAGTGCTCCTGCCTCCCCCCCCCCCCTCTGGGGGGGAGCTCGACCCCATTTTTCAAGCCCATAGCTCCTTCTCCGACCCGCTACCCGGGTTCGGAGCGCTCGGAGCCGGGCAGCCTCGGAGCCGGGGGTGGGTCGGCGCCGACAGTACTGGGTACTTCAGATCCGACCCTGCCCTCGAGTTTGTCGGATCCGACCTCTCGGAGCCTTGGCCCGAGATTCGGATCCGAGGGACTCAGTGTGCCTTTGGCGCCGACCCTGTCGGAGCGCACTGTTCCCTCGGATCCGAGGGACTCTGCGCCGGCTCCGATCCACTCATTGGATCCGAGGGGGAGCTGACTTTTGGATCCTGTTGTTGAGGCTGGCTCCCCCTTGGCTTTTGATGTGGTGGAGAGGGCTCTGTTGAGGACATCCGGACCCCCGACCCTTGCTTCGGCTCCGTCCCGCACTCCATCTGCTCTGGGCCAGGCTTCCATCACCCGGCCACTGGGACAGCCCGCTTCAATGCCCCAAGCAGTTCCCTTGGATCTGGACATTGCTGGTGAGGGCTCCTCGAACAGCCCCCCCAGGAAGCACCTCGCAAGCATACGTGTAAGAGGAGGCACATAGACTCCCCCGAGTCTTTAACTGAAGACACTGACTTGGAGGAAGGGGAAGGCTCCCCAAGATCACCCCCTGAGGATGTCTCCTTTGGAGACATCATGGAAATGTTCCAAAACTAAAGATCCTCCCCGATGTTCCACCCGATCAGAGGGAGGCCGCTTCAGCAGAAATTGGCCATCTGCTGAGAAAGAGCCATCCAACCCGTCTCCCCAGACCAGATCAGATCAGGGTTCTACTCCAGGTTCTTTTTAGTGCCAAAAAAGACGGGGGACCTAACACCCATTCTAGACCTGTCCCTGTTGAACCTGTCAGTTCCCAAGGAGAAATTCTGGATGGTCACTCTGCAATCCATCCTCCCCCTTCTAGGGGAGAATCACTGGATGTGCTCTATAGACCTCAAGGATGCGTACTACCACATTCGAATGGACAGACGATCAAGGAGGTTTCTTCGCTTCTGGCTGGGAGCCAGTCACTACCAGTTCAGGGTCCTTCACTTTGGTCTCACCACAGCCCCCAGGGTGTTCACCAAAGTGTTAGCAGTGGTTGCGGCCCACCTGAGGCTTCAGGGGGTGCAGGTCTTTCCGTACCTAGACGACTGGCTTCTCACCGCCCCAACAAGGCATCTACTCTCCTTGGCAAGAGATTCCTTCCTTCGTCTGGCTCCCAAACTAGCGACTGGCTTCTCACCGCCCCAACAAGGCATCTACTCTCCTTGGCAAGAAATTCCTTCCTTTGTCTGCTCCCAAGCTAGGCATCACGGTAAACCTAGAGAAGTCCAACCTGCTCCCTACCCAAGCAATAGAATTTATAGGAGCCAGGTTAGACACGAGAGATTTAAGAGCCTTTCTCACCCTCGACAGGGTTCGGAACCTACGACTCCAGGTGCGGGCCATCCTTCTCTCAAGCTCAACGCCTGCGGAATTGGTCCTGAGGGCACTAGGGTCTATGGTGGCAGCGATTACTCTTCTTCCGCACGCCCGCTTGAACATGCGGGTGCTTCAATGGACACTTCAGGTGCAATGGTCATTTCTCTCCCTCCCCCTGTATCATCCCATTGCAATCAGCAAGGCTTGCAAGCGGTCTCTCTTGTGGTGGGTCCATTCTCCGGACCTCCACAGGGGCCGCCCCTTTTGTGCATCTCCCCCCCCCTCGCCATGGTGACCACGGACGCTTCCCGCCTCGGGTGGGGGGGCATTTTGCGGGCCGGACAGTCCAAGGCACGTGGAGCGATTCAGAGACCTCCCTGCATATCAGTGTTCTAGAAATGAGGGCGGTGCTCTTGGCGTTGCAAGCACTTCAGGCCCTCCTTCCCCTGGGAACAATTGTGATTCAATCAGACAACATGTCGGTGGTCTGGTACATCAACAAACAGGGGGGAACCAGGTCTTACCCTCTATGTCGAGAAGCCATGAGAGTGTGGGAATGGGCGATCTCCACCAACCGCTTTCTCATCGCAATGCATATTCCGGGTCGGACCAACATACTAGCGGACAAGCTCAGTCGCACCATTCTCTCCCCGTACGAGTGGTCTCTCAATTTTCAAGTAGCGAAACGTATCTTCGCACAGTGGGGGACTCCCTGTTGCGATCTCTTTGCCTCTCCTTTAAACGCCAAGTGCGACAGTTTTTTCGCTCTAATCCCCCCTCCAGGGGATTCTCCGACAGACGCTCTGGTGCATGCTTGGCCTCCCGGTCTTCTTTATGCATACCCCCCTCTTCCTCTGATGCTACAAGTACTTCAGAAAGCCTCTCGGTTGGGGTGCAGAATGATCCTCATTGCCCCGTTCTGGCCTCGACAGATCTGGTTCCCTTACCTAAGGTCTCATTCAGTGAATCCACCTTGGATTCTAGATCCCATTCCGGATCTGATATCACACCCTTCGAACATGCCAACACCGAACCTGGACAACCTGAAGTTGACTGCTTGGCTGCTCCAGTTCCACTCCTAATCAGGACTCCCAGTGTCTCGTCCCCAGTTAAGGCCATTCTGGTAGCGGCCCACAAGCCCTCTACCAGAAAAATTTACCGCAGTAAATGGAAGCGTTTCTCCATTTGGGCGGAGCGGCAGGACCTAGACCCCTTCACGGCTCCCCTTCCTTTGGTTCTAGATTTTCTTACTACTCTTTTTAATGATGGCACCAGTAGTTCCACGGTCAAAGTTCAGCTGGCGGCCATATCTCATTACCATGTTGGACACGATTCAGGGCCTCTTATGTTGGCTAAGTTATGCAAAACCTTCCTAAAAGGTACTTTTTTGCTCAGACCCCCTGTCAAAGAAACTGTTCCCTCGTGGGATCTTTTCTTGGTACTTCAGGCCTTGACCGCTCCTCCCTTCGAACCTGCAGCCACAGTCTATCTTATTCTTGTCCTTTAAGACTGCTTTTTTGGTAGCCATTACTTCGGCAAAGAGAGTTTCAGAGCTTCAGGCCCTGTCCATGAAACCGCCTTATTTGATTTTTCACCCGGACCGGGTGTACCTCAGGATCAATCCCTCCTTTCTTCCTAAAGTAGCTTCAGAAGCTAACATTAATCAGTCCCTCAACCTCCCTGTTTTCTTCCCTAAGTATCAAAACAAAGGCGAATACAAGCTGCATTCCTTGGATGTTCACAGGCAGCTTCGTTTTTACCTTCATAGGACAGCTGGTCATAGGCAATCAGACCAGTTGTTCATTTCTTTTGCCAAATTCAATCTGGGCAAACCAATTTCCAAAGTTTTTTTGTCACGCTGGATTTCTCAGTGTATTCTGTTGGCATACCAAGCCTCTGGGAGGCCCGCACTGGAGGGAGTCCATGCTCATTCGACCCGGTCTGTCTCTACTTCAGCGGCCTTTAAGTCTAGGGTTCCTCTGGATGACATTTGTTCAGCAGCCACTTGGGCTTCATCTCATACCTTTATTACTCATTACAAGCTGGACGTCACTTCTAGAGGTAGAGCATCCTTTGGCTCCGCGATGCTCCGGAATATACTTCCATGATGGCCACCCAGGATTCAGGTAGCTGGGGACTCTGTCCCACAGGTTGCTGACAAATGTGTTGCCCTTTAGTTAGGGTAGTTGGTGCAGGGCAAACTCGATCTGAGGTCATGTAGGGAGAGCAGGGCATTATGGGTGAGGGGAGGAGCTAGGTGCTCGGACCCATAGCTGGATAAACCATGCCGGTTCGGATCCGATATCGGATCCATACCCACAGGTTGCAGACAAATGAATCCACCTACTCAGATGGAACGTTATGGTAAGTACATAACTTCTAATTTCTCACCACTAGAACAGTACCTTACTGTTCTGTGGTTGTTTCACTTTCAAAAAACCTTTGTCCTGCCCTGGTAAAGCTTGCTGCAGTCCCCAATTCATTGATGTCATCAACACCAATGAATACAGATAGTTTTCTGGTCAATTTCTTCCCCAAACTGACATCTCTACGACCTACCTAAAAACCCACCCATGCTATGATGTCACAGCTCCTTGGTCCTTCCCCTACCCATACAGAAAGTAAAGGCTAGAACAAGGAAACTGTACATGAGTCAAGTCTCCTGCTGTGGGCTGTCAGTCACAGGTGGTAACCTCTCAATTTACACTTCACACTTTGACAGGGAAGTTAGGTGTGAAGGTGGATGGGAGATGGTCAAAGTAGTACAATTCAGGCTTCACAAAACACTGCAGTTTAGCCATTCTAAAAAGAAGCAGCAGTAAAAAGCACTTTAAAAGTTTGTTCTATGGCATTTGCACTTTTTGTGTTTTAAGTAGTCATTGAATAGCATGAAATGTTACTTAAAACTGACTGAAAGACAGCAGTGTATGCATGTAAAATCAATGCAGTGACAGGAGCTTTAGGAAGAAATAGGCATGCATGACACAATTTTTTACAGACAAGCACTACAATGTTAAGTTGTCAATCTCGCCTTCATTCTTGCTTGATGGGTTCGGAGCCGATCCTCGGCTCCGACTCGGCACTTGCTAAGCTCGAGAGTCACTTTTACCAGCTCGAGGCAGCCCCATATCCCATGATGCAAGGCGGTAAGTACCCAGATCTCGTTTGCCGCTTCGCTGATGAGGTCCTCCTTTTACCAGCTCCTGGTAAGTGAATTATTACTTTACTATTTTAGCCCCTTTTTACAAAAAAAACTTAAATTATTAGTTTTAACTTAGTTTTAATTCCTTTCTGACAGAAAATTTCCCTGTCTCCTCAAAACTTTTAGTCAGACTAAAACCCATCCCATCCCCCCCCCGTTAGGGTGTGTGTGTGTGTGTCTGTTAGTGATACCTTTTGGTATATTTAATTTAATTTCTTGGACTGGTGTGTGTGTGTGTGTGTGTGTGTGTGTGTGTGTGTGTGTGTGTTTTACACCATGTCTAAAGAAAGGGTCTCAGGCTTTAAGAAGTGTGACTCGTGCTGTCAGAAGATGTCTCTGACAGACGGTCACACTTCTTGCCTGTACTGTCTGGGGCCTCTTCACCTGCAGGACTCCTGTGCTATATGTCATTCTTTTAGCCAGAGAGTCCTGCAGGAAAGAAGAAATAAATTGATTTTGAGGGGCCTTCTTAAGCCGGAGGGCTCTCCGGCTAAGTCGGCCCCATCTAAGACTTCTAAGTCTTCCAAGGCCCAGGCTTCTGTGTCCAAGCCTGTGGCCTCGGCTCCGACTCATTCAGAGTCGAGATCGGCTCGGCTGGAGCCGATTCTGGAATACCTAAACCTTCGGCACCGATGGCTATCGGTGCCGACTCTGGTTCGACCACTTCGGTGTCGGCTCCGATTGGTTCCGACCACCATGTGGCCCAGGCATCGGTGTCGGCTCTGATCGGCTCCGACACCCTTACATTTATGGCAGTATCGGCTCCGGCTGGAGCCGATACATCGAAGCTACCTGTCGGTGCCAATAAGTTGTCGGCTCCGACAGTTTCAGTAGTTTCATTGGCTCCGATGGTTCCTTCGAGGAAGAGGTCTAGGTCCCCTTCCTTGGAGCCGATACTTTCGGCTCCGGCTTCGCCTCTCCTCTCGGAGCGGAGCCATCGGAGCCGATCTTCAAGGTCATCCAGGCTTTCTGACCATGATTTGGAGAGAGTGGTCAGTAGACTACTAAAGTCACAGGCACTGGCCCAAATGCTACATAGTCCGTCTCAGCAGATGACTATTAGTCCACACCCCATTGCAGTTCCTCCTTCGACTCTACCCCAGAGTTTGGAGTTGGAGTCTTCGGGAATAGTTTCTGCTACGGCTGAGGGACAGATACCCCCTTCTGCTCCTTCAGCCTCTACTCTTATCTCCTCTTCGAGACCTTCCTTAGAGGGATTCGGTGGCCGGGCTTCCCTGGTCTCCTCCGAGGGGGTGAGTGGCATCGGACCCTTGTCCGACCCCGCTCTTCCCCTTGGAGCCTCGGCCTTGGTGAGCTCGGCTCCGACATCTGCCTCGGAGCCTTCCTTTTCGGTGGGTCCTGGAGTTCCTAGCTCTTTGGAGCGGGTTCTCTCGGACCTCCCTGGGAGGGGAGCCGAGGTGATGAAGAGTGTGCTGGCCTCTGGACTCAGCCAGCAGTCTGTTCCCTTAGCTCCTCCCTCTATAGTGCCTGTTGACATCTCTGCCACTTCTCTTGCTCCCGGACCCAGAGATCCTCCGCCTCAGGTTTCCCCACTGGGAATATCCCCCTCTTCTGAGGATTCTCCTGATTTGTCGGGTGATCCTCCGCGGAAGAGGACTTGTAAGAGGAAACACGTAGACTCCCCCGAGTCTGTCACGTCGGATACTGACTTAGATGAGTCAGAGGGATCCCCAAGATCCCCCTCTGAGGATGTCTCCTTCTCAGACATCCTAGAACTCCTTAGACAGAGGGGAAACTGGCCCACCAACAATCCCTCTGAGGATGAGTCAGTATACCTGGAGGCGTTTGGATCTCGGCCCTCCACCTCCTGGGTGTCTCCGCCTTTCGACCCCCTTATGCAGGTTGTTGCTCGAAAGGCGTGGACTGCTCCTGACTCTGTAGAGCCTGTCCCTAGGAGGCCTTCTAAATTTATTACTGCCCCGTCCGACAAGCAATTCCTTACAAAAGGTGTCCCTGCTGATGCCATGGTGGTGGCGGCTGCCACCAAGAAGGAACTTGCAGATCCTTCCGTACCTGTCCATCCTCCTAATAAGGACTCTAGGACCATGGATAGATATGGTAAGCGGATTTTTTCTTCAGCGACCTTTGCTATGCGTTCGCTGAACTATCTTTGTCACTTCACCAGACTCCAAAGGGATATCCTTAAGGAGCTAGGTGAAGTTGTGCAGGATTCTACAGCTGCGGGGGCTCAGGAAAAAATTGCTTCGCAGCTAGGAACCCTTAACTCCATTGCAAACTCCTCCATGCGGCTTATATCATATGCTGCTGATGGAGCGAGTAGGGCCACAGGTACAGGTGTGGCTCTTAGACGCCAAGCCTGGATGCGACTATGTAATTTTGCAGATCCCTTTAAGGCGTCCTCCACAAACTCTCCCTTTGATGGATCAGCTTTGTTTGGCCCTCAAGTGAAGGAAACGTTGACCAGGTGTGAGCAGGACGGCAAAACTCTTTCTGCCGTAGGAGTCCGTTTTTCCACCCCTTCTAGACCTTATCCCAAAGGACAGAAGGGTGGCAAAATGTGGTTCCGCAAATCCCAAGGAGTCACGCCGGATTCACTTGGTCAGTTTACCCCTAGAGGCAGAGGGGGTAACAACAACAGACGCCGCTCTAGAGGCAGAGGGGGTCCACAAAACCAGGGAAACAGGGAGTCTCTCTCTGACAAGCCCTTTCAGCATCCCTGAGATGTTGCCCGGCTGTCCCTCCTTGGAGGCAGTCGGGGGAAGACTATCACTGTACCCAGAAGCCTGGCGTTCTCTCACTCAAGACAGATGGGTACAGTCGATCATATCCGAGGGTTACATAATTCCTTTCGAGGAAAGTCTTTTCTATCCCTCAAATTCCCTCCCAGACGTACCACCCGGTCTAAGGGAAATTGCAGAGTTGGAAGTCTCAAAACTACTGCAAAAAAGAGCCATTCAGCCAGTTACAACAGACCATTCAGAGCCCGGAATCTACTCAAGGTTCTTTTTGGTCCCCAAAAAGACGGGAGACTGGAGACCAATATTGGATCTCAGCAGACTCAACAAGTCTGTGAGGAAGACAAGATTCCGAATGGTCACTCTTCAGTCGATTCTACCCTTCTTGCAGAAGGACAACTGGATGTGCTCAATAGATCTTCAGGATGCGTACTATCACATAAAAATTCACAGACGCTCCAGGAGTCTTCTCCGCTTTCGGCTGGGGTCCAGTCATTTCCAGTTCAGGGCCCTGCCCTTTGGTCTCACCACAGCCCCCAGGGTGTTCACCAAATGCATGGCAGTGGTCACGGCTCACCTGAGACGTCAAGGATTCCAGGTGTTTCCGTATCTCGACGACTGGCTCCTGTCAGCCACCACCAGGCATCAGCTTGTTCAAGCCAGGGATTACACAATAAATCTTTGTTCTCATTTGGGCATCTCGATCAACTTCGAAAAGTCATCCTTATTGCCCTGCCAGTCTATTACTTTCATAGGCGCAAACTTAAACACTGTTCGGATGTCAGCTACCCTTACAGACCAAAGAGTTTCAGACATTCAAAGTCATGTCAGGATCATTCTAGCCAACAAGAAGGTACAGGCCAGAATGGTTCTAAAAGTATTAGGTCTCATGGCTGCGGCCATTACTCTTCTTCCGCTGGCTCGCTTCTACATGCCTTCTTCAGTGGATGTTGTTCACTCAGTGGTCTTACCAACAACTTCCAATGCGTCACCACATTCTGGTGACACAGATTTGCAAAATCATCTTGCTTGGTGGATCACTTCTCCCCAGATTCACCAAGGCAGACACTTTGTACCCCCATCCCGGTAGCCACTGTCACCACGGATGCCTCCCTGATCGGGTGGGGGGGGCATTATCAGGACAGGATGGTTCATGGGACGTGGCAACCGTTCGAGTACCACCTGCACATAAATGTCCTAGAGATGAGAGCAGTGCTTTTAACGTTGCAAGCCCTCAACGACTCTCTTCCTGTAGGGACAATTGCAGTCCACACAAACAACATGTCTGTAGTTTGGTATATCAACAAACAGGGCGGAACCAAGTCCTACCCCTTGTGTCGAGAAGCGCTCAGACTGTGGCAATGGGCGATCTCCTCTCATCAGTTTCTGGTAGCAACGCACATCCCTGGGAAAACCAACATTTTAGCGGACATATTGAGCAGAGCTATTCTCATGCCTCACGAGTGGTCTCTCAAGCAATCTATAGTGGAGGAGATTTTTCTGGAATGGGGTCGCCCAGGTTGCAATCTTTTTGCTACTCCCCAAAACAGCAAATGCCCAGACTTCTTCTCTCTCTTCCCTCTGTCAGGCCATCCCCCCAGAGACGCTCTGACCCAGGATTGGCCCCAGGGACTTCTTTATGCTTTTCCTCCTTTTCCTCTAATCCCTCAGGTTATCCAGAAAGCTACCGTTTTGAGAGCCAAAATGATTCTCGTTGCTCCTTATTGGCCTCGACAAATTTGGTTTCCGTTCCTCCATCGTCACCTTTTGGTGCAGCCATGGCATCTGGACCCAGTGCCAGATCTTCTGGTTCACCAATCCGGTCAGCTGCACCGGTCTATCCCTTCTCTCAACCTCTCAGCATGGTTGCTCCATTTCCTTCCTTAGCCAGGCTTCCTTTGACCTCTGACCCTGTTAGAGACATCATAGTAGCTTCTTTAAAATCCTCTACCAGGAGGATTTATACAAGCAAATGGAAACGTTTCTCTTATTGGGCTAAAGCCAAGAATATCGATCCCTTCACTGCCCCAGTTCAGGCAGTTTTGGACTTCTTAGCGGAGATTTTTCATGCAGGCTCCTCTTCTTCCACAGTTAGAGTTCAACTGGCTGCTATCTCGAACTTTCATGTCGGGATCGCAGATCACAATATCATGTCCCATAGGCTTTGTAAAGCCTTCTTGAAAGGAATTTTCCTGCTAAAGCCTCCAATCAGGAATCCTCCTCCTCAATGGGATCTAAATTTAGTGCTGACATCCTTAATTCTTCCAACCTTCGAGCCAGCTGTTTCTTGCTCCCTAAAATTTCTTTCTTGGAAAACATTATTCCTAGTAGCTATTACATCGGCCAGGAGGGTGTCTGAACTTCATGCTCTTTCGGTTCGAGCGCCCTATTTGGTCTTTCACAAGGACAGAGTATCATTGAGAACTAATCCGACCTTTTTGCCTAAGGTCGCCTCAAAGGCTAATTTGAATCAATCCATTGATCTCCTGTATTTTTCCAAACTATTCAAACAGATCGGAACAAAATTACATTATCTTGATGTCCACCGCCAACTCAGATATTATTTGGACAGAACTAAACAATTTAGGAAATCCGATCAACTCTTTGTTTCCTATGCGAATAACAGGAAAGGCCTTCCTGTCTCTAAAGTGACTTTATCTAGATGGCTTTCTTCTGTCATCTCTGAAATTTATCTGCTCAGGGGAAAACAGCTGTGCTCAAAACCTAAAGCACATTCAACTAGGAGCTTAGCTACTTCTACAGCCTTTCAAGCTAGACTTCCTTTAGACACTATTTGTGCAGCGGCCACTTGGGCCACTCCTCATACTTTTGTTTCCCATTACAAATTGGACTTGGCCTCCAGGGACAGAGCCAGTTTTGGCTCTACAGTCCTCAAGAGTCTGTTCCGTTGAGCCACCCAGGATAGAGGTGCTAGGACGCGGTCCCATCAAGCAAGAATGAAGGCGAGATTGACAACTTAACATTAAGAAGTTATGTACCTACCATAACGTTCCATGTTAGTTGTCTTCTCTCGCCTTCTTTGCGACCCTCCCTCCTTCCCCAGGCCTGGACAGACCTTTCTACAAGAGATTGTTATGCTGAAGACCATTCAGAACTGGTCCTTCTTTCATCCTGTAGGCTTTCTTTCTTCCTTTGGGAAGTATTTATGCTTGGTGCTATTGCCCTTTGTCATCAAATGAGATCTGGGTACTTACCGCCTTGCATCATGGGATATGGGGCTGCCTCGAGCTGGTAAAAGTGACTCTCGAGCTTAGCAAGTGCCGAGTCGGAGCCGAGGATCGGCTCCGAACCCATCAAGCAAGAAAGAAGGCGAGAGAAGACAACTAACATGGAACGTTATGGTAGGTACATAACTTCTTATTATGGGACAGACTAAACAATCAGAATTATTTCAAGATGCCAGACCTCATGTGGTCATACTCAGAAATTAGGTATAAAATATTTAAAAACCTGTAAATAGTCCCATAGTGGTGTTAAAATGTAGTAAACATCAAACCTTGATGAAATAAACCTGTTTTTGAGCCCGTGGGTGTGGTTCTCCTTTAAGAAAAAAAATCATTACTTAAAATTAACTTTCTCCCGCCTCTTCTCCTCCCCAAAGCACTTTTTCAAACATTATTGAGATGAAGTAGGGCATACGCTTTAGTGCCCCCCACAGGTCCAACATATTCTGAAAAAGTCCAATATTTCCAGATTTTCTTCTTCTCTCATATTTCACAAACATAATTATTGCATTGTAATCCCATATTAAGTTACTGGTTTTATTACTATTCATCTCAGAAATACTGTCTCTGCTTCATTTCCAACGTACTTTAGATTCTTCTAGTCAACTCTCATGCTCCTTCCCTTCTCTCCTACATTTTCCATTGAAAATTTTGAAAAGTTTTCACAGGTGCAAGTCCGTCTGTGGTCTTTATTACCGGAGGCACAAGAAGCAGAATCTCCTTCTGTTTCACAGATTCCTTTTTGTTGGACAAACTTTTGTATTTCTTCCTTAGCATGTACTTAATCAAGAAATGATTTTGTCCCTCCAGGGAAGAATACCTTGAAGACAGCTGGGTACAGCAGTTTGAATCTCACACCTGCATCTCAACATTCTCTGAACAGTGGAATAAATTCACTCCTCTTCTGTCTGGTGTACAATGAGTAATCATTCTCCACAAACACACTGCTGTCTCCCACTTTAAGTACTTTGCCGTTCTGCCACAATTTTGTCAGAGTCATCTCCTCCTGCTGGTAAGATGGCTTCTTTACTGTTAAAGGTCTAGGTTGCTTTTTTATAGCCATGTTTCAAGTAACAGCTCCTGCTGTGAAATACCAGTCCAGTTGCTTATTTTTTCTTTCATAAAATGAATGCAGTCTGTTCCTTCCAGCTTCTCTGGTATAGCTAAAAATCTCAGGTTTTCCGTACGTGCTCTGTCCTCTAATTCTATTATTTTTTGAAATATCTCTTCCTGAGCAGTCTCATATTTAGCCAGCCTTTTCTTTATTTCAACCTCTGATTTTTGCAGCTTTAGCATCTCATGTGAGTATCTGTTTAAAGCTTCTTCCATTTTTCCAGCCCTTTGTTGTTTGTGTTGATATACTCCATCAGTGTTTTGTTTATTTTAGCCAGGTATGTATTCAGTTGTCTTATGTCTTCCTAATATATCCAATATTGATTGTCTTGTGTCTTCCTTTAGGTTACTGGAAAGCATTTCTGAAGGTTGCATTGCTTTTTGCTGAACAGCTGCAGAATTTTTCACAGTCACTGTTTCTTCCTCACTTTTTGTAGCTGATTTTTTTTCCAGATCTTCTGTATTTCATTATTCCTGGCATCCAAGCAGTGCACTTAGTAGCCAGTTACTAAAATCTACCCAAGAACATAAGTCTACTGGCCTTCACTTCTGAATTTCTGTTTTCACACTTGGAGAGCTAGAAATAAGCAGTTACTCAATGTGCAGTCATCTTGGAAGTGGCAGCTATGGACATATGTTGGTCAAACGTTAGGCTGCTGTCCACATTAAGTTCCCAAATCCCTAACAAGTGGATCAGTTTGTAGGGGTGCATTGTTAATGTGGTAGTTCTCCAGGGTAGATAACTTCCCAAATGATATGATAATGCATTTTTGGCATTTAGTTTCAGTCCATGATTTTGGTGCCAGTTATTTATTTGCTTCTCCTTCCTTGTACTACTTCCTGCTGAGTTATCTGCTGTTGTAATTTGTCTGGTATTGTACTGTTTTTGTACACTTACACTGATCTTGCTGAGTTTCTTCTGTTGCATTGTTATTACTACTTAACAATATCTCTGAAGTGTTTCCTGCCATCAGACTGCTTATGCTTATTTTATGGCACTGTCTTTTGTACTTTACTGTTTGCTACACCCCTTTTTTCCTTTCTTGTCTTACTAGGTTATCTGTTAATGATCTCTAATTCCTGTTGACTAATTGGATGTAGCACTGTTTTGTACGCAGACTGTTTTTGCTATCGGACTGCTTGCTATGACTGTTAGACCATTGTAGTCTGCCTTGTGTGTTGGGAGACTGTTTTCACTCTTAGACCCTGCATTCTACCAAACTATTTTTTTACACCTTTATTGAATTTTCACTTAAGACGTAGGCAAACATGCATTTATAGAAAAGAAAACAAACCATGTTAGCATATTCAGAGTTAAAAACATTATACATCACACCACCAGTTCAGAATTACATAAATTGCTCAATTCCTGCCTTCCCTTAAACATCAGTCCTACTCCAAAACATTATTTTGCATGTGTTGGTTCCACAGTTTCTGTGTTTTTTTTATTTACGCCTACTACCCTTTTCTAAAGATCCCTCTTCCAATTCTTTTATTTCTGTTACAATAGTTACTACTACAAATACAGTTGGTTCAGACTTTGATTTCCATTTTCTAGTAATTGCCATTTTGGAAACGGCCAGAATTAAACTTAACAAGGCCTTATTATATGTCTGTGCAATTCAGGTACTGTATCCCAGCTCAAAAAAAATAATTTCCTTAGTTATATCCATTTGCTCAACCAGTATTTGTGACGGAGTACTCTGTAGGGAATATTTAGAGTCTGTCAACTCATTACGTTCTCAAAACATGTTCCCAGTTACCGCTTTCTTCCCCATTTAGTTAGTAGCCATCCGTCAATCTCAGAGGATCATGGCTTTGTTCTCCTGTTGGATTAAACTGAGCAGCATATTCTGTTCATGTGCAGTCCAGTCTGGGAGTGTAGTCCTTTCCACATTCTGAGCAGCCGTAGTCAGATGCTGGTCTGGTAATGTAGACATGAATCTTTCTGAAGGCTGTTTCATCCAACACTTTCCTTATCAAGGTGTTTTCATGCACAGCAAGAACTTCCTTCACTTCCCATTTCCAGGCATACTTGCCTGATATGAGAGAATGCCAGGTGTAAGTGCCCATGGAGACATTGCTGAGGTTTTACTTGCATTTGTTCTTGTAGCGCAGTTTTGGTCAACCTTTCAGCCTCTTTCCAGACACCAGTTCTCCAAAAAGGAGGTCTGTCAATATTCGGCCATCCATCATGTATGAGTCATGATCCAGCCAGCTCATACTCCTCTGTTTCAGGAGGGTGAACGTAGAGGAGGTGCCCGCTATCTCAAGTACTGCACTGTTGGGGATCCAGTCCTGCCATGAGATACCAGGAATGCACCTAAGGCAGTGCGTATGAAATACATGGAGACACTACTCTTGTTTTGAGAGAGAAGTCCATGTTTCACTGGTGTGGCATACAGTAATGTGCTTGAAACACAGGCTGTGTAAACCTGCACAGTGAGCTTACTATGAGCCCACACTCTCTTTGTCAGCCTGGAAAATGTTGTTGTGGCTTTTCCAATGAGCTTGTTGATCTCTCTGTCAAGTGACAAGCTATCCAAGATTGGAGAGCCTAGGTACATGGATGACCTACAGCTCATAATGTCTCACCGTGATTGATGACATGTTGCCCAGATTGCCAGGATTTGTCAGATCACGCATACACTCAGGTCTCTCAGCAACAAATACCATTATGACTCTGTCATAGTTCATGTTTTAGTGAACGATCTGAGCTGTACCTCACTGGATTATATGAAGAGATGGTTTCACTTCGTAAACTCAAATTGCTGAAGTCTCAAATTTCAGCATTTCGAAACTATGAAGCTGAACCATTCGCAAACCTGAAACCCACAATCACAAACATACATACACCACATAACACACACACCATTCTACCCACAGCACACAAACCACACAACCCTACACTACATGTAAGTAGGGGGGCAAGCCCCACCCCCTACGTATATATGCCAACTCTGAAATCGCACATAACGAAAAAAAAAAAATCACACCCCGGCATTCTACACTCGCTCACATTCACTCACACATTCACTCACACACTCACTCACACACTCACTCACACACTCACTCACACACTCACTCACACACTCACTCACACTCACTCACACACTCACACACACACTCACACACTCACACACACACTCACACACACACACACACACTCACACACACACACTCACTCACACTCACACACTCACTCACGCACACTCACACTCACACACACACACACACACACACTCACACTCACACACTCACTCACACTCACACTCACACACTCACTCACACACTCACACACTCACTCACACACTCACACACTCACTCACACACACTCACACACACACACACACACACACACACACACACACACACACACACACACACACACACACACACACACAAACACCAACAACTCCAACACTCACACTTATACTTATACTTACACCTCCCTACCCTCACCCACACATACAACATGCAAACACACACACACACACACACACACACACACACACACACACACACTCACCTTCAATTCCAGACACCATACCAGCCAAACACCTCACGTAACATACCAGAAATGCATAAGTGCAGATTCGAGATATTCAAATTCGCTCTTATGCACTTTTGGCATTTTGCAGTTTCATAGGTTGGTACTGGGCTATTTGCCCAAAGGCATATGTTAGCCCAGCTACGTTGTGCGGTATTCACTGCCCCTTTAGTAGTTTCCTAGACCCTTGAACTAGCAGCTAGTACCCTTGGCCCCTATCTAGTAGTGCTGTTGGTGTGATCCCCGGTGTGAACTTTCTGTTACCCATCCACTCATGAAGATTCCTCTTGAAGAGTGATAGTGAGGGACCCTGTTCCATAGTAAGGGAAGTCTCTGCGAGGGGAATCTATCCCTCCAGCATGTTCTATTCATTGTTGTGTTGAGGTTTATATCCCTAGAGCGTGTAGCTCGAGTAGATTTGGTTTTGCTAAGATGGAGCATGTTCAACAATTCTGGGTTGGACATGGCTCTGTACATTAGACATGGTCTCAAAATGCTGAAATTCAAGATTTCAGCAATTCAAGATTATGAAGTGAAACTGAAGAGACACATGACTGAGGTCTCTGAGTACGTGTCCCATGTAGGTGTGTCCCTAGCCTTGAGCAGTATATTACCCTTACCTAGAATGATGCCACAGTTTAAACAAAAAAAAATATTGATTTCAATAATTGGCTTAGTTTTTAGTGTCATTCAAAGGGGATCCACTTCCTCTCAGCCTGGGAAGCCATGGTCGACAAACATTGCTGCTTTGCCAGAGATGGTTTGCACCTGGCACCTCTAGGCTTTTGGCTGCTGGCAAAGGCTGTTGCCTCCGCCATAGTGCCTTTTTGAGGCCAAATCTCAAAAACAAACTTAGCGATGTGAAATTTGTCAATATTAACAAAATAAGGGTCATGCTGCTAAACACTAGAAGCTTAAATCAAAAACTGCACACCCTGGAAGCACTTTTATGACTAATCAGATGTAGAGATGTTTGTGCAGTCACAGAAACCTGGTTTAAGGCCTGCCCCACAGAGTACCAAGGCCTTGCAAGGCTACAATGCCTTCCATACATTCAGACCACAAAATAAATATGTGAGAACCGAAGGAGGCGGTGCTTCTATCTATATTAAAGATAGATTCACCTCCCATCTAGTTAGACTGGACTACTTCATGGAGTTACTCCAAGTTCGGATTATGATGGGTAAGACCTCCATTCAAGTCATAGCCAGTTATAGACCCCCCCCCCCTCCATGGGTCATGGTGTTCATGAGGCCTACTTGTCCAAACTGGAGATGGTCCAAATATTACCGAACACACTGGTTATGGGGGATTTCAATTATTTTTCCATCAAATGGGAAATCTACTCTAGCCCTAACTCGCAAGCGCAAATGTTCCTTGACTTTGTTAACTCAAATGCCCTGGAACAAATTGTTCATACCCTGATAAGAGGAACAAACATACTAGATCTGGTCCTCACTAACATATCAAACAGGTGCACTACAGCAACTGTTGGAGCCTCATTAGTTAAATCTGACCACAAATCAGCCACCTTTGAGCTGACTGTAACATCAGAACACACAATGGACAAAATCAGACTAAAAAACTACACCAAGGAAAACTATACTATCCTAGGTGAAGGTATAAATGCATTCCAAGCCCCACTGCCAGCTGGAAGTGGTAACTACACCGAAGCTTACTACAGCCCTGTACAACCACTTACATAAGTGTATAGTCTTGGCTGTACCAAAAAGAATCAAAGCCAGAGCCCCAAGTAAAAGCTAGCATCCGTGATGAACATCTATCATCAACAAACTTTACAATAAATGTAAAAAGTTGCTGTTCAGGAAAATGAAGGCAAGACCCCAATAATGAAAAAGCACCCGCTTAGCCTCAGCAGGAAAATAAGACAACTTGTCAAATCCTCTACAGGCTTCTTTGAGAAAAACTTAGCAAGCACAACCAAGGATAAACCATAAAGCCTTTTACAGCTACGTACTTAGCCTAAAAGGTAGGGCCTAAGCATGTGCAGAACTAATGACGAACGGTATCACACCCGCTGACCCAACAGAGATAGCAAACCTGCTAGTGGATAAGTTTGGTGAAAATGTCACTCCCTTATCCCCTCCAAATTTATCACAAACCTTCCCCCAAACCCCCTCACCCTACCTCACATATCTGAAGAACAGGTCATCAAAGCTTTGTCCAAGACAAAAAACACAGCCCCTGTAAGACTAGACAGCATCCCAGACTGTATTGTAAACAGGCTAAAACATGAACTCGCATCACCATTAAGTACCCTTTTCAGTCATAGTCTTAACCACAGGTTTTGTTCCTGCAGAATGGAGAACAGCAGCAGTTATCCCCCTCCATATAGATGGCCTAGCAACAGACCCGGGGAATTATAGACCCATAAACCCGACCACCATCATTTGTAAGGCCATGGAACATATCATCATGGACCTCATAAATAAAGACATAGGCAACCTCCAAACCCTGGGTCTTACCCAATTCGGCTTGAAGGGCAGATTCTGCCTGTTGAATCTGGTGGATTTTTCAAAAATGTGACCAGGGCCATTGACAGTACCTTGATCTGGCAAAGGCTTTTGACACTATCCATCACTCAGGCATTACTAATAAACTTAGCAAACTGAATGTAAACCCCTTTGTTGTAAGATGGGTTGCCATTTGACTCACAAACCGGACACACACTTTCAAAGTGGGTGACTCCACATCAACCAGCAAACCTGTTACCAGAGGGGCTGTCACAGGGGTGAATGCTGGCCCCCCTGCAGTTTGGTATATACTTCTCAGATGTTCAGGTCAAAACTAAGGGGTTGTGGCTAACCAGATATGCAGATGACTGCAAAGTGGGTGCAGTTATTGAATCCCCAAATGATCTTGATATGCTTCAGGAGGGTCTTATGCAAAGCAATGACTGGTGTCTTAGTCATGGTCTCAAACTGAATGCAAATAAATGCATCATCATTCCCTGTGGCACCAACAGTGTCCCTTCACACTATCAAAGCAACAACAATAATGTCCTAAGTACCCGCAAAGTGGTAAAGGGACCTGGGATCACAAGTTGACTGCGACCTTAACTTCGACCGACATGTGCCCACTGTAGTAAGGAAGACTGTCTACACAGCACACTTGATTTGTAAAGGCATCACCTCAGGAGCAAAAGAGGTTGTAACCCCTCTTTACTCCACACTAATCCACACCATAATTGAGTATAACGCCCTGTTCGGCAAGTCCCATAAAAAAGTACCTGCAACTCTGAGATTAGGGCACATTTAAGGATTTTGAGGGAATACCATCTTTCCCAGGGTCTTTTCCAGGAGGGAGTGGTTTTAGTGGGTCGTTGAGTTCCTCAGAGATGTGCTCAGGGTCGAGTTCAGTCATAGTTGGCAGAGGCTGTATGGCATCTAGGGCTGTCTCTTTAACTATGGTCTTTCTGGTATACAGCTGAGAGTAGTGTTCCAGTCAGCATTCCATCGACTTGGTTTTGTCTTTCAAGAACTCCCCTGTGGCCAACTTAAGTGAAGTGATCTTCCTTTGTGATGGACCGATGCCTTGCTTGATCCCATCGTACATTCCCAGCAAGTTACCAATGTCCACTGCCTGCTGACAGGTTGGTGCCCATAATCATTAGCACACCACTGAGCTGCCTGCTGCACTTAATTCTGAGATCACTGGCAAGTTCTCATCATTGGGAGAGGACCTGAATGCAGCCAGTGCCTGTCTCTTCTTCTCAGTCAGGGTTGTCAGCAGTTCATTGTGGACTTTAAAACCAGTCAGCTCACTTGACTGTCTTCTTACCAAAGATAGATATTGCAGTGTTATATGTAGCATTCCGTAATTTTTCTCATCTCTTGCTGATGTCAGTGCCATCCGAGCAGGGCAAGAGCTGTTCAAGTGCTTGGACAAACTTGATACTTTTGAATGGTCACGAGTCTTGTGTATGTCAATGTGTGGTCTCCCTTCCTTTTTAGAGTGAGAACCTTTTGCGGCTGGATGTTCACCTTACTACACGTGAGCAAGTGGCTGGTTATCACTGTCTTCAATGTGGTAACTGCATATACCCTGACACTACCTAAACTGATGCTTTTGGAGAGGACGAGTGCCAAGCTGGTGCCAATATTTCTATCTTGGGTGTTACCACGAATCTTTGTGCTGGGGCTTGACATTGAAAAAGGTGTTGGTTATGCATAGGTCATTAAGGAAACACTGTTCATTTTCATTTATCTTTCCTGTTCTGAACTGTCACAGGCAGGATGGCTATCTGTGATGGTTATTGCCAGCTCTGGTATTAAATTTGACAAGAATGAATAACTGTTCATGGGTGAGGTCCTCACTGATGGCAGCACTAAGTTCTTCATAGAACATATCCTTTCCTTTCTGAGCAGAAGGAACCTTATTAACCTTATAGTTAAGGAGAGGTGAATTCAAACAAAGAGACGATAGGTTAATATTGGCGGTTCAAGATAGTGGACTACATACACGTTGGTTTACAAAGTCCATTGAATGTGTGGGAGAAACAGACAAATGTAGGTTGTGTAAAACTAAATTGGAAACGCACTCCTAGTTGTTGGTTATGACACACTAATAGTAGAGAGACTGTATACTGAAAGGCATAATAATGTAGCGAGACTGTTGCACTGGGGATTGTGTAGAAATTATGGTATTGAAGTGGCTGAAAAAACTCTGGAATCATTAGCCACAAAGCATCATAGAAAATTATGAAGTTTACATCATATGGAATCACTCATTATCAACACTTCAAAAGATAGATGCTAGAAAGCCATATATAGTGGTCCAAGAAAAGAAGACAAAAGTAGCATTGCTCATTGAAATTGCCACACCCAGACTACAGTGTCCTGTGTATAGAGAGACACAAAGTCATAAAATATCAAATTTGCAAGCAGAAATGAGAGCAATGTGGTTGAAAGATACCCAGACCGTTCCAGTAGTAGTAGGAGCAGTGGGTCTTATAAAAAGGAATCTACGATCATATTTAGATATGTTACCAATCCAGGTAACCCTATATGAGTTGCAGAAGGAGTCATTACTGAACACATTGTGGGTGCTGCGAAGAGCACTTTTGTCTGACATCAAAGATTGAAACAATACTAATTTCATGAACATTAATCATACTTTGACTTAGAAATGGTGTTAGAAACCCAAAAGATTTGGAGAAATTAAAAAAAAAAAGCAGAAGTTAAAGTAGGTGTGTAGATGCTGAATATGTTAACTATGTCCACTGGTGTTTGCATCTGAATTTTCAGCATTCTCTCAGTCCCCATATTTGGTGGTATGGCTGAGCCAACAACGAGGTTGTTTCTGATTGTGAAACCAACACCATATTCACTGGTCAGTTCTGGAAGCTTCCCATGCCAGAAAAAAGGTAGTCATTCTCCCTGAAGTAGACCTTCTTTCCTGGAGAGCCATAATATCCATCTGCAGTCTTCTCAGCCAATTGTTAATGACTTCTGTCTTCCGGGCATCACTGAGGATCTGTAGATCTTTTTAAGGTCTGGATTCATTGTTCTTACATTCCATGTGCCCAGCCTAAAGGCTTGATTATTTTGTTTTTCCAGGTGTATATTGCGGGTTCCCTAAACCCCACACACCCAGTGGAGCAACTGAACCTTGGAGAGACAGCACCTGTTTGGCTGGCTGGGGGGGGGGGGGTTGCCCAACATAAAGTGGGTGGTAGCTGCCTAGTGAGATCAGGGGATCACTCCCACTGTCAGAAGCGGGCACTTGCGTCTCAGTCTACACCAGTGGAGTGTAGTGGCTTACCTGATGCTTCTTGTGTTGTGACACAGCTTAGAAAATGATAACAAAGTGTCCTTTCCAGGACACAGGCCTGGGCAAGTGAATTTTGAGGAAACAGCTGATGCCCACCAGTAGGTTCCCCCTCTCCATGCCACTGATGTAATCCAAGGGGAAAGTCGTGGCCGGTACAACTTGGCAGTCATTCCCCTCAAGTGTACCTCATTATGAGGAATGTATCTCATTTGGGGGTCTTAAAAAGTTTATGTTCCTCGAAGCTCCACACAGAAAGGTTCTGTCACACATTCAATGTTAGGAATTTTTTTTACTGATATCCATAGTAAATAGAATTAATCATATTAATTCATTAAAAATCTTTTATTTATAAATTAAACCAGCATATTTTAACCATCTTATGACTTTCCTAATTGAAGTAGTTAGTTATCCTTTAGTATATGTTCTACATTTTGCCCATTTGTTCCACATTATGAGGGCCAGTGTTCCTCATTTTGGAAATGGAAGGTTGAGTGCAATGCTTGGCATCGGTGTCATCACAGGAGCTGCCAGAGTGAGGTTGAGTATAACCTTAAACTACGTTTGGGGCTCCATCTCCAGATTTTTCATCTAGGTTTACTCCCAAACCCTTCACTATGACTAGGTGTTGCCGCAAGGCAGCAAAGGTTTTAAATCAGAGTTTTCCTTCTCTTAGTCGGGCCGGCTTCCCAGGCTGATGAACCTCATCTGCCTGAAGCAACTGGTTTTAAGGCGCCACTTACTGACATTTGCCCCTTCTCCTCAGTACAAAGAGTTCTGCTGGACTTAAGAAACTAAGCCATACGTGAAGGCCTAGAGCTGGACTTAGGTTTTCAGAGGCTATTAGAGACGCATGCCATGAGCATTTTATAGATAATGGGAGCTTATTCCCATACCAGCCCTAGCTATGACAACCATTGAAACCTTCATGTGTCCCATCACACCTCCAACATTTGCCATCTACCTGAAGAAAAATGCTTTGGAGTCTGCTTGAAGTATAAAAATATCTGTGCAAGCTCTTCCAAGCAAAAATCGTAAATCTTTTACACTTTGCTAGGGAGACGTATATATGTCCCCCCATTGTTTCCTTGTGAATTGCTTATCCAGTCTCTCTTCCTATTCTTTTCTGACCTCCTCTGATTGATTCCTATCGTTATTGTGCAATATTTTATGTGCCCTATTAATATCCCTTTTTAACAGCGGCTTCTCTCCTAGATTCAACTAAAAACTCTACCAGAGCAGGTCTTTCACCTAGGACTCCCCCATCCCTTTCTCTTTGCCTTCCCTATCAGGGATTGAAATCAGCCAGAAGTCTAAATGCCTTCTTGGCCTCTTCCCATTCTGTTACCTTTCCCTCTCTATAGTTATTTGCTGCAAATACCTTGGTTCCTTTGCCAGGGTTCTCTAGTAAATTGCAACTCCCTCTTCCTGTTCTCTATGCCCCTAATTGCAGTCATCCCTGTCATAATATCTCCTTTCTTCATTCTCATGTTGGCTTAGTTCTTAGAATACTTTCTGCTACTTTATGAATATAATATTCTTTATGCCTGTTGTTCTCCTTAAAGATCTGCATTCAGAATCCCACTCTCTCCTTATTTATTGAATTCCCCTCCTCCATCATTATCCCTTTCAACTTTTTGCTTGTGTTATGCATATGAGCATTAACCGTGTAACTCTAAAATATCCCTTCAAATCAGGTAATCTTGAAGCATGTTCTATTGGAAAGGATCACCTTATCCCATTTTAACCCTTGCCCTTCTTCTCTCCCAGATAAAATCATTCAACTCTTTATTAATTACTATCCACAAATTTTCTGCTGTTTGATAGAAATATACCTAACCTGTATGTAAAACTAAAAGGGACTAAAACATTTTCACTGCTGCTTCTTTCTTGCTATCCATATCCATAAACAAAAGCTTTCATTTTCTAAGGTTTTGTATTATTTTTGTTTAGTCTTTTTTCCCTTATATTTTTGGCTGCCACAACAGAATAATTTTTAATCCATACTCATAAATGCTTCATTTTATTGTGTCCCCATAAATATGGGTATTGCTAAACCATTCACTTGGGGGTATATAGTTTACAGGTATAGCCTTTGTTTTATCTTCATTCATTTTATATCCCAAAAAGACTTGAAACTGTCTCAAAATGTTCCACGACACTGAGTTGTCTTTTTCTGGTTTTATCAGGCCTGCAAATAAAGCCATTTTTCTGGATTACCATAACAATTATATCCTTGAATTTCTGAATCTCTTATTTTCTTTGCCAATGATTCTAAATATAACTCGAATAACAAAGGAGAAAGAGGACACCCCTCCCTGGTTCCTCTGTTCAGACATATATTATCAGAGAGGAACCCTCCCACTTAATTTTTTGCTTCTGGTCCCTCTTATATCTTCCAGATTAATCTTATTATTGTATAGTGGAATGTAAATGCTTCCATTGCCGTACTCAATAAAATCCCAGCTTACACTGTCGTATGCTTTCTCTGCATCAATACCCACCAACAGTAGTGGTGTTTTCTTACATTCGTCTTCCCTCTGGATCATAATTTTTCAGTTAATGTCATCAGATGTTTGCCTCCCTTTCACAAAACCTCACTGATCCAAAGCCATCAGTTTTGGAAACACCACTGCCATTCTTCTAGCTATTAGAAACATAAACACTTTATAATCATGATAATTTAAATGGGCCTATATGAAGCTGGGTCTGATGGGTCTTTAGCGTCTTTAGATATTACAGCCATCACAGATCTCTTTCAGGATGATGGTCCTTCCCCTCCTTTTAAAATACTGTTAAGCAAAGTCTTCCAGATGTTACTTTCCTCCCTCCTCGCTTCCAAACTTCCACTGGAATGCCATCTATTTCTGGAGACTTTCCTGCAGATTGATTAGTCACCTTATCTCCTATCTTAGCTGTTAATTGTTGAGCCCCATCGACCTCTAACCTTGGCACACTTAGTTTTCCTTACATATTTCCATATGTGCTCTTCCTTCATTTTCACATTTCTCTGCTTTATGCAAATTTCCATAAAACTAGGATCTCTGGTTGTGTTTCTTGTTCTAGTCTCCCTACGTTTGGCAACAACCTTTACTTTTTGTTGCCTAAATTGTTGTGCTAAAAGCTTTTGTGCTTTGGAGTTAGTGTAAAAACAAACAGTTGCTTAACAGCAGTTTTTCTAAACTCCTGCATATTATCCCTATACACCATTTTTTTTCTCTTTAGCACTCTGCATTTGTATCTGTTCTTGTTCTGTGATATTCCCCCTGTTCTGCAGTACTTTAACCTTTTTCACTCTCTCTAAGTAATTCTTGTTATTTCTTAAGCAGATCACTATTTCTTCTATTTCTACCATATTTTTAAACTCCTCTTTCATTTTATCCCACTCAGTAGCTATAACTATGACCCTCACATAATTTCCACTACTCGCTCTTAAATTCCTCTTTTTAACAGGTGAGTGGAAACTGCCAATGTCTTATTTTTGCTTCATTACTCTTTGTTTTTATCTTAGTTTTTGTTGATGCATGATCAGAAATAGTTATTGAATGTGTGTCAGAGCTTTCAATTAAATGCACATGTGCCTGTGAAATATAATTTCTATCTAGTGTAACTCAGTTAGTGTACATTAGGGAATAATCTACCATTCTCATCTTTTTTCCTCTTCTATCACTACCTCTAGCAATTAGGATAAGTACTCCCCTTTTCCTTTGCCCCTGATGTTCTGCTAAATATCGATCTGCAATCCTTTATTTATCAAATTTATATGCTCACTACTTTCCAAATGTGTCTCCTGTAGCATTGCTATTTGCATTCTGCATTTAATATAATTCAGTACTCTTGCTTTTGGATAATATAGGCATTGTGGTAAAAAGTTATTATTCCCACCTAGGGGAGACTTATGGCTTACAAAGCAATCTTTGACCCAAGCCTAATGAATTTGCTGCACATCTATAAATCTAACGGGACTAGAGCTACCAGTTCCAGAGACCTAAATATGGCCTGTAACTTGAATAGGACATGCTGGAGGGACAGATTTGTCTCCCAGCAATTGCCTTGTCTTTGGTATGGGCTGCCAGTTCATGTGAAGCAGAACACCTCTGTGAGACTTTTCAAAAGTAACCTGGAATAATGGATGGGGCACCATAAATTCATACCAGAGACAGTGCCCACAACCCTCCTGGACATGGGCAGTTTACTAAATACAATCTTGGGTATTGACTAGAGTATCTATGGTATTACATTGGGATGAAACGGCTAGGCTTGAAATAACCTCTGGGTCTATAGGCAAGTAACCTTCTATGATTATATATGACAGCTTTTGTAGATGTCTATTTTCAGCTTTTGGGATACATGCATCCACTAATGTTTGACAGATTGATCTTTTATGCAGTAGTTTCTTGTCATCTCCAGTTGAAGAAAGTCACATTTTACCAGGCTTCACTGAAAGGCATCTAGCAGAAAAAGAAGCACACCCCAGAACAACCTTGTGACCTATTGACTTAAAAGAAACAGACAAAACTATGTACCACTTCAAATATTGAAGCTTAACACTCCTGATAGGAGCATGCTACCAAGCCATTTTTTTCTCTATTTTTGTCTCTTAAACAGTTCTTTTGTGGTTAATTCTCCATTCTGAAACTGTTGCTCTTGTGTGGTATAATTTTTTGCTACATTTCTCACAATTAACCTTAGTGACTTCATTGTCCCTCACTATTTATTACATTAATCTGTCCCATAGTTTTGCTACCCTACATTTAAAAGTAAACCAAACTGTACCACTATCACTAGTAGCACTTGCATCTGACTTAGGCCCTTCCATTAAAGTCACTACACAAACTTTAATTCATAGTTTCAGTATCTCAATCCAGCAATGATGGCTTAGGCACATCTCTTCAATCCCCATGTTTCTCCCTAGTTAACAAGTACAAATAATATTCCTGTAACTCCTTTTGGTGGCTGTATATACTTTTGTTACTTGCATGAATTTCTGCACTTCTTAAGACACTAACTGAACTAACTCAGCAAGATGTCTATGACCTTGGAGCAGCAAGCTAATCTTAACAGATCTGGCCTTTTTGTTGTTGGAGTTATGCATTCTGAGGCAGTGTAGATTCTTGCTGAAGTATTTGTGAAATGTATCTACATACTTTGTCTAGAGGTATATCTCTTTTCTATGATCACTGTCAATCAAAATTCATACTTACCTATGCTAACGTAGTCAAGCAGTCCTTACCTAAGCTTCCCAGGTACCCAAGTGGAAGGCCACAGCCATCTAGAGACACATTACATCTGCACTCTCACATTCTGTTTCATGAATCACTGCGAATGCAGGCTTGACCCCTCACGGTCACATAGGCCTCCTCCTAACCCAGAAGTGTTGGTTATAGACTATTCATTGTACAACATACTGACACAACACTTAGAGTGCATAAAGAGAGTTGCTGCCATTTGTCTTTGCAACACTAGGGTCAAAGACATTGCAAGGGCCATCATGACCTTTTTCTATCTTAAATGTGAGTATGATCTCATTGTCACCCACTGGGAGTGAGTGACCTTAGGTGGTCTACCCGACAGGAGCTACAGTATGATCCAGCTGATCTCAAAAGCTATGTCACTGAAATCCAAAACTGGTGTTGAGCTAAAGTCTTCTATCTCCAGAATGTTGCCTGAATCCAGAGAAAAAATAATTTGCTTAGGTATTTATCTTGTTAACTGTTATTATTCAAGGAGAATCCTGTATGTGACTGTTTGGGAGCACATAGTCTGTGGGCTCTTTGCTTTCCCGGGGAGAACCTGCACCTCTTGGCTCAAGGCTTTGCCAACTAACTGAATCCTTTGTTTTCTCCATTATGTCTATTTTTATGCAGTGCTTGTCTCCTGAAGATACCCACTTAACAAATTCTGTTTCAGACAACACAAGGTTTGCACTGTTAAACACTAGAAGTCTAAACAACAGAATGTTGATATACCTCACCCTTGAAGATGTTTCTATTTGTGTAATTGAAGTCCTTTCTAGGGTATTGTGCCTATTACAAAGTCACTGTTAATTGAAAGAAGCGTTCTAGGGACAAATGTTTGTTTCTGTGAGTAGATTTATTTATGAACGTCCTTTAACAGCTTTATTATATTTTGTTGAGACACTGACAGGTATACATACGGTAATGGACTGGAAATGAAACCATACTTTTCATGCAGTATACCTTATGTTTTGCTTGTGACAGTTATCATTTATTGCAGCATTATATAAATTTCTCACTTTCTGCCTTCCCTTAAACCTCTCATCTTCTACCTGAACATTGTTCTGCACATATTGTTTCCCCAAATTCCATTTATTTCTTTGTAACTTGCTCCTTCCCTTTTCTAAAGATCACACTCCCATTTTTTTATCTCCTTTACAATGTTCTGTACCCCAGTTATATTTGTTTTAGGTTTTGATTTCCAATTTATTGGATTTTTTTTTCACAGCTGACATCATTAACTTAAAGTCCTGTCCACTATGTGTAGTCAGTACAGATCCTGTGTTCCAGGCACCTCAGTTACAACAATTTGCAACCCCAACATTTCTGACAAAGTCTGTAAGGAAATTTTAAAATCTACCATATTGTTACATTCCCAAAAATGTGCTCCCAATTGTCTCTTTCGAGTGTCATCTTCAGCATAAGGAGGCAAAATTCTCTTTAGTCTGTGTGGGGTATAACAATATCTGTGCAAACACTTCCAAGCAAATATCCTAAGCCTTCTGGAGTTTGCTGCATTCTTGGGTGGTATACAGATGTCATCCCATTGTTCCTTTGTAAAATGCCTTTCCATTCTCTCTTCCAAATATTTTCTAGCCTCCGCTGATTGAGACTTATAGTTATCATATAGTATTTTATATGTCCTAATTATTCCATTTTTAACAGAAGTTCTTGTTGTAACTTTAAGTAAAAACTCTGCCAGAACAGGTTTTTCACTTAGTGCTCCTCTCCCCATTTCTTTTGCCTATACTGTGTTATCAGTCCCCAGTAGGGAAGACCGCCTATAATCCTCTTTTTATAATACAACCACCACAGCTTTCTTCCCAGATGCTGGTACCCACTCCCCTTTTAAAATGCTGTTTAACAAAATCTTCCAGATCTTTATCACTTTCTTACTTCCCAACTTCCACATGAATCCCATCTGTTGCTGGAGACTTTCTTTGTTTGATTGTACATCAGAGTTTTTATATCATCTCTTCCTATTTTAACTGTTAATTGTTCAGCCTCAATCTCCTCTGACTTCGACATAATTAAGTCTTTCATAAATATTTCCATTTTTTTACTTTTTTTTCTTTTCTTCATTCTCCTGCTTTATGCAAATCTTCATAAAATTTCAGAAATGTCTAATATCTCTGTAGGGTCTGTGGTTATTTTTCTTAGGTTCATAGGTATGTCCTAGGCTAATACCCTCTGGAGCCTTTTTATGTCTAGCCATGCTTTCTAAGTGTATCTGATAAGTTTTGGTACCCCAAGACTGTTTTAAGGGGTATGTGTATTGTCGCTCGTCTAGTCAGGATGAAGTAGATGAACATTGTGAGTTCTGTTCAAGCAGATTTATTATGTACAAACACATTAGAAATGAAGCTAAATAACTTTAACATATACAAACTAGCTGTCTCATTCATAGATGTTCACACTTTGGCTGTACTCACAAAATGGCACTGAAGCTAGCACATGCCTGCTATTTATATGCATGTTCAGGTCTTAGAAATCCTTCTTAAAAGTACAACACATGTTATTCTACATCCCTCTTTGAGAAATGAGTCATGCAATAATGATGACATTGACTGACATGCAATTGATACAAAATAATTGTCATCGTGCAATTATACAGAAATGGATACATACATACAGCTATGTCCAGGTTGCTGTGTATTTCACACTGGGACTGGAAATACGACCAAATCGTGTGACATGTAAACTGGAATTAGGTTTAGCAACTGGGATTGTCTCTGCTGAATGTTCAACTTACGGACATCAGAAACACCATCAAATATGGTAGTGGGAGTCAAGACATGTTCTGAATCAGGGACATTGTCTGAATTGCTCTGCGATTTAGAGTCTTTATCACAGGAACAATGCTGAAGCCATGGTGGTGCAGCGGTAGCGTTGTTGCCTCACAGCAAGAGGTTCTCCAGTTCGATTCTCGGCTGGAGTGCCTTCTGTGTGGAGTCTGCATGTCCTCCCCGCGGTCGAATGGTGTTCGAAAGACATGCGTGAATGGGCGTGCCTTTGTTGAAGGTTGGGCGTCATGCTGGCACCTCGGCACCAAAAAAATCTACTGCCAATCATTAGCGGACCAGAGATCCGCTGTGGCGACACCTAACTGGGAAAGCCGAAAGAAGAAGATCATCACAGGAACAATGCTGCGATATCGGTTCTGATACAGGAAGAAGATGTCTACAATTTCTCCTGTACTCCAACCATCAGATTTCACAAAGTAGGATCTCGGCTCTACCCATAATACTTGTTACTTACCAATCCGGTCAAAACCTTTCGCCATTTCTATCCTCACTGTAACTCCTCCTTTAAACAGATGAAGAAATCTGCTCAGTTTGAGTAACTGGACTTTTGGAAATAATGCTTTCTAAATAATTGGGCTTTGACTGCTTTGTTTAGTTTTAGGCCTCAACAAACTGGAACTAATAGGCAAGTGTTGTTTTGGTTTGCTTGGATAGAAGTCTCTGAGCAGGTGAGCTAAGTGTATTGTCACTGGGTATGTTTCTGAGATTGAGTAAATTCAGAAAGACATCGATATTATCACTCTGACATCTCGTGTAATTGCTTTTCACTCTGTACTGCAAGTTCAGCTATTCCATTTGACTGTGGATATTTTGGACTACTAGTAACATGTACAAAGTCCCATTCTATTGCAAATGTCTGAAATAACTGAATGGTAAATTGGGTACCTTTGTCAGAGATGAGCTTTTGTGGACTTCCATGAACTGAGAAATGACGTTTCAACTTAGTAATAACAGTAGTGGAAGTTAGGTAGTAGATCAATCTCAAACCAGTTCGAATAAGAGTCTACCAGTACTAAGTAATGTTGATTGTTCCACTCAAATATGTCACTGGCTACTGTTGGCCAGGGTAGTTCAGGAACTTGACTTACCTGAAGTGGTTCTTTCTGCAAATGTGGTTTAGTACTATTGCACACTGAACAAGAAGAAAGTACTTTATCAATGTCTTTTGCTAGAGAAATCCAGAATACTAGTCCTCTTGCCCTTCTTTTGATAGGTTTGGAACTTGGATGACCACAATGCAAAATCTGAATGCATTTGTTTTGTAAGGAAGCAGGAACAACAATTTTAGTACCTTTGAAAATAATGCCATCTTCCATCAACATCTCCTCTCTGTAAAGAAAGTAGGGTTGCACTTCTGGTGGTACACTTGATTGCTTTGATGGCTATCCATCACTGATGTATTGATTGGGCTTTTGAAACCTGAATGTAGTCAATAATGAAGATTTTCGATCAAGCATCACTGGCCAAAATGAACTTTTTGCATCCAGGATTGAAATAAAACAGTGACGTTTGGTATTAGAGCTGTGACTTCCTCGACTGTATGCATAGGATGATGAGGTCTTTCTAATGCTTTGTTCAAATCTCTTGGCTCAGTGCATATTCTGATTTCATCTGAGCCTTTTCTTGTGAACTGCTGCCCTAGATGACACCCATTTGGTAGGTTCTGCAACTGGACAAGTTACCCAATCACCAGCAAGGAACAGTGAACCACCAGAGATTGGCACAAAATCCACACTTTATTCCAAGTTTAGCGCTTTCCTCCCCACTCAAGGGACTTCTTCAGAACAATAAACCAAAGAACACACCCAGCCAGCTATATACCCACCCAAATTAGGCAAGTAAAACAATTTGAGCAATTTCCCAAAAAACAATTCATGCATTTGAATAAGAAAGAAACACTAAATATCATAAGAAACACATACCATGTCAGTACTTAAAACTTTAAAAACGTAAATTACATACTCTTGTAACAACTATGTCATAACATTAAAAGAAAAAACAGTAATAATAATTTACAATTTAAACTCATTACCCTAAAATATTGTTCAATTTTAAAATGCTAGAGATACTAATCATCTCATTTATACCTGGATACTGGGATGCATTTAAAAACAATTGCCACCTCAGCTCCAGCACATCTAGATGTATGTCTAAAATTCTACCCTGCTCATCCTTCAGTAATTGTTGAATTCCTGCAAATGCCTATAGAGGGCACTGGTGCCTCTCTTATTTTTCATATCCCCTAAATGCTCCCCAGTTCTTACTTTAAATTTTCTGCAGGTTTTGCCACTTAAAATATGGGACAACTTTGACATTTTGCCACATGAATCACATTGCTAGTGTTGCAGTTAAAATGCCCCAAATGCATGAATTGTTTTTTGGGAAATTGCTCAAATGTTTTTAATTGCCTAATTGGGGTGAGCATATAGCTGGCTGGGTGTGTTCTTTGGTTTATTGTTCTGAAGAAGTCCCTTGAGTGGGGAAGAAAGTGCTAAACTTGGAATAAAGTGTGAATTTTGTGCCAATTTATGGTGATTCACTGTTCCTTGCTGGTGATTGGATTACTTGGTTTTTGCAGTCACTTGTGCCTAACTCAAATGGAGAAATTCTTAACCATCTGCAACAAATAAATCAGCAGTTGGCGGTTCATACAACTCAGATTAAAACCCTGATGGACAAGCAACCTAGTATTGGTAAATTTTTTGGGAGCCTTGGCTTTCCACTTACCCAGCCATCACCATCCTCTATTAACAATGTCAGCTCTGGACCATTTGGTCAGGTAAACCAGGAGACTAATCAGGAGAATGAAAATTATGGAGACAGACGAAGTTCTACAAATCAGTATAGCATCGGTAGTGATGGCATATGGAAGGAGAACATATTTCAATTTACTGTGGGGAACTTTGTGTACTCTTCACGTTCTCAGATGGAATCCACAGTGCAGGACGTTAAAAAAGGTTTGAAAAAGACCTTTTGTCCTTTAAGAAAATCCAAATGGAAAATGCTTATTTGAGCAGAAATATAGAATTAAAATAAGTACCTCGAGGCCTGAGACTGTGGAGGTTTCCTAATAGTGCTGATAATCACAGTGAATTTTTAAATGAGCTGCACCTTTTATTTGACTAGGCAGACATTGATTTGATGAAGCTCATGGTAAAATACAATCAGATTAAACTTGAAATGGCCAAGGACCTGGATGAACTGGAGAAGGTTATTAAAAATGACATTGATTTTAATCAATGTCAGTTGTCTGATAATAATGTTTTTAATCAAGTCATCAATGTATGTAATTTTATATTCATCCGTAAAAACAACAAAATCAGAAGGGACATTAACGAATATGCCAAAGGTATTGTTTATCGGTTATCCCAAGGGCAACAGGTCGGTGGTAAGCAGCAATCTGAAAATGTTGCAAATCAGGAGGCAGAAGTGACGCAAGATCCGAGGGATCAACAGGATCAGTGACGCCAGCATCTACAGTCTGGTGCCAACATGGAGAACGCAGTAAGATGGTCGTAGAGACTTCAAGGCAAAACAGGCAACCAACGTCTTCTTTTTCCTTTTTTGGGAATATCCGTTGAGATTTCACAGCACGGAGGGTGAGACCCAAAAGCTTCAGGTCATGGAACACATAGAGGGGCCATTATCGGAATTATACTTGGACAACTATCACTCGAGTGTATGTGTAAGTAAACATAGTGACAGTTACCCTAAAAATTTCAATATCCAAGCTACTAATGTTTCAGCTACAGGGGAGAATACAAGCCAGGACAATTGTTTGCGTTCATGTGACAGTGTAATGGTATCGGCTCATAAAGCCGGTCAATGTGACCTCAACTCAGTACCGGTTTGTGAAGCCGTTCAGTGTGATTTGATTCCAGCAGGTGAAGCCGGTCAGCATGACTTTGACCATGGGTTTCAGACAAATTTATCAACACAAGAACGAAGCCTGGACTTAGACATAGACAAATGTGTAGACTCAAATATTGAGATGGACATATCAGTTTATAGTATAAATGGGGAAATAATGAAAAATAACAAATACATATCGATGTGATTGTAATGGTTGTTTTGTTTGTGAAAATTGTGATTCATATAATGAATTTAAAATGGAAAATGTATTTCATTCAACGGGAAGTGATAGTCAAAGTACAATGGAATGTGTGAATATAAATGAGGTTGAATATAATAACTATGACCCGACCAATGATTATAATTGTGGCTTGGATATGAACATGTCAAGTCAATGGGAAAATAGTATTCACAATTTAAGTGGGCAATCTAACATGGAAATATTAGTTCAATGTTTCAATGAACAACAGTGTGAAGATAAGGGGCTGGAGCCAGAGATTACTGTAAATGATGAGTGATTTTAAGATTTACAATTATTCACAATTAAATCTCAATGGCCATCATGCTAACTTATTAGCTAAAGGTTTTTCTTTTGTACCCTGGAGGACAGGAAATGTAGTAAACACTCTTATTGATTTGAAATGTTTTACCAGGAAGCTAAACGTGAAGGTTTGGTTTAACCAAGACAATGAATTGGGAAATTTTATTTGTGAACAGTACAAGAAACCAAGTACCTTTAACCCTCCTCTGAACAATGTGATTGGATTATTTGAAAAAATATGTGAAAAGGATATTAGGCAAGTTTATAATACTTGCAAAACTTGGGAACACGATAGAGTCTCAAATATGACTAAAGCACAACAGTTGTTGGTAGATTTGACTAACCACACAACTGTCCGATCTATGAAACCGGACAAGGGCAACGGCATAGTCATTATGGATAAGGGAGATTATCTTGATGGGATGACTTCCTTGTTATTGGATGGTACCTATGAAGAGAGCTCTTTGAATGAAATAAAGTTTGCATACCGTAAGACAGACCTACTTTTGGATGACATGGTATATTAGGGGCAAATTGATGAAAAGGAGTATTCTTACATGAAAAATGATCATCTTATGGTCTCTAATATTTCTGGAATTCCAAAAATACACAAGGGCCTACCTAATCCAAAATTTAGACCTACAGTGGATGGCAAGAGATCCAAAACATGTTTTATTAGTAAATATCTACATCAGAACATGCAGAAAAGTTTGAAAGTTTTTACATACATCAGTAAGGACTCTTGGCAATTCTTAGACAAGCTTAATGGGATTGAGGTCACCCCTGATTTAATCATGGTCACCATCGACGTATGCAACCTTTTTTTCAGTAATACCTCACGATGAAGGGTTAAATTGGGTAGAACAGCAGTTCAGTAAGATCAACCTTTTCAACCAGGATGAGGTGAATACGTTTATTGTATTGATGGAAGTAGTATTAAAGCATAACTACATTCATTTTGAAGGGCAGTATTACAAACAGGTTAAGGGTGTAGCAAGTGCCCCCATTTTTGCCAATTTGGTCATGTCCTTCTGGGAACAGGAATACCTGATGAATAGTCCCTTCATGGCACAAATAGTACATTACACTATATTCCTGGATGACCTTTTCCTAATTTGGAAGGGAACTGAGGACAGTTTAAAAGAAGTCATATGGTACATCAGTGAAACAGTATATTTTTTTGAAATTCACCTTTGAATATGACAAAGTCATGATCATTTACCTGGATGTTGATTTGGAATCAGATCAGGTGAATAAAAGGTTTGTAACTAGGATTTATAGAAAGCCAACCTTTTCCAATTCCTATTTGGATTATAGTAGTTGGCACCTGCACCATCAAAAGAAGTCGGTTGTGAAAGAACAAATGGTGCGGGCTGCCAGAATGGTCAGTTCACAGGAAGAATTTCTTAGTGAATTGGAATTCATCATACAGATGTCCAAGCAGAGAGGGTATCCAAATGGCCTGCTGTGTGATGTTGGTATTGAAGTAAAGAGTAAACGTGACCAAGGTGTTTATAAGCCTGTTTTGGGGAACGGAATTTGTGGACCTCAGGGTAGGGTAATGGATAAACCCAATAATAGTATGAGTTTAATAATCACTTATAATGGAATGGCTAATGCAGTTCTTGACATATTTAAAAATAATTGGGAAATTTTGCAGTTTGATGCAAATAGTGGGAAAAGTTCCCAAATTTGTATTTAGAAGAGATAGATCTTTGAAAAACATTCTTGAGAGGGGGGCAGGTTATGACACACGTAATAGGAGAATTAGGAACCATAAATGCAATACATGTGTATACTGTTCATTTATTCTCGAAACAGGGGGAACATTTTAATGTAAATGGAAAGGCGATTTGCATCAAGGGGCATTTTAACTGCAACAGTAGCAACTTGATTTTATGTGGCAAAATGTCAAGATTGCCCCATATTTTATGTGGGCAAAACCTGCAGAAAATTTAAAGTAAAAATTGGGGAGCATTTAGGGGATATGAAAAATAAGAGGCACCAGTGCCCTCTATAGGCATTTGCAGGAATGTCAAGGACACCAGTTTAAGTTTTTAGTTATTCAACAATTACTGAAGGATGAGCAGGGTAGAATTTTAGACATACATCTAGATGTGCTGGAGCTGAGGTGGCAATTGTTTTTTAAATGCATCCCAGTATCCAGGTATAAATGAGATGATTAGCATCTCTAGCATTTTAAAATTGCACAATATTTTAGGGTAACAAGTTTAAATTGTAAATTATTATTAGTGTTTTTTCTTTTAATGTTATGACAAAGTTGTTACAAGAGTATGTAATTTACGTTTTTAAAGTTTTAAGTACTGACATGGTATGTTTTTCTTATGATATGTGGTGTTTCTTTCTTATTCAAATGCATGAATTGTTTTTTGGGAAATTGCTCAAATGGTTTTAATTGCCTAATTGGGGTGGGTATATAGCTGGCTGGGTGCGTTCTTTGGTTTATTATTCTGAAGAAGTCCCTTGAGTGGGGAAGAAAGCGCTAAACTTGGAATAAAGTGTGGATTTTGTGCCAATTTGTGCTGGTTCACTGTTCCTTGCTGGTGATTGGATTACTTGGTTTTTGCAGTCACTTGTGAACTGGATAAGTTGCACCTTGCTGCACCATTTTGTCCAACTGGGCATTGACTTTATGCTGCATAGCTATCGGAACATTTCTTGCTGGTCTGACCACTGGACTGACTTCACGGTCTAACTTCATAGAATACTCAACTGAAAGTTTGCCCGTCTTGTCATTGAAAACATCAGCATACTCCGAAAAAATAGTGTTAGTGAAGCTTGAACTGGGACATGTGCTTATTTGATGAGCTTCTTTGGTAAATGAAAGCAGATTCATTCTCAAACTCTCTCTCCGAGACCCAGTAATGACTGCACAGTTCTTCAGACTACATAAAATAATAAGCTATAATGGTTCTTCTCCACATAACATGAAAGCACTACTGAGCCTTTGGTTTGGATTTCTTCACCTCCATACATGACAAGTTTCACACTACTGGTCACATTTAGTTGTTCACCAGCTCTCACTTTAGGAAAAGTATCTGCAGACATAACATTACACTTTGAACAAGTGTCTACTTTGAGCTCACTGGGTTTAACATTGATCCAGACAGTACAAAATACTTCATTGTTTGCCATTAAATCGACTGCATCGGTTCTTTCATCAACTACTGACACACCATCTACATAGAAAGCAGACTTGCAGTTCTTCTTGATCAATTTGCTTTTTCGAATGATCCATCTTGATAACAGTATGAGGCTTACTTGATTTACAAAATTTTTGAAAACGGTTCCATTTTTTTACATTTATGGCATTGCTGACCAAATTCTAAGCAAGTTTCTCTTTTAGACTCATGGTTGGCACCACAATTGCGGCATTTAACAATAAAGCTTGACTTGGGTTTTGCTGATTCACCATTGTACTGCACTGAGCATGCTCCTTTAACTAAAGTAGTCTTAGAACTTGTTGGAAGATTGCAGGGCCTCCCAGGAAAACCCGCAGGGGCTGTAGCTGCCATGTGCTTAGGCCTGCTTCTGCTAGCTACATGTTGCATGCTGTCTGCATTTGCTCTGGAGCCTGCTGAAACCATGTTCTTATCCCTTGCGAGCATATTTGTGTGCCTTTCTGTAACTTCATGGATTTGACAAATCTCAATAGCTTTGCTCTGTGTTAAATCACTTTCGCGATGCAAAATCTTTCTCACAGCAGCACTATTAATACCACACACAAGCCTATCTTTTATTAATTCATCTTTTAAATCACCAAACTTACATGTTTTAGCTTTGTTCCTCAGGTCAGTAATATTATCTACAAAGGTTTCCATTGCTGTTGATCTGTTGTGTAAAACAAATTTCTGTCTAATGTAACATTGGTCTGGGGGTTACACATCTTTCTGAATTTGGGCTTCAAGCACTCTGGGTCTTTCCTTGATTCAGCCTGTATAATAATACAGCGATTTTCCCCTTCACCTTCATACACTGTTGGTGCACATACAAATGAACGCTCCCTTTCAATGGTGTCTGACCCTGCTAGGTTTAGCAAAATAAATGCCCTGGTGCATACATCTTTATCAGAATAAGCTGCTTGTATAAATATATTGTACTCTTGCTTAGATATTCTGTAATTCTCTGCAATATTCTGATCAACTACAAGTGGTAGTGGTTTTTGAAAGCCGTCTGCCATATTAATACATCTCAGTGAAGACTTTTGCCAGTATACATGAACACACACACACACACACACACACACACACACACCTATGCCAGTACTTGTAACCATGCCCAATAGCACAGCAAGCCCTCTGTATAGCCGAACGTTGTGAAATAAGTTTCCCAGGCACTGTAATACTCTTGAATTCACTGTACTGTAAAAGTGACTTATCATTATAAGAGATGTTTCAAATAACTGCGCTGTGCGAATAAACTGGGCAGAAGAAGCTAAGAGCAAGAAACATTTTGAAGTAACTGCACTTTGCGAAGAAACAGTACACAGCACACTGAAATTTCCCAAAAATGGCTGTACTTTGCTAAACAACTGTATAGTGCAAGAAACGCTCTCTAATGGTGGCACTCTGCGAATAGTCACACCCAGCACAATAAACTTTTTGAAATGACTGTAATTGATTGCACTTTATGAAATAGTGGCACTTTGCACACAACAGACTCCTTGGAATTAATGCACAGAAATAAACACATACTGTAAGCACTTTTACACATTTTGAGATACTTCAAATAACTCTAGTTATGCCAATTAGAGCACCAATCATTACGAAGTAGTAGTAATTCGCCAAAAACATGCAGTCCGCCTTGCTTTATTTATACTTAATGTGCCTTTTTTGCCCTTTGTTATATTCGTTTTGCTCATTTAATCTCTTTTCATGCCCATTATAATTTCTTGTGCTTGTTTTAATTCTAAACATGCTTGTTTCATAATTCTGAGGTAATTCTAAACACCTTATATGCTTTTCTGAAGCTTGTTTTATCAAATATCTTAATTTCAAACATTTTGTCTGATTGATAAGCTTTTTATGCTTCTCGTTTGCTTAATAAATGTTTATGTGCTATTTGTTTGCTTAGTAATCCATGTTGTGCCCCTGTAATGCTCTGTTTTATCTTTTTTAATAAATAAATCGTTTGTTCAAGTTTTCATTACCTTTTTCTTGTTTCTGGCCCCTTTTTCTTTTGGTACACTTAGTTCGCCTTCACCGTTAACTGCACCTCGTGGCTCTGAAAAGCAGTCTGTGGAATCCCGGTTCTGACACCATGATGTCCTTCAAGAATGCAACTGCAGTCCTGACATATGGGTTGTCCTGCCTCAGGCAGCCCTTCGGTCGGCCGGATTTCAAAGTCTGGGTCCGGCGTCAGCTGATGTCGCCTCTTCCCTGACGTCACAGCAGCTGGGGTATAAAAGCATCAGCCGACGCTATCTTCTTCAGTCTTTCTTGCCGTGCGGTGCCCGAAGCAGAAGCAGTTCGCAAGTGCCGGTGGGCCAGCTCCTGTGTTTTCAGATACCAAAGTCATCAAAAAGCTAAGTACCCCTTTGGGGAACCTTTTCTTGCCTCAGCCGATGTCAGATAAAACTGCAAAAGTTAATAATTGCTTGTCTTGTGGTAAACAAATACCTCATAAGGACTTCCATTCTTACTGCCTTCCCTGCCTCGGCCCAGACCACGACGTCTCGGCCTGTGCTTGCTTCAATAAGCGCACACTTGGGCGCCGGGCAGAATTTGCAGAAGACTTTTTTGGGGAAAATTTCTCCTATATCATGCCTTCGGAACAACCGACAGCACATATTTCCAAAAAGCGGAAGGACCGGGACCGACATTCGCGGCCCGCGACTTCCACCGACACCACGCCGAAGCCTAACGCGAGTGCATCGGTCTCTTCAGAGGCGGTAATTCAACCGCTCCAGGCCGACGACACCGCTTTACCGCACACTTCGGTCCCAGAGGCTACCCCGGTGCCAGTTGTTGATTTTCCTCCTGAAACCGAAGCCCAAGATTTGCCTGACACCATACTGGTGGACAAAGTTACTCCAGCACGTGGGGCAGCTAGGCCTCCTGTGTCCATGTCCATCAAGGCCTACACACGTGCTAAGGCTGCCAGCCAGGCTAAGTCTCACCCTCCTAAATCTTTTTCACAGGGTCCCACTTCTGATAAACAGATCATGACTTTAGCTGCAGATCTAAATTCTTTAATCAGGGGCTGTCAGGCTCATCCAGACAGAGGTTCTCAGCCGCCTTCAGACAAAAGGCCTAGGGTTGAGCAGGCAGATACCCTTTCCTCAGATGAAGCCTCTGGTGAGTCAGGCCTTTCAGATTCCCAGGAAGAATCCTTCCCGGCCTACGAGAATTCTGATGCTGATGAATCCATTCCCTCTGCCTCTCCTCCTGAGGATTTTTCTTTCGGGGAAATTCTCCACTCCACGAGAGAGCATTTTCAGTGGCAGGGCCAGGATTTCTCCGACTCCAGGAAAAGGCTTCGGACCTTCCTTAAGTTACCCCAGCACAGGCCTTTAGCTATACCCCCTGTGTTAGATGTATTGGATGATGTGTACTCAGACTCGAGTACTTCTCCTGATTCTCTCCCTCCTGCTCCTGTCAAGCCAGACAGATATTACAGGGTTCCTGAAACTCATAAACATCTCTTCAAGGCCCACTCTGTTGATCTAGAAACTATTTCTCAGGGGCCAAAAGGAGTGGCCACTTCCACGGCCAAAAATCCTTTGCCCGCAGACAGGGAATCTAGGTCCCTGGAGAGGTGGGGTAAAAAGTTTATACCTCAACCACCCTTGCCATGAGGGCACTTAACTGTCTATTCCATATGTTTCAGTATCAGGATTTCTTGCTGGATGATTTGCAGAAAAAGTTAGCCTCTCCTGAGCCTTTAGATAGAAAGGCCTTGCAGGATTTGGTTCATAATACACTCAGCAGGTTAGCAATCATTTTCTTCAGTGTGGTTATGATGCATTGGAAGCTTCATGTAGGGCAGCTATGACAGGGGCCGTCATTCGTAGACATGCTTGGTTGAAAGAACAGGCATTGCCAGATCATGTTAAAGTAAAGCTTCTAGATGCACCTCTGGATAAACAAAAGCTTTTTGGTGCAAATGCACAGGGTGTGTTGAAATCAATTGAGGAAAAGGCTAAATCAGTACAAACCGTCAAAGATTTCCTCCAGGTTCAGCCACCAAGGTTCAGCAGGAATTGGCCTTCGAAGAATTGGTCCTTTCCAGACACTGACAAGTTCCAAAGGGGAAAAAACAGGCGTGCTCGAGGTAGAGGGCAATACCGAGGCTCCTACAGGGGCCGCCAGTGGCAACAAACTAATCAGAGAAGTGGCGCAGGGACTTCTACTGCCCCACAGGGACAACCACAATGACTTGACTTTGACACCGCCGACCAAGGCTCAAAGAGAAGCACCTTTAGGCGGAAAATTATCTTTATTTTCAAAAAATTGGCACATTTTTACAAAGGACAAATGGATTTTGGACATAATAGACAAAGGTTACAGGTTCCACTTCCATAACTTACCAACAAGACAAGGCATGCCAAACCTGCCACAAAATCAAAGGGCAGAGGCACTCACACAAGTTTCAAAGCTGCTACAAATCAAAGCAATAGAAAAGGTTCCTCCTCAGGAACAAGGCCAGGGAATTCTACTCAAGACTGTTCCTTGTTCCAAGAAAAGAAAAGCAATGGAGACCTATACTGGACTTGTCCGCTCTAAACACCTTTCTCATTGTGCCAAAATTCAAAATGCTGACGTTACAGCAACTTCTTCCCATGCTGGGCAAGGGGTCCTGGCTGGTTACTCTGGACCTCAAGGAGGCATACCTGCATGTCCCAATCAGACACAGCTGCAGAAGATACCTCAGATTTCTTGCAGGACCAGAGCATTATCAATTCTCAGCATTGCCATTTGGCTTATCTACTGCGCCCAGAGTATTCACGAAATGCCTGGCATCAGTAATTGCACATTGTAGACTTCAGGGGATACAAATATACCCTTACCTGGACGACTGCCTTATACAAGCGGACAGCAAGCAAGCCTTGATAAACTTGGACTATGTCATTCACTTACTACAGGCTTTGGGATACACAGTCAACATTCATAAATCAAGACTACTGCTATCCCAACAGATAATTTTTCTAGGAGCAAAACTGGACACAAACTCACAAATGGCTTTCCTCATAGAAGAAAAACAAGGACAATTACCAGATTACTTCAAAAGCCTAGCAAAGCACACCCAGATGACTGCAAGGAAAATCCTCCTTCATGCCATCTTGCATTCTTCTTATTCCACTGGCAAGACTACACGAGAAAACTACAATGGTACCTAAAAAGTTTATGGTCTCAACACAGCCACAACTTAGAAGCAATTATTACTCTCATTCCATGTCTACAAAAGGAATTTTTGTGGTGGGCACAAGCAAGCCAGCTAAACAAAGGCATGTCTTTCAACAAACCTCAAGCAAGCCAAACCATTACAACAGACGCCTCAGATCATGGATGGGGGGCACACATGGAGGGCAGATGTATTCAAGGGCAATGGGCACCCCGGGAAGTGCATCTACACATCAATCAGAAAGAGATGTTAGCAGTAATTCATGCAATCGAGGTCTTCGGAAAATTTCTTCAGCAAGGACATCTGCTAATAAAGACAGACAACACCACGGTTATGTGGTACATAAACAAGCAGGGAGGCACCCATTCTTACCCCCTCTGCAGACTAACAATGACTCTTTGGGAAAAGTCTCTGAAACTGAACATACAGTTGCAATCCCAGTTTGTCCCAGGCAAGGACAATGTTTTGGCGGACAGTCTAAGCAGAAACATTATGGAACCGCACGAATGGATGTTGCATCCAGACATTTTTTCACAAATAACTCATGCATGGGGAAGGCCAGACATAGATCTCTTTGCCTCACACATCAATCATCATCTGAAGAAATTCTGTTCAAGGACACACCATCCTCAAGCCTGGAGAATGGATGCCCTCTCCTTCAGCTGGAATTCTCTAACAATCTATGCATTCCCACCTCTACCATTAATGACCAAGGTATTACTGAAGATCAAAGCAGAACAACCGAAAGGTATTTTGATAGCTCCAGACTGGCCAAGACAGCACTGGTATCCATTACTAAGGAGCATAACTCGCACCAAGCCGTGGCCCCTGCCTCAATGGCCTCTGCTTATAACTCAGCACAATTACAGGACTGTTCATCCCAACCTGCAAACATTGCAACTGACAGCTTGGAGGGTTCCATGACTTCTCCCCATATCTCTCTCTCCAAACAGGTTCAAGAGATTTTACTGGAAGCACGCAGACCTTCCACCAGAAAAACTTATTCAGCCAAATGGAAGAGATTCAACATCTGGAACGCCAACAAGGGTCAGGATGCATCAGTAGTGAACATCCCACAGATACTAGAATACTTGGCAGAAATGCTTCACAATGGTCTTTCATGTTCATCCATAAAAATACATGTTTCAGCAATTTCAGCAAAATACAACTGTGATCCACCTGTGTTTTCACATCCTTTGCTAAGACAGTTTCTAAGAGGGATAAAGAATATCAAGCCTCCAAGAAAACCACCAATGCCTACATGGGACCTGAACTTCGTCTTGGAAAAATTAACTCTTCCTCCTTTTGAGCCAGCAGCATCTTCAGAATTGCAATTTCTTTCCTGGAAAACAGTTTTCCTGTTGGCAATTACTTCAGCAAGAAGAGTCTTTGAGATACAGGCCCTCATGGCAGTACCTCCATTTCTCATTTTCCATCAGGACAGAGTCTCTTTAAGAACCAACCCTTCATTCATGCCAAAAGTGATATCCAGGGTTTCTCTAAATCAAGCAATCCACCTGCCGACTTTCTTTCCCAATCCTCAAAATAAAGGAGAAAAGCTTCTGCACACCTTGGACATACACAGACAATTGCGCTACTACTTGGACAGAACAAAGGCCAACAGAAAGTCTGACCAGCTATTTGTAGCTTACGCTGCTGGAGTGCAAGGAAATGCAATTTCCAAACAAACAATTTCAAAATGGATTGGAAATTGCATCAGATTATGCTACTCTTTCCATGGAAAAGGTGTGCCAGCCAATATCAGGCCACACTCCACCAGAGCTACAGCCACCTCCACAGCCTTTCTAAGAGGGGTGGCTACAAAGGACATTCTAGAAGCTGCTACATGAAGCTCCGTGCATACATTTTCCAAACACTACAACCTGCCTTTATATTCCAGATCCCAAGCAGGCTTTGCTTCTGCAGTCCTGCAGGGCGTTTTAGCTACACCATCCTTATCTTAGATCCTACCACCCCCAGCTTGGCTATGGTATTCAACTCATATGTCAGGACTACAGTTGCATTCTTGAAGGACATAGTACAGTTTTGTACCTACCATAAATGTAGATGTCCAATAGATATGCAACTGCAGTCAGGTTTTCCCTCCCTCCTACCCCTCTGTAATTCTTTTTTTTGGGTCCACTCCCCCTTTTTCAACTTAGCTGGGGATATCTTTTATGGTGTATCTGTTTATTACTGTTGTGCATGACTGGAATTTTTTCTCCATTCTCTAAATTTAGCCTTCCTTGGAGGGCACCTGGCATCTGGGGCAAGAAACACTGAAGAAGATGGCGTCGGCTGATGCTTTTATACCCCAGCCGCTCTGACGTCGGGGAAGAGGCGACATCAGCCAACGCCGGACACAGACTTTGGAATCCGGCCAACCGAAGGGCTGCCTGAGGCAGGACAACCCATATGTCAGGACTGCAGTTGCATATCTATCAGACATCTACATTTATGGTAGGTACAAAACTGTACTTTTCTCGTGTAGTCAGGGTGAAGCAGACAAACATTGTGGGTTCTGTTCAAGCAGCTTTATTATGTACAAACAAATTAGAAATGAAGCTTTAACTTATATTCAGACTAGCTGTCTCATACATAGATGTTCATATTCTGGCTGTACTTACAAAATGGCACTGAAGCTAGCACGTGCCTGCTATTTATATGCGCGTTCAGGTCTTAGAAATGCTTCTTAAAGGTACAACACGCGTTATATTCTGCATGTATGGCTTGTGCTTGGGTGGTTGAACATTTACAGGCTACCTTGGTCTACTAGAGTCATGTGTGCCAGACTGTTGATAAATTTCTGATTCCCCACTCACTGGTCCACGGTACACTTGGATTAGGTTAAGTAAGAACTCTGTTTGACATGGATGAAAAGCCTGTTCCAGAAAAATGAAAAGCCTGTTCCAGAAAAAGGGTAGTGTCTCGAACACATACCTGTTCCTCAAACATGACCTATTTATGTTGCAGATGAGGTTTATTCCCCTCAATCAGTTAATTCTAAGCTATTTGTTTTTACAGATATGCAAGTTCATCAGAGTAGCATCAGAAGATACTTTGTAGGCCAGGCATAGATCGCATCTCAGCAATCTTTGGCAGACCGAGTACAGGGATAGGGCTTTGAGGAAGTCCACTTATGACATGATGTTTAGGCCATATAGTTTTTCTTTGAAAAATCTGTGTGGATACTGCAGTTGTTGCATGTGCCCAGTCAGGTATGTATCAAGGGAGGCATTGTACTCTGTGATCAGTTGATATGGGCCGAGTGCAACAGAACAGTGACATTCTTGGACATAAATAACATGTGCAGTGTAGAATTCCTTATTTACTGCCATAGACACATAATAGCCAAAGGACAGGTTATTGCCTACATGTGTTCCCAAATTCCTCAGCACTGTGTCTACTCTTAAAGGTGTATTATCAATGTGGTTGTTTTCAGGGTTAGCCGTCTTCCCACAGGATACTGCTGTGCATTTCTTGATATTGAGTTTTAGGCAGTGGTTCTGGCAAGAGTCATTAGTATATCAGGCCTTGTTGGAGAGGGTCTACTTCATAGTATCGAATTTCCAGAAGATCAAAGACCATACTGTCGAGATGAAATCAGCAAAAACCCACTTCAGTGAAAGACTGGATCAACGAATATCTTCCCAGGGTAAGTAAGTAACCACTAACACCAAATGTCACAAAAATGAAACTGAGCCATCCCCGACACCCCCCTAACTAAATATACCAGCTCTGAGATTGCACTACAATTGGGAAAAGGGCAAAATTCACCTTGTTGGCCAACAAGTTATTTACCCTGGGAATACAGTCACCAATCAGGTCCTTCACTGAAGTGAGTTTTCTCTGATTTTGTCTCGATGATGTCGTCTTTGATCTTCTGGGATTTCAATATTTTCTGGTAGACCCCTTGGGGAATGTTTGTGTCATTGATGGATTCTATGACTGTGCCTAGTTTGTATTCGTCTGCAAACTTGGTCAGCCAGAGCCCCATGACATTGGTCTTGACTTCAGAGAAGTAGATGCCAAAAAGGAGTGTCTCAGCACTGAACCTTGAGGGACTCTGCTAGTGCCTGGCCTTTTAATGGAGATAGATTCACCTATCCTAAGTTCTTGTGTTCTGTCCCTGTGAGCTGGTTGGGTATCCAGTGGGTGACATAAGGGTTTATTTGTAATTTTTTGAGTTTGTCTACAATGCCCGGATGGAGTATTGCGTCAAATGCATCAGCCAGGTAGTATGTACCATTTTACCCTTGTCCATTGTTTTGTTGGTGATCTCAAAGAAGTCTAGCAGGTTGAGGAGGCATGTCCTGCCCTTGATAAAACCAAACTATGTTGGATCCACTGTCTGAAGTTTACATATGTCATTGTTCATCATTTTAATTATCATTTTTTTCTTTGGTTTTGCATATGTGACTAGTCAGACTTATGAGTTTGTAGTTATCTGGGTCCATAGATGGCCCACCCATATGCAGAGGGATGACAGTTGCAGTCCTCAATTTACGTGACACAAAGCCTCTCTGAAGGTTATAGTTAAATAATGATTCTACTGGTCCTGATAGGTTGCATTTCATGTTGTTAAGAAGGCATCCTGGGATATTATCCAAGCTTCTTGATGTGTTGATCTTGACCTTTTAGAGTCCATTGAGGACTTGTTCTGTTGTGATAGTTGGGGCAGTTAGGCAGTTATGGGTGATGGTGTTTCCTGAGAGTTGTTGGGGAAAGGGAATACAATTGCAGCTAAATTTGTTGGCCAATAGGTTTGCTACATCATCTAGCTCATTGTACTTGCCTCCATTTACAATTAGTTTAGCACATCATTGTTGGCTTTGGTAGAATTGATTTAGATTGATGGAGTTTTACTTTGCCTGGAATGCAGTTCATAATTCATGCCAACATTTTCTTCCTTTCGTTATACAGCCTGTTGATGTTTGCATTGCATCAGAGCCCTTCTTCTTTGAGTTTATCGTATGTTTATTCCAGGTAAGTACACCTGTCTCTATACATCCCTTAACATGATTGCATAGGCAGTGGTGTTCTTGGGGGTTTTTATGGTTTGAAACTTTGCCGGAGTGTCACTTTATAGTAGGAATTTTGCCATAGGGTAATTCTCAAAAGTTCCAGGTTTAGCTGGGGTCCTGGGTTTTACCTTTATTTCATAGGAGATCGCTTTATGGTCTAACCTGAACAGTGAGAAAAATACACTAAGAGATGGGGGGGGGGGGGTGTACCGTTTTTCCATGTGTTTGAGGACCAGGTCAAGTATGATGGTGCCTATAGTGGGCATATGGACTACCTGGTCAGGGTTTTTTGTTTACAAAGGTAAAGTGTCTCTGGGCTTGCATGGTTGGTGTCTTGTATGATTCCCAGTTTATCATCAGTAGTTAACGTTGCCCATGAATATGGTGCTAATTTGAATGGGTAGTTTTTCCAGTAGGTATCTGTTATGGGTTTCTTGGGTTGTAGAGGGAGACCTGTAGTTTGCAAGGTTTACATTTAAATTGCTGAGGGAAGTTTTGGTAAGCACAGGTTGTTGAATAACATTTGGCCAACCCATGTTGCTGATTCTTCCCTTGTGCTAGTTCTATTTTAGGGAATGGTCAGTACATTCGCAAAGATGAGGTCGGTCATTGAACTAGAGATCGTGGTACAGTGGGGATTGGGAATTGTACCCTTTTCCCCACTGTAGTGCGATCTTGAGTTGCAGGGGGTGTGTGGGGCGCAGCCCCCACAGGGAGTGCAAGGTGGCTTGTCCCTGCAAAATCCTCATGTTACGTCTGGTGCTGTGTAGGACTGCATTCTAATAATGTCGAGTAAGGTCGAATTCGCATACTGATATGCACGTCGGTACACTCCGTTTTCAGTTTTTCCAAGTCGATATTACCGCATTTCAGCCAACTGCGTTTCATACTTATGATAGTAAACCAGTTTGCAAGGATATGGTATGGAAGTTTGACTACTGTAATTTGGATATGGAGAAGCTCAAGTGTACCATACTGTTTGACCAGCCTTGAGGTGTGTTTGTTTTTGATGTAAATTGAGACACCCTCACTTTTGTCCCTTCCTGTGCAGTAGCTGGTGTAAATGTGTGAAAGGCATTGTAGTCTTGCACTGCTGGGATACTCTGTTTGGCTTTAAACCATGTTTCAGTAACTGTATAGATGTCTTCGTTCTCCAGGATGAGGAGATCTGGCTTTGTTAGAAGGTTTGTTAGGTTGGTAATTCCTGAAAAATGCACTATTTGAGTGGGACAGGGTTTTAGCCAGTATTTGAATGCTGAGAAGGGACAATTGCAGACCATCCTTGGCATGGGCTGTTGACTGTATTCTCCCATGTTGACAAATGACACCAAAAACTAAGCTGATTATTTAAATCGGTTATCTTCTGTTAATATTGTAGTGTGATCCTTGGAGAATACAGAAGGTTTTTCAGGTTGGCAATGCCTAAAAAATGCACTAGTTGGGGGGTGGGGGGGAGACAAGATTTTATCCATTATTCAAAAGCCTGGAAGGGAAAAGTGCAGACCATCCCTGGCAAAGCAGCTTGGTTTACTGACCATGTTTTCCCATGCTGACGAATATTCTAACCCCTTTGAATAACACCAAAAACTAAGCCACTTATTGAAGTCCGTTATCTTTTGTTCATAATTGTGGCATCATCTTTGGAGACAGTAGAACACTGCTTAATGCTAGGCTTGTACCAAACTGGGACACACAGTCCGAGAGTTCCATCATGTCTTTCTTTTGTTTATTTTTTTCATGTGTTTCTGTTTTTATAATCTTGGGAGGTGCATCTTAGGTTCTTGACAACCATATGGACTATGATTGAGTCATATTGGTACTTTGAACTGAGTGCATGCGTGACGTGGGAGATCTTGGCCCCTAACAGGCATCTGACCAAGACTCTCCCCTTACTCATCTGGATGAGTGGGAAATCTATGTATTTCACAATGGCGTTTCCAATGATCACAGTATTCGGTAATGTTGTGGCTTGCCATATGCTCTTACAAGTTGAGATGTCATGAGATGTGGCTTTGTGCCGTGGGGGGTGCTGTTTTCATGGAGAGCTTTTAAAGTTGCTGAGTATAGTTATTGTAAATGCAACATCTGGGAGGCATTTGGGGTTTAAGAAGATTTCATTTCAGAGCCTTAGCATATGAGGGTATATGCGTCTGGTCCATATTGTTTGTGTTGAGTATAGTATGTACATTACTGACAACCTCTTTGGTATTGTATATGAGAGCTTTGCCTCCAGTGATATTGTGTAAGTACATCTCTCACGTATTACTTCAGTTTGGTTAAGAATTAGATGGCTGTCAGTAAACATGAAGCAATTGCTACATTGTCTCAGGATGCCTGTATCCAGCAAACTAGTTGCAGAGATAAATAAGACAGTGCATATCCATGGTTACAGATCCTTATCAGTTTGTCTATAAAGGGATTTTACAGGAGGGGTTTACAGCTGGCTTGTTTATGCGCTGTAGGAGTTTAAACTACAAACAAGACTATGTAAGATTAAATTTGTGGATTGCAGTCAAAACTATCTAATGCTAAACTCACAGGATGGTGATCCTCAACATGCAAAGTAGTTAAATTGTATGCACCTGCATCTGTATAAGGCTGTATTAACCACCGGTGTGCGATGAGCAGCCATTGAGTTTATACAGGTACTGAATGTGACTAAACAATCAGACTAGCCTTCTGGCCAATCACAAAAGCACACCATAAGCTTTCCTAAGTGAAATCCAAGCTTAGACAAGACCAGGCTACTCCTCACTGCTTTATTATAAAAAGAAAATTGAGTGCTTTTGTCCCTCTCACTGGGGACTTCATCAGAATATACATATATTCTGATGAAGTCCCCAGTGAGAGGGACGAAAGCGCTCAATTTTTTTATAATAAAATAGTGTTCCTGCTGTTCTCCAGGTGATACGTGTTTTTGTGTTTGAGTTTTCAAGATTTGAAAAAGTAATTGGATGTGTATCAAAGCTTTCAGTTCAGTGCACATGCTCATGTGCAGTGTATTTTTATGCACCATAGCTCACTTGTTGCACCCTGGGGAATAATGTATAAATTCTGTTTGAGTTTCTGTTGCTGAATTCACATCTTCAATAACAAATATTCTTGTTTTTGTTTTTTGTTTTTTTTTCAGAAATCCACCTTCTTTTGTTATAATTTTCTAAGTCTCACTGATATATTTTTACTATTGCAAATCAGGTTCTAGCCCCCACTATAAATTATATTCTCTACTGAAACCTTATTATTTCTCCTGAAAATTCTCTTAAGGTCCATAATAGTAGTTTTAGGTGGACTATAAATACGTACCAGCATAATGTCCTCACCTACCAATAGCCCTGTACTACTACAATCCTTCAATTATTGTTTTTTTTTTTCCTGTTCTGCCCCTGTAACATTTTCCTTTGTCTCGGATAACTGTCCATTTTGAAATCCTTTCTTTGCCAAATTCACATGTTCATTTCATTCCATATATGTTTCCTGTTACATTGCTATTGGCACCATGCAGTTATTGATGTAAGTCTATACTGTCTCATTTTTGCTTGTCCCAGCAAGGCCATTTCCATTCTAAGTTAATAAGCTGTCTCAGGCAGATGGCCACACTCTGTGCTTGGTTTGCCTAGGTGCAGACCACCTTAAGTTCCCCTGTCCTTTTTGCGCTGGCTTCAACCCCAGGGCACTTAAGGACAGGTGGGGCAAACTGATTCTGAAGGGTGTGCTCCCCTCTTCAAGGACTGCAGTCCTTTCTTCCCCAGCAGGGATAGCAGCGGCTGCTCCATCTACTTCCTCTTCCCAGCCTCAGGGACTCAAACATCCACCGAGAGGTCCGGGAAAGGGGATAGGTCTAAGAAAGACCGGTCTCGCGAGTGGTCCCCTGACTGCTCGTCGCAGGCGTGTCCGCCACTCAAAGTTAGGCCTCCAACTAGGCCTGGGTCTCCGCTTTTGCGCTCACCCAGATTCTCCCCCAAGCCCGAGGATATTCGTAGCCGGTCCCCAGTTAGGTCTTCTCTCCACCGGCTCTCCTGACCTGTTTTGGTGGCATCTTCCCGCTCCACCCGGAGTCTCAGCGAAGCGGAGATGGAAAAGATGATGCAGAGATTTATCCTCACTAAGATCCAGATGGGGGTCTTACCGGCACCCTCTCCCTCCGGAGGGGGCTCCTTGCAACCTTTTTTCCAGCCAATAACTCCTTCTCCGATCCGACTGGCGGTTTCGGAGTTTTTAGATCCGAGGACCCTCTGGGTCGAGGGGTTGGCGGTGATGGTACCATGTACCTCGACACCGGCTGTTGCCTTTAGCTTGTCGGATTCAAGCTCTCTAAGCCGTAACCTCAGGGTCAGATCCAAGGGGGGTGCTCTCTGCTCTGAGCGCTTAGGAGCAGAGCATTTCACTCAGCATCTCGGCTCCTGGAGGCTCGGGTCCGACTCCTCTGTCAGGTCAGGGGGGGACGGTCCCCACCAATACATCCCAGGAGGTTTCTTCCCCCTCAGCATTTGATGTGGTGGAGAGAGTTCTCGCGGTGTTGAGGCCTCTGACCATCTCATCCTCGGACTCCATCCAGACCCCCTTGGCTCTGAGTGTGGTTCAAACTGTCTTGCCGTCTCAGGGACAGCCCATGGTTGCTATGCCCCAGGAAGTTCCAGTACTGGAACAACAAGAGGTTTGCGAGTCCTCCTCAGAGAGTCTCCCTGAGGAGGTACCCTGCAAACATATGTGTAAAAGGAGGCACTTGGACTCTCCTCCAGAGGCCCTAACAGAAGACATGGACTTGGCTGAAGGGGAAGGTTCACCACTGTCACCCCCCCCCCCCCCGAGGATGTCTCCTTTGCAGACAGCATGGAGCTCCTCCACCAGAGTGGGGGACGGTCAGCCCCAAAACCGACCTCATATGAGTCTTTGTTCCTGGATGCATTTGGCTTGGGCCCATATACCTCTTGGTTGTCCCCTCCTGCTGATCACTCATGGATCTGATAACATCTAGGGCATGGAAGGAGCCAGATACAGTAGACCCCATTCCTAAGCGCCCTGACAAAGTGTTGAGCCCCCATTCGGACAGAACACATTGGAACAAGGGGTCGTCGGTAGATGCGATGATGGTGGTGGCTACCACCAAGAAGGAGCTTATGCAGGAGAGCTCCACTGTTCATCCCCCTGATCGAGAATCAAGAGCAATGGACTGTTTTGGGAAGCGAGTATATGCTTCAGCGACCTTCTCAGTGAGGGTGCTAAACTATATGGCACACATCATTGACTCCAGAGAGATCTAATGAGGGAACTCACGGAGTCTACCCCAGAGTCCATGTTGGCAGAGGACAAAAAGACGTTCACCCAAATGGCCACTCTCAAAGCGGTTGCCAACTCGTCCATGCGACTACTCTGTCATGCTACAGAGGAAGGTGCAAGGGTGGCTGGAACAGGCGTTGCCATCAGGCGTCATGCCTGGCTCCAGTGGTGTCAATTTTCGGAGCCCTTCAAAGGCGTCTTTCACCAATGCCCCTTATGATGGTTCTTCCCTCTTCAGGAAATCAGAGAAAGAGACACTGGTTCAGAGAGAGAAGGACAGGAAGACACTGTCTGCCGTTGGGATCTGCTTCTCATCTCCTCAAAGATCCTTTTCCAGGAATCAGCGAGTAACAATGAAGATGTAGTTTCGGAAGTCTTAGGCGTTTTCCTGGGATGCTTAGGATTCTCCATCCCCCAGAGGCAAAGGGGGCCATGACAGACGCAGCCCGAGAGGTAGAGGGGGTCCTAGGAATTTCGGTTCCGAGAACCTTTCTTGGAGAGACTAGGGCAGCAACCCTGAGGGGTTTGGCCGACTGCTCATCTCTAGAGGCAGTCGGGGGTCGCCTTTCTCTACACCTGAAGGCACGGGAGTCCGTTAAAACAGATCACTGGGTGTTGCGAATCATATCCAGAGGATATTTCTTTCTGTTCAAGGAGCATCCCTATCCGAACACGCTCTTTCCAGACATCACACCCATGCAATGGGAGGAGGCAGCTGTAGGTATAGGAAAGCTGCTGAAGAAACGAGTCATCCAACTGGTCCCCCCAGACCAGTCCGGATCCGGCATTTACTCCAGGTTCTTTTTAATGCTAAAGAAAACATGGGACCTCAGACCAGTCTTGGATCTGTCCACATTAAACCTGTAAATACCCAAGGCGAAATTCTACATGGTCACTCTTCAAGTTGTCCTGCCCTTTTTGCATGTTAAAGACTGGATGTGCTCAATCGATCTCCAGGATGTGTACTACCACATCAAAACAGGTGCTCCCGGAGGTTTCTTCACTTCCGGCTGGGAACCAATCACTACCAGTTCAGATCCCTTCCCTTTGGTCTCACCACAACCTCCAGGGTGTTTACCAAGGTGATGCCGATTGTAGCGGCTCACTTGAGGCTCCAGGGTATTCAGGTCTTTCTGTACCTGGGTAATTGGCTCTTGCTGCCCCTTCAGAGCATCTACTGTGCCAAGCCAGGGATTACTTCATTCAGTTAGCGAGCAAACTGGGTATTACCATCAATCTGAACAAATCTTCTCTAGCTCTGGTACACATTCTGGATTTTATTGGGGCGCATTTGGACACTCTTCAAATGGGGGTTTTCCTCACCACAGACAGAATACGCAGTCTAAGATTTCATGCTTTACAAATTCTTTACGTTCAAGTATCTACAGCCAAAGCACTTCTAAGGGCATTGAGCTCCATGGTGGCCACGATCAATCTCCTGCTGATGGTGCTCCTTCATATGAGAGTTTTTCAGTGGGCACTTGTGGTCCAGTGGTCTCTGTTAGACCTTCCTCTCTCCTTTCCATTGAGAATCTCAAGGGTATGCAAGGACTACCTTCGGTGGTAGATTCAATCCCCAGATCTCCTCAAGGGGCGCTTCTTTCACCCTGCCTTTCCTAAAACCACGGTGGCCATGGACATCTCCCAGCTAGGGTGGGGGGGGGGTACTGCTCTGGAAGGATGATCCAAGGCACTTGGTCCCCCTCTGAACCGATTTGCATATCAACGTTCTAGAGATGAGGGTGGTCCTTCTTGCGTTGCAGGCACTTCATGCTCATCTTCCTCTAGGGACGATTGCCATTCACACAGACAATATGGCGGTAGTCTGGTACATCAACAAACAAGGGGGAACCAGATCTTATCCCCTCTGTCGAGGAGCCGTAAGAGTGTGGGAATGGGTGACCTCCACCGGCTGCTTTCTAGTAGCAATGCACATTCCGGGACAGTCCAACATTCTAGTGGACAGGCTCAGCAGATCTATCCTGATGCCTTACAATTAGTCTCTGAATCCTTCAGTAGCAGAACAGATCTTTCTAAAGTCAGTCTGCCGTGCTACGATCTCTTCGCATCTCCTTCCAATGCGAAATGCAGTGAGTTTTTCCCTCTGAACCCCTCTGAGGGGGAAGCCCCCAAAGGCAACACTGGTTCATGCTTGGCCTCCTGGTCTCCTCTATGCTTATCCACCGCTTCCTCTTGTGTCGAAATTTCTTCAGAAAGCTCGAAGGCTGGAGAGCACTGTGATCCTCATCGCCCCATTCTGGCCTGGCCAGGTTTGGTCCCGTCACTGTGGTCTCATCTAGTTGTTCCTCCATGGACATTGGATCCAGTTCTGGATCTTCTTTCTCATCCCTCAGGGATCCCTCACCCAGATCTGGACAGTCTGAAGGTCACGGCTTGGTTGCTCTGGTTCCCATGATTATCAGGACTCCTGGATAGTCATCCCCTGTAAAGTCCATTTTGGTACCGCCTCACAAATCCTCCACCAGAAAGGTGCATCATAATAAATGGAGATGTTTCTCCATATGGGCCACTCAGCGGGCTTTAGACCCTTACACAGCATCTCTTTCGGCAGTCTTAGATTTTCTGGCAAGCATCTTTCATCATAGTTCCTCTACAGTTAAAGTGCAACTGGCAGCTATTTCTAATTTCCATGTGGGGGTGAATATGTCTTCCTTGGCTTCTTCCAAACTTTGCAAGACCTTGCTTAAAGGTGCTTTTTTACTTAGACCTCCAGTTAAGGAACCTCCGCCTCCGTGGGATCTTACCTTAGTGTTACAGGCATTGGTTTCTGAACCCTTTGAACCTGCAGCCTCAGTTGATTTGCAATTTTTAACCTGGAGAACTGCTTTCTTGCTGGCCATTACCTCAGCTAGAAGAGTATCAGAGCTTCAGGCTCTTTCTATTAAGGTACCTTACATGATCTTTCACAAAGACAGAGTGTCGCTGCGCTCTAATCCATCTTTCTTTCCAAAGGTGGCCTCTGAAGCCAGTATTAACCAGACTATCAATTTACCAGTTTTTCCCCAACTTCCAGAACAAAGGGAATACAAACTGCATCTGCTTGATGTCCATAGACAATTGAGATTTTATTTACACAGGACGAAACCTTTTCATAAGTCTGATCAACTATTCGTGTCCTATGCTAAACCCTTCTTAGGCAAGCCAGTTTCCAAGGTAACAGTTGCTCACTGGATTTCTCTATGCATTGCTCGAGCATATGCTGTGAAAGGTAGGTCTTTTCTAGGACAAGTGAAGGCACATTCCACTCAATCTATGGCTACGTCAGCTGCCTTCTGGTCTAGGGTGTCTCTGGACGATATCTGCTCAGCAGCTACTTGGTCCTCATCTCATACCTTTATTTCACATTACAAGCTGTACATTGTGTCTAGGAACAGAGCATCCTTTGGCTCTGCGGTGCTCCGGAATATCCTTCCATGAGGGCCACCTAGGAGTTTTTGGTAGCTGGGGACTCTGTCCCACAGGTTGAAGACCAAATGAAGTAAACTACTTCAGATAAAGAATTTATGTATTCACCGTAACGTTCCATCTGAGTAGTTGTACTTCATTTGTCTTCACCCTTCCCCCCCTCCTTCCCCCTGACCTTATCATTGGTGCAGTCTGCATTTAGCTTTGCATAAAGTGTGTGGCCCTTGACTCTGTCTAGGCCTGGAAATGTCATGAAGATTCTTTATGATAATGTGATATTGGGTCGGGTATCTGATACCTTTTAGGCAGCAAACTAGATTTGAAGGGAGAAGGGAGACAAGGGGGCATTATGGGTAAGGGGAGGATTCTGAAGCCTGGATCCATAGCTGGAAAATGCGGCTGTGTCAGATCCGAGACCCACAGGTTGAAGACAAATGAAGTACGACTACTCAGATGGAATGTTATGGTGAAAACATTAACTTCTTTTTTCTTCATGGCTAAAGGTTAATGAAATTTTTTGAAATTTTTGAAAGTACAGAAGTAGTTTTCACATGGGTAGTGGGAATTAAGATAAAAAATGAACAGACACCAAGCAGTGCAAGTAGAAGCACATACAGTGACATGTGTCTTAGCATGGATAACTTTAATTTCAGGTTAATTAATGTCTGTATTAGCAGCTCTCTGATTGGGGCTGTTACTCCTATTAGGAGGGTTAAACTTCATTATTTGAAGATGTACATATTTATGTGTGTTTGTATTAAGTTAATAAGTTATTGGGGTGTTCTGTGTGTGTGTTTGGTTTCTCGTTTGAGGGTTTTTATTAAAACAAAAAGTCTTGTAAAATTTGCAGGAGACACATTTGGAAAGAACTGAGACTATGAATTTGATAAAGAAAGGGTATCAGAATGGATGTTCTGCAGAATATCAAGAACAAAGGAAAAGGGGAGTACTTATATTAATTGCTAGTCGAGGTCCAGTAGTGATAGAAGAGGGGAAAGTGTTAATGGTAGATTTGTAGTATTAAGGGGACACTGGCAAGGGATGAGGATTACACTGGAAAATATTTATATTCCCCCTAAAACTGCTATTTTGGAGCTTAAAAACAATTTTGGGAGAGATAATCAGGTTTCAACAGGGAATATTACTTACAGGTGGGGACAGGAATTTGATTTGCAACAATGAGGATGTATCTGGGGGGGGTGTCTAGAGTGGAAAATAGAACAAGAGTATAGATGTCTGAAGAAATTGATGAAAATGTTGAGTATGAAAGAAGACATGAATTCAGCTGCAGGAACTCAAAGAGAATTTATGAAGGTTGTGCGTTAGGCCCGGCAAGCCAGCACGTAAAAATCTACTGCCAATCATTAGCGGACCGGAGTTCCGCTGTGGCGACCCCTAACTGGGAAAAGCCGAAAGACATTCTCTAAGGTACAGTAACTAGGCGAGACTTGATAGAAATTATATTTCACAGGAACACATCCATTTAATTGGGAATTCTGACACACATCCAGTAACTGTTTCGGATCATGCTGCAGTAATTACTAAGGTAAAAATGTAGGGTAATGAAGTAAAGATGAGGCACTTGTGCTTCCCCACCAGTGGATGTTTGGAAAATAGGAGGGAAGAAAGTAATAAAAGTTTGGAAGGTATTGTTTAACAGTATTTTAAAAGGAAGAGAGGCACCAGCGTCCTGGAAAAAGCTGTGATGGCTGTAATACTTAAAGATGTTAGTAAAGACCCCTCTGAACCATCTTTATATTGGCTCATCTCAGTTCTAAATCATAATTATAAAGTTAAAAACAAAACAAATGCTCCACATGCAAGCCTCCAAAAAGTCAGTATATAAATAAAGAAAAACAGGAGGCCAACTCAGCTGACAGCATAAAACGAAATCCGTCACAGTCAAAAAATCCAGCAACGATGTAAAACACAGCTTCTTAGACACCAACGAAGTATTTAATTTCCTTTAATGAGTACAGGCAAGCGCTTTCACCATAGAAGGCTTCCTCAGGCCATTAACATTAGATAAAAGAAGGTTGCATTTATATAAAAAATTCATGACATCACTTCCTTAATTGATACATAATTCATGAAATAATTATTGTTATAAGTATTATCATAAAAAGCACACAATATTGGTTACAATTAAAATTACATATAAACTAGATTTTAAACATCACATAAAAATAAATACTCAACTATTTCCTAAGCTTTTTACCTTTTAAAATAAGTTTAATAGGGACCCTATCGTTCAAACCTGGTGGGGCATCTGCTCTTAACCTAATTATCCATTTTGTCCCATTCTATTCCATACATCACCCTTTCTAATAGAAGGCAAAAACTTTTGAATCACCATAAATTTAAAACAATGATCTGTAGAAGTTTCTATTATATGTTTTGACAATGCATTTTTGATGGATTTTATTCTTATGTTATATATATGCTCCCTCACTCTATCTCTCAAGCGTCTATCAGTTTTGCCCACGTAAAAAGAACTCTGCTGCTAAAAATGTTGTAAGAAGAAATGTTAAACATAGTACTTTAACTAGTAATGAATTTGAGAATGTGGTTAATGATGCTGCTAATAATGCTGTTAATAATGTGATTGTAACCTCAGCTGATATACGTCAGAAAGATGCAAATACAATAACTGAATTGGGAGATGTAGAAGTTCTAACAGTAGGTAGAACTGAAAATATGGGGTCGAATACAAATGGTAAGACGTTAGAGACCAATAGTAATAAATGTGAGGTTGTTAGAAAGAAAACACCTACTTTTAGTAGAGAAGATATGAATGTTAATAGAGAGATGGCCCCTTTCCCCATATCCAAGATTCGGAAGGGTGGGAGGGATCGCTCTATGAGCAGAGGGAGACAGAAGAGGAGGTTAACAGAAGAGGAAGTTACAGGACCCACGTTGAAAAAAAATGTGGGAAAAAGTAGTACCACATTAATTTGGAATATTTCTAAAAAAGTTTTGACTGAAAATGAAAGTCTGTTACTAGAGAAAGGCTTATCATTTATACCCTCCACAAAAAGCGATATCACTGATTCTGTTTTAGATCTAAAATTATTTGTAAGAAATCTTCAATTAAAGTTAGATTATGGTAATAGCAATGTAAAATATGTGAACGTACTTAGAAAACCTAGTACCTATGTTCCTAATATGCACCCACTTATTGAAGCATATTCTAAACTTGTTGAACAAGAATTACATGACATTAATAAAAATAATAGGGATAGAAAATGGTATGGTAATCTGTGTCCTGAATTGAGAAAAGCTATGAAGACTCTTAGAGAAGATTCTAGTATAGCTATTAGGCCCGCAGATAAAGGCGGCCCTATTGTTATAATGAATATTGAACAGTATATACTAAGTATGAATAAGATGTTAAGTGATAAAAAGTTTTATCAAAGAATTAATAATGCACGAGTTGATGAAATTATTGATGAAGTGTCTAGGTTCCTTTACAATAGCCATGATATAGGTACAATAGGTGATGACTTATATAAATATTGTTTGATTAATGAACCTCTAATACCATGTATTCAAGGGTTACTGAAAATACACAAAGACCAGAGTAACCCACCTATGAGACCAATTGTTACAAGACAAGGTTGGGTCACCGAACCAATTTCATTATATCTTGAGACTAAATTGAGACCTATTGTAGATAAATATGTACATGTCTTAAAAGACACGAAACAATTTTTAACTATGTTACATGATGTAATGAGAGATATACCAGAAACATGTAAATTTTGGATGGTAACTATGGACGTACAGTCACTTTTCACTCAGATTCCGAATAAGGAAGGAATTGAGAGTGTGTGTAGATGTTTAGAGGAACATCAGAATATAACTAGAAATTAAATTGGTACTATTTGTGAACTGATGAATGTGGTATTGAGCTATAATATTTTCACCTTTGATAATCAGATATTTCATCAAAAGGATGGCGTAGCAATGGGCACATCTTGTGCCAACAGCTATGCCAGCCTTGTCATGGTTGATTGGGAAATTGAACAACTATTTAATTTAGACAGCTATAAACGAAGCATATGTTTTTATGTTCGCTTTGTAGATGATTTGTTTTTTATTTGGAGATCTGAACTTTCTGAATTGGAAAAATTTTTTCATTAAGTGAATTCTATGACTCATTACTTAAAGTTCACTATGTCAGCATCGGAAGAATACATCTCTTATTTAGATGTATATGTAGAGAGATTACCCTGTGGCCTGCTCAATACAGGTGTGCATAGGAAATCTTGTTACAGAAATTCTCTGTTACATAGATCGAGTATGCATCCTAATTTTATATTTAGGAGCATCATAAAGGGACAGGCTATGAAGGCATCTAGAATGAATCCTACAGATCAAGGGTATAGAGAAGAAATGGATAAGTTGAAAAATCGATTATTAGAAAGAGCGTACACTTTAGAAGAGATTGAACAAAATATAGTTACAGTGGATACGCTAAGGAAAAGCACAGTGTCTCCATATTTTGCAGATAAAGAAAATTATGAGGAAGGACATGCTGTAAAAGTTTATGGAGAGACAGAAATAACTCAGATTAGTATGTACTATACCCAGGATGACAGATATATTAGAGATGCGTATAAAAAGTTTTGGGACATACTGAGAGTGGATCCTGAAGTTAATAAGATAGTAGATGAAGTCCCAAAATTTAGATATAAGAATAGGAATAATCTACATAGGATACTTTGTAGTTATGGGCGTATAGAATCACGTGCATACATTAAGAATGACAATGAACCTACAAAACCATGTCAGAGGTGTAACTTTTGCTCATATATTAATACTTCAGGATTTTTTATCCATCCTGTTAGTACAATATAATTTTCTCCATTCAGCTAACTGTAATTCCAAGCACGTAGCCTATCTAGCGACCTGCTGTCCATGCCCTGCGTTTTACGTGGGAAAAAATGATAGACGCTTGAGAGATAGAGTGAGGGAGCATATATATAACATAAGAATAAAATCTATCAAAAATGCATTGTCAAAACATATAATAGAAACTTCTACAGATCATTGTTTTAAATTTATGATGATTCAAAAGTTTTTGCCTTCTATTAGAAGGGGTGATGTATGGAATAGAACGGAACAAAATGAGACAAAATGGAGAATTAGGTTAAGAGCAGATGCCCCACCAGGTTTGAACGATAGGGTCCCTATTAAACCTATTTTAAAAGGTCAAAAGCTTAGGAAATAGTTGAGTATTTATTTTTATGTGATGTTTAAAATCTAGTTTATATGTAATTTTAATTGTAACCAATATTGTGTGTTTTTTATGATAATACTTATAACAATAATTATTTAATGAATTATGTATCAATTAAGGAAGTGATGTCATGAATGTTTTATATAAATGCAACCTTCTTTTATCTAATGTTAATGGCCTGAGGAAGCCTTCTATGGTGAAAGCGCTTGCCTGTACTCATTAAAGGAAATTAAATACTTCGTTGGTGTCTAAGAAGCTGTGTTTTACATCGTTGCTGGATTTTTTGACTGTGACGGATTTCATTTTATGCTGTCAGCTGAGTTGGCCTCCTGTTTTTCTTTATTCATAATTATAAAGTGTTTGTCTAGAATGGCAAAGGTAATGCCAACATTAATAAGTTTGGAGGAGGAGGCAAACATTCGGCAACATTAACAGAAAAATGATGATCCAGTGGGAAGTTGAATATAAGAAAATACCACTGTTGGTGGTTCCTGATGCAGAGAAAGCATTTGACAGAGTAAGCTGGGATTTTGAGTATGGCAATGGAAGCATTTGCATTCCCTGTTAAAAGTACACAAATGAATTGGTCTAATAATAGCAATATTTATGGGGGCACGATAAAATGAAGTATTTAGGAGTATGGATTAAAAAAGATAAAGGATTTGGCTATCGCTGCTAAGTATATGTGGCAAGGGACTAAATAAAAGGTATTGCAAAAAAACTGAGAAACTGGAAGCTCTTACTTGCTGATATGGCTAGCATAATACAAGCAGTAAAATGTTTTTGTCCCTTTAGTTTTATTTACATGTCAAACATGTTTTTATCAACCAGAGGATACGTTGTGAACAGTAATTAATAAAGAGTTGAAGGTTTTTATTTGGGGTAGGAAGAGGTCAAGGATCAAGTAGGTTAAGTTGATCCTCCCAACAAAATAAGGAGGTTTAGGATTACCTGATTTGATGAGATATTTCAGAGCTACACAGTTAAGGCTGTTATACTTAACACAAGATAAAAGCTACAGTTCAAAGCGGAAAGGGAAGATGATGAAGGCTGGGAGGGGGGAATTTAAGAAATATGGAAATAATGGGATTTTGGATGCAGATCCTTCAGGAGAATAACAGTCAATCAGAGTATTATATGCAGAAATATACTAAAGAACTAAGCCAATATGAGAGTGGAAAAAGGAGATTTTGTTGATGGTGTGACTGCAATTAGTGGTACAGAGAATAGACAAAAGGGGGCTGGAATTTACTGGAGGAAGCTGAAGGATTGCCCGACTGTCCTCTTCTGGAGACAGTCAGGGGTCTTTTGTCTATTCACCCAAAAGCTTGGGAGGCCACCACCTCAGACGTATGGGTATTGAGTTATATTCAGAGGTTATTACATTCCCTTTTCAAAGGTTGCAAACCTTTGTCATAAGCATCACCCAGATGTTCCACCCTGTCAGAGACTACAGGCAGCTGTAGAGAGTCACAGTCTCTCAGTAGGAGTCATCCAAGAGGTCCAACCACACCAGCAAGGATTCGAGGTCTATTCCAGATTCTTTTTAGTACCAAAAATAGAGCAAGGACCTCAGACTGAGGTTAGTTTGTGAAAAAGGTCAAGTTCTGGATGGTTACAGTGCAGTCCATCATATCCCTTCTGAGGAAGGATGGTTAGATGTGCCTGACCAGATCTTAAAGACATCTACCATAATTTAAAAAATAAAGATGTCAGGAATAATCCAAAAAGCGTGTAATGAACACCACTTTAGTAAGCGCTTTCGTCACTTGTAATGACTTCCCCAGACTGAATAATATGTAAAACACAATTGACAGTTTAAATAGTGCATACACCGATCACATCATGAACATTAACCGTGTGAACAAAATAATTCATCAATGCTGCAGCCTTTTTCTTTTTAAATAGGGTACAAAGTCATCCCTGTTGGTTAGTCCTGGTGGAAATCAGGCATTCAACCTTACCTGCCACAAATACTCTCGCCAGCCTAATTCCTCTTCTGCATCAAAACTTTTTTCTTAATTTAATATTCCCTCTAAAAGAATTTAAATCACACTAAACAACTGCTAGTTTTATAATGCTTTGCTAGAGCATTTTTAACATTACCTATCTCAACAGCATGTTTGTGTTTATAGATACGTTTGCATAATTCCCTGCTCGTACGTCCAACATAAAAAGAGCAAGGTTGACACATCACTAAATATACAACAAATCTACTTTTACATGAAAAATAACTTTTAGATCCATATACAAAATCATTAATGTTAACCTAGTCTACCCCAGTCAATAAATAATGACATAACTTACACTTAGAACATTTAAACAATTTTGTTCTTATTGTTGACCAAAATGGACTTGTTAAGTTTCCCTTGAAAATAATTTTTAAAGCTTTTACCTCTTTTGTAAATAAACTGAGGTTGGTCACCCACTTTATCTTTAAATTTAATACAACTTTATATTATTTTCCAGTTATTTCTAATGATAATCTTGATAGTATTAGTATGTAGATTATTACTAGCCGGCATAGAAATTTTGTAATCTTTTTTTGTCATCCACAGATTTAACCGCTATCTCCTTCCTCTGTCTCATTTCCTTCACCGCTGTGAAAGACCGGGAAACCACTTTCTGTGCTTGAGTGGAAGGGATAGAGTTGCATGCTGGCAATGTCCCTTACAGATGTGTAGGCTGTCCATTGTATGTCTAAACAGACACTGCAAGTCCAAACAAAATGTAATAGAACCACAAAAGGAAGGCACATTCTTTGAGCAAAAAAGTTTATTCTCTTTTCACACACTCTAGTGCCTCAGCTGTTAAGCCTTCAAGGAGTACAAATACAATGCAGCTTCCCTCACCCCATATATATTCAGTCAATTAAACAATTAATTAAATCAAATACTTCCGGTTAAGGTGGTGGTGCTGCGGTAGCGTTGTCGCCTCACAGTAAGACATCCTGTTCGATTCTCAGCTAAAGCGTCTTCTGTGTGGAGACATGCGTGAATGGGCGTACCTTCGTTGAAGGTTGTGTGTCAGGGCTGGCAACTCGGCACGTAAAAAATCTACTGCCAGTCATTAGCAGACCGGAGTTCCACTGTGGCGACCCCTAACCGGGAAAAGCCGAAAGACACAACAACAACTTCCGGTTAAGTTCTGTGTTTAAACCCGTGGGAACTAAGGTATCAAATTTCTAAGTAAAACGTGCTTCTTTATACAACAACTTTTCTTTTACTGCTACAGGGTCTAAAAAAAATAGATCCCACTTGTTCTAAAACACAGCCTTGCAACAGTTTAAAATTACTTACATTAAATTCTTTAACGTGCATAGCTAAAGGACCATCACAGTTAACTTTTGTAATGTCCCTTATATGCTCGTGAAGACGCACTTTAAACTTTCCTTCACTTTCACCTACATAAAACTTGTTACATGGACATTTCAAAATATACACAATTCCTTCTGTATTGCAAGTATAACATCCATTTGGAAAAAAATTTACAAAATTAATAGTAGGAAAGTTCTTTACAACATGAAAACAAATAGAACATTTCCCACACCTAAAATTGCCATATCTTAAAATAATCTGTCTATGTATTTGTACTTCAGGCATTTGAAATTTACTGTGCACTATTATATCAGAAATACTACGGCCCTTTTTATAAGAAATCAAAAGTTTGCTTGCTAATTGCACAACATTGCATGTCTGCCTTCTGAACTGTAAGCCATCCTCCACAGGAAAGATGTACAGCTAAATAAAAAAACTGAAACCACCCCTAATGGCTGTCTAAATGATGACTCTTAGCCCACTGATAGGGAATGAATGGGACATTTGGCCGGTGGGGGCTGATGATCGACAGGCAATGTGGGGCAGAATGTACACAAGTATTACAAAAAACTTGGCACAGATAACAAATTACTCATTCATGTAATTACTTAATAATTTAACTGTAATGTCAGTTTCATAAACAGAACTGTGACTGCAAGCTATGCAAAACCAACTGGTGCCTGCTGAAATAATCCAAGTGTAATAGATTTTATAAACGGAACTGTATTATACATAGTTACTAAGAAATATTTGTCTGTAGTATGTCCTAGCAACCCCTGAGGGGCCTTTATTTAAATCAGTGGTGCACAGCCTTTTTGTGGGGAGGGCCACTACACCAATTCTTAATGCATTTGCGGTCCACCTCAAAACATAGTAGGTCATTACGAGTTAACAGTAGGTATGCAGGATTGTCGGATTTCTGATGGGTCAGGTAGGGAGAAAATTAAACAGAAGTAGCTCAGTTTTGCGATTTTTTTTGATTGGCTCCTATACCGGCATGTGGGCCCATCAAAGAAAAAAATAAAGTGGAGGCTGTTTCGCCAGGATTTTGACCAGCAGAGCGGGACTCAGGATCGGGCTGTTGATCCCGGGACAGTCCCGCTGAAATTGAGACATCTTGCAACCCTGGGTACAGGTGACTGGTATTTTACTTAAGACAGCAGTCATGAAATTGCCTGTTTTCTACATCAACTTTGCATTTAACTTTATTCTGGCTTGCAGCCATGACTTATTACAAACTCTTGCAGAAAGTTATTTACAAGACTCTAAGTTATAAACAAGAAACAATAGTTACTTCCGCTGCTAAAATTAGAGGTGTGCGCAACTGCAATCAATTAGCTAAGTAAGCACATGCTGGAAAGTTTGCATGACTGGGGCAAGGCGTAGTATTCTTTCACTTTTTTAAAAAAAAATTTTGGTTACTCTCTGAGGGCTGGATGGAATTGCATGGCGGGCCGGATTTGACCCCGGGCTGGACGTTGTGCACCACTGATTTAAATTCATACTGTCTGTTTTGATTCTCATTGCTTCCTTAGAAGTTGTAGTACTGCTTGCTTACCTACTACCAATGAATTTTGTACAACTTTTTGTATTTACTAAAATTTTGAGGAACTTCTCTCAAAGGACTATGTAGAAAAGTGTCTGTCATGAACCAGTCAGGTTATCCCGGTCAACAAATGCAAACAAATAAATAATATAAAGGTGGTTAATATTACAGTCCTCACAATGTCATAGACAAAGCTTAAGTAGTGAAATTTCCATATGTTTATACTTCACCATATTCCATAATTTTAAACAATTTCAGTAAAAATCTTAGATCTGAAGTAGTTAACTTAATTTTATCTGCAACCTGTGGGTCTTCGGATCCATATTGTATCAAAGCCGGCAACTTTTCAAGGATCTGCTCCAAGCTCCTCCCCCTTACACATCACCACCTCCTACCTTCCCCCAGATCTCATTTGCCACTTCGTGCATCAGCATCGTGGTCTCCGTAGCTCTGACCTTAGGGTTGTAGTAAGTGCTTTTTGGAAAAATATTTTTTACCTTGTTGAATGAGAGTTGGTCTTAATTAGTTCCCTTTCCTCCCCCAATCGCTTGTTCGTCATAAAAACTAGTTTAGTCTAGTAGTTGTAGTTGGTGTAGTAGTTTAGTGTAGGCCAACCCTTCCCCTTAGGTGTGCTTGATTTTTAGTGTGTTAGAGTGTAGTAGGTGTGGCTGTGTGTGTGTAGAATGGCAGATCAGCCTAAACCTACATTTAAGAAATGCACAGAGTGTGGCCATAAGCTTTCACCGGCTGATGGTCACACACTCTGTGTTGTTTGTCTATGAGTTCCACATTTGTCTACTCAGTGCAGAGTGTGTGCCGGGTTTAATCCTAGGGCCTTAAAGGAGAGGAAGGCAAAACTGGTGACTAAAGGCCTTCTCCCTGCTTCTATGCTGGACTCATCTTCCTCGGTCTCGGCTTCCACAGCTACCACCCAACCCCCCCCCCCCCCCCCAGACAGGGACTTATCCTCCCACTAGACCTGTTGAAGGGGAGGCAACTGGAAGAGAAAGGACAGAGATAGAGAGAAGAAAGGGGTTAGGCCCCATAAATGGTCTCCAGATCGGGAGTCCTTCCCTAGCCCGCCTTTCAAGGTGTCAAGACATGTGTCTCTTTGGCTCCACTCCCCTAGGTTCTCCCCAGAGCCAACGGAGCCGAGGCCTTCATCCAGATCTTCACAGCATCCAGCTAGATCCGAGTCGGTCACTTCCTCGCGCTCGACTGGGAGTCTTTCTGAGATAGATATGGACAGGATGATGAGATTGATTTGGACCCAAATCCAGATGGGAGTCCTGCCAGGCCCCTCTCCCTTTGGAGGGGGGACCACCATGCCCTTCTTTCATCCTATTTCTCCTTCCACAATCTGGGCTGTAGGTTCGGGGTTTATGGATCCAAGGATCTTTGGAGCTGGGGATTCGGTGCCGATGGTTCCTCCAGCCTTGACTCCGGTGATTACCTTCAGTTCCTTGGATCTGACCGGTTCGGATCTGAGTGGCTCTCGGGGCCAAGGATGGGGATTCAGACCCGAGAGGATGGAGGTGTCTTCGGCTTTGATGTCTGATCCGAGCCGTTTCTTCGGAGCTCCGGCTACCCCAGCCTCTGCCAAATCCTCACGGCAGACGCGGGGTGAGCCTCCTCCTTGTGTGCTAAGGAGGTGCACTCTCCATCGGCATTCAACGTGCTGGAGAGGATTCTCTCCCAAGGATCGAGACCCCAGCTTATTTCTTTGGATTCCACCCAGACTCCCTCAGATTCAGTTACGACTCCCTTCAGCTTGTCCCAGGGACAGCCCGTGCTCTGGAGGAACCCCCTGCAGCTCACGAGCCCTCTTCAGAGAGTCCCACTGAAGAGGATCCTCGTAAGCACACATGTAAAAGGAGGCATCTGGACTCCTCCGAATCCTTGACAGAAGACACTGATTTAGATGAAGGAGAAGGTTCCCCCAGGTCACCTCCCGAGAATGTCTCCTTTGGAGACATCATGGAGATCCTCCGCCAGAGGGGAGGTTGGTCAGCCCCAAAACCTTCTACGGATGAATCAGTGTTCCTGGAGGCTTTTGCCACAGACCCATCTACGTCCTGGGTGTCCCCGCCTGTGGATCCCTTGGTGGATCTTATCACCACGCGGGCATGGAAGGAGCCTGACACCATAGAGCCGATACCTAAATGCCCGGACAAGATCCTCTCTAAAGCCTCAGACAGGCAGACCTGATATAAAGGCTCCCCCGTGGATGCTATGGTGGTTGCAGCAGCCACCAAGAGAGAACTGGCTTAGGAAGATTCCTCTGTCCACCCTCTGGACAAGGAGTCCAGGGCGGTAGATCAATTTGGGAAGCGAGTGTATTCTTCAGCGACATTTTTCATCCGAGCACTTAACTATTTGACACGTCATACGACTGCAGTGAGACCTAGTCACAGAGTTAGCTGAGTCGCCCCCAGAGTCTTTGTCTCCGGAGGACAAGTGTCTGTTCTCCGTGAAAATGTTGACTCTGAAGTCAGTTTCAAATATGTTTATGCGCCTCCTTTCCCATGCTATGGAAGGAGCAGTTAGGGTGGCTAGGACTGGCGTGGCTATGAGGCAACACGCTTGGCTCAGACTGTGTCAATTTGCGGACCCCTTCAAGGCATCTTTCACGAGTGCTCCTTTCGATGGTTCTTCTCTTTTTGGGAAGACCATACGTGACACCCTTGTCCAGAGTGAAAAAGATGGGAAGACTTTGTCTGCCATCAGAATCCACTTCTCTAGCCCTCAAAGATCCTTTTCTAGGAATCAGAGAGGGCAAAAGAAGATGTGGTTCCGGAAATCACAGTTTTCCTGGGACTTTCAGGACAACTCGTCCCCTAAAGGCAGTAGGGGACAGGACAGACGCTGCACCAGAGGCAGAGGGGGTCCAAGGAACTTTGGGTCTAGGGAGCCCTTTTCGGACATGCCCATGCAACAGCTGTGAGGGGTTGTCCGACTGTCCTACTCTGGAGGCAGTCGGGGGAAGGTTATCATTTCATGCAATGGCTTGGGAGTCCATAACTGCAGATCATTGGGTGCTTCAAATAATATCCAGAGGCTACACCATCCCATTTGTTATCCCTCCTGTCAAACCAAAGCACCTTCCAGATGTCCCACCTGCTCAAAGGGAGACAGCAGCGCTAGAGATTTCCAAGCTGCTTCACAAACAAGCCATCGAACCAGTCCCCCCTGATCAGTCCGGATCAGGCATTTGCTCCAAGTTCTTTTTAGTGCCAAAAAAGACGGGGGACCTCAGGCCCATTTTGGACCTGTCAACCTTAAACCTGGTTGTCGCCAAACAGAAATTCTGGATGGTCACCCTACAGTCCATTTTACCTTTTCTTTGAGAGTGCAACTGGATGTGCTCGATAGACCTCCAGGACGCTTACTACCACATCAAGATTTGCAGAAGTTCCAGGAGATTCCTTCGCTTCTGGCTGGGAGCCAATCATTTCCAATTCAGAGCCCTACCCTTCGGTCTCACCACAGCCCCCAGGGTGTTTACCAAAGTAATGGCAGTCGTAGGGGCTCACCTGAGGCTTCAGGGAATTCAGGTATTCCTTTACCTAGACGATTGGCTCCTCGCTGCTTCCACCAAGCATCTTCTTTGCCAAGCCAGAGATTCTGTCCTTCATCTTACAGACCAGTTAGGGATCACTATCCATGTTTCTAAGTCCCTTTTGGACCCAGTGCAGATCTTGGACTTTATTGGGGCACGGCTGGACACCCTTCAACTGAAAGTCTTTCTAACTCCAGACAGGGTCCAGAGTCTTCGGGCCCATATATCAGTAGTTATTGGCCCCAGGTTGCCGAAGGCAGGCGACATTCTAAGAGCCCTGGGCTCGATGGCGGCAGCAATCTCTAGCCTCCCCTGTGCACGTCTTCACATGCATGTTCTTCAGTGGACTCTAGCCGTACAGTGGTCTTGGCTAGATCTCCCCATGGAATATCCCATTCAAATCAGCAAAGCCTGCAGGGCGTCACTCCTCTAGTGACTCCAATCACTGGAGATCTTATTGGGACGCCCATTTGTTTCACCCACAGCCCAAGCCACAGTGACCATGGATGCCCCCCAGCTCGGGGAGGGGGGGGCATTATCTGGGGAGGACTGTCCAAGGCACGTGGTCCCAGATCGAGACCAGATTGCATATCAATGTTCTGGAGATGAGCGGTGCTTTTAGCGTTGCAAGCTTTCCACACTGTTCTTCCTCCGGGAACTGTTGCAATTCAGTCAGACAAACATGTTGGTTGTCTGGTATATCAACAAACAGGAAGGAACCAGATCTTACCCTCTGTGTCTCGAGGGAATGAGAGTGTGGGATTGGGCGATCTCCACCAGTCGATTTCTGATTGCAACCCACATCCCGGGACACTCCAACATTTTACCAGACTGATTGAGTTGGGCTATTCTAATGCCATATGAGTGGTCTCTGAAACAGTCGATAGCGGAGATCTTCCTTGCGAGGGGTCGGCCTTGCTGCGATCTCTTCGCATCTCCTTCCAATGTGAAGTGCAGCAAGTTCTTCTCTCTGATTCCCTCACCAGGGGATCCCTTCAGAGACGCTGTGGTCCATGCTTGGCATCCCGGGTTACTGTACGCTTATCCCATGTTACCACTCATTCCGAAGTTTCTTCAGAAAGCTTACCGACTGGGGTGCAAAGTGATCCTCATTGCCCCGTTCTGGCCTCGTCAGGTGTGGTTCCCCTTCCTCTGGTCTCATGTTCTAGCTCCTCCATGGGTTCTGGATCCCTGCCCGGATCTCATTTCTCATCCCTCGGGCACTTGTCCGCTCAACCTGGACAGCCTCAAGCTGATGGCTTGGTTGCTCCAGTTCCCTTGATTTCCAGGACTCCCGGTCTTTCATCTTCAGTAAAAACTATCCTGGTGGCATCTTATAAAGCCTCCACTAGGAAGATTTACCACAGTAAATGGAAACGATTTGCTATTTGGGCTTTTCAGAGGGACCTGAATCCTTTTACAGCCCCTGTTCCTGCAGTCTTGGATTTCTTAGCCAACATTTTTCAGCAAGGGGGTAGTTCCTCCACTGTGAAAGTGCAACTGGCAGCTATTTCGAATTTCCACGTCGGCGAGAACATGCATGCTGTGACCTCTTCTTGACTGTGTAAGGCTTTCCTTAAGGGCACCTTTCTTCTGCGTCCTCCGGTTAAGGACTCTGATCCTCCCTGGGACCTTACCTTGGTTCTCCAGGCTTTAGTTGCTCCGCCCTTCGAACAGGCAGCATCAGTAGATTTGAAGTTTTTATCCTGGAAAACAGCCTTCCTAGTGGCCATTACGTCGGCTAGGCAGGTTTCTGAGTTTCGGGATCTGTCTGCCGTGCCCCCTTACTTGATCTTCCATAAGGACAGGGTTTCTGTCTGCACAAACCCTTCTTTCTTGCCATAAGTGGCTTCTGAGTCAAACATTAATCAAACAATTAACCTGCCTGTTTTCTTTCCAAATTTTCAGAACAAGGGAGAATATAAACTGCATTTACTAGATGTTCACAGGCAACTTTGTTTTTATTTACACAGAACAAAGCCCTTCCTTAAGTCTGACCAGTTATTTGTGTCCTTTTCTAAACTCTTTTTGGGTAAAGCCATCTCCAAGGTCTTTTGCTCTAGGGTTTTATTGGACGACATTTGTGCAACATCAACTTGGGCGAGGTCACATACCTTCATTTCTCATTATAAGCTGGATTTGATCTCCAGAGGCAGAGAATCCTTCGGCTCTGCAGTGCTCAGGAATATCCTTCCATGAGGGCCTCCCAGGAGTTTGAGTAGCTGGGGACTCTGTCCCACAGGTTGCAGATAAAATGAAGTTAACTACTTCAAATAAAGAAGTTATGTACTCGCCATAACGTTCCATCTGAGTAGTTACACTTCATTTTTCTGCAACCTTCCCACCGTCCTTCCCCCAAACCTGCTCATGGTTTATTGTCAGTTGAGTTGCTGATTAGTGGCAAACTCGATCTGAGGGGGAAGGTAGGAGCTGGTTATGGGTAAGGGGGAGGAGCTTGGAGCTCAGAGCAGATGCTTGAAAAGTTGCCGGCTCGGATCCGAAGACCCACAGGTTGCAGAAAAATGAAGTGTAACTACTCAGATGGAACGTTATGGTGAGTACATAACTTTTTATTTGTTGTATAACTACAAAAAAAATGATTAGTTGTTCATCTAATACTTCACTGTAGTTCAGTACAAACCTAATTGCAACTTCTTATGACACTGTGTGTTTCAGTCATATGCTTGCCTTTTGCTCAAACACTTAATGGCGCTTAACCGTTGAATGGGTTAATATTAAAAAGTTTTTGACAGGTGTACTTTTCATTTATTTTGCTGCCTTTGCATGTAGACAGTGTACACGTTATTACTACATGTGGATATATGCTTTGTAATTTGCAATATTAAATGTATGTATGAAAAATGTTTAATTACAGTGATTTTCTTTTTTCTTTTTTTGACAGGAAAGAGATACTAGTGAGAGTAGTATTTCACTTCCTTTGAACCTTGGTGCACCCTTTCCTAAAGCATTTCACCGTTTTGAAATGAAGACTGAGGTAAGAATTTCCATTTTTTTTGTTGTGTTTAATAACAACTATTGGTAACCTTTCCAGTAAATTACAAAGTAATATAATTTATGTTACGTACTGTCATATTGTGATTTTTAACATGTATGTAGGAGTGATATTTATATATATTTACATGTATGAATCTAATGCATTGTGTTGGCCATGGGAAAAGTAGTTGTGAATAGAGGTATGGGTGTTGGCCATGTATTTCCCACTGAGCTTGAGACTCTTTTTTCAGGGCAGAACAAACAGGTAAATTTGGAGAAGATATGAATATTTTCATTTAAATTAACAGAAAGATTATAATGTGTGGTATTCAATAAACAGACTACCTTAATGTCATACGGCCCTGCTACCCTATCTCTGGAAGTCTACCAAGCCTCAGAGCTCCTCCCATTGCCTGCCTGTGGGTATGATGGACTGATCACCTGAGGGTACAGGGACTGCCTTTCAGACAGGACCCTTTCAGATTTGTAGTGCCACCAGGAAGACGAGGACCTCTGAAAATACTGCTATTTTTTTTTTTGGGGGGGGGGGGCTTTCAGCTGCTGAGAACAGGTAAGAAGCCCTTTTAGATTGTATTTCCTTCCTATGCATTTTTCTATCAGGAAAGCTTGCTGATATTCCATTTTTTTTAATAGAGGTTATGATAATTTGAGGTGATTGAGCAGGATTACATCATTTTAAATGATTATTTTGTTTAAATTGCAATTTTGGAGTCTATGTTTATGTTAAACATGTCTGACAAGAATTCTTTAGCAGCTTGTGATATTTTATTTATTTTTTATTTAACATTTTTTTACTGGGAAAGTCCAACTTGGAATGAGACAATTTTCAGCAGAGGCCTGGGGAGAAACTCTCCAGATGTGTGTCTTTGTAATGATAGATACATTTGAATTTGAATTTCATGGGTAATGAAAGATATATTTCTTGTTTAATACTGTTTTAGACTGTATCCATTCATTTTGACTGAAACTAGCCTTTTTTTATACAAAATGAGGGGACTTTTATTCCTGTATTTTATGCTTGGAACTGTCATTTTCTTAAGTGCAGTCCTTAGTTACCCCAGCAGAAATAGACTTCAGATTGCTTTTGGCACCATTTTGTATGTTAAACATTTCTGACAGGAATTTTTCATCATTTTGATTTATGTCTTGTCTAATACTGTTTTAGGCTGTTTTTAATCATTCGGTGTGGAAATTAGCCTTTATTTGTTTAAACTGGGGACATTTTGTTATGTATTTTGTGCTTTAAACTGTGTTACTGAAAATGCTGTTTGTTTCATGCAGTGTTCAGAATAGTATCTCTACATAAGTAGTCTTTGGTTTGATATTTAGAGGGAGAATAGTGGGATTTGTCTACTCTTTTACTGGGCTGACCATACAGCCAGTATTTGTTATTGAGGTGAATAGTTTCCTGTCCCCTGGCCTGATAGATTCATATGCAGTGCACCCTACCATCTATCCATTGTGCACCTAAAAAAATTAGAAATAAGTTAAGAAATGTACCTCATTCTGCAGCTTGTGACTCCACGGCAGCCTTTAGCAGGCTATTGGACCACTCACCTTCTTTTGCCACCAGTTCTCCTAATCTGATGTGGTGTTAGTACCACAATTGCTCATGAAATGAGGATCAGACACGTCTTCCAGGGCTTGTACCAATGTCTATTTCAGGTACAGGAGATCAAACTCTTTAGCTGCAGGGAAAGTCAGAGGTGCAGAACTATTGCCAGTGCTGATAACACTTCCTGCCAAGGATTCTCCCACTTGTCTAATACATGCAAAAAAGATGCAAAAAAGAAACAAGACCCACCATGCTACAGGGAACAGACTCTGACTGGGTTTCCACCTGAGGTGCTGGCTATGGCTACATCCATTGTTCAGGCATTTTATTGCAGGTGCAAAACAGGGTTATGAGCAATGCCAGGGTTCACACTCTCATTCGACCACCCAGAGATCCTGATATTTTGAAAGGGATTCAGAATCTGACATTCCAGAAGTGTTAAGAGTCTGAGCAGTCAACTTTCCCTCAGGAAAACAGGTGCAGAAAACCAAGGAGATGTTATCTTTTTCAAAAAGGCTGCCTATATTTAGTGATGCATTCAATTGGGAGCAATGTTTGCCTGCTCCCAAGGTCAGAAAGGTATATGATCTTTTGAAGGATGAGGCCCTAGCAGTGGTGACCTTCCTTCCATTAATCCCAGTGCTGGAGGATGTTTTTAAGAAATCTTGCAACTCTTCTTTATTGAATGAGTTTGCCTAAAAGCTTTGGCTGGCTAAGACCTGTATGCTATCAGTTGAATGCATAAGTGAAGCTAAGTAACTTTTATCTGCACTTTTATCAAATAATACACAATTTAAAGTAATTTGTTTGTGTTGCATTGAGGACTATCTATCTGGAAGCCGTGACTCTGTTTTTCAGTAGTACAAGTGGTATTTTCAGTAAAGGCTTGTTAAAAATCCTGCATAGCCAGTGATAGTGGGGGTAGTTTCCTTCATTGTTATTCAGTTTCTGTCTTATACAAGTGGTACAGTGAATTATCGTCTGTTTAAACTGTGAGCTTTGGCTGGCTAAGACCTGTATGTTATTAGTTGAACGCATAAGTGAAACTAAGTAACTTTTATTTGCACTTTTATCAAATAATACACGATTTAAAGTATTTTGTTTGTGTTGCATTGAGGAATATCTAGCTGGAAGCTGTGACTCTGTTTTTCAGTAGTACAAGTGGTATTTTCAGTTAAGGCTTGTTAAAAAAACCTGCATAGCCAGTGATAGTGGGGGTAGTTTCCTTCATTGTTATTCAGTTTCTGTCTTATACAAGTGGTACAGTGAATTATCTTCTGTTTAAACTGTGAGCTTTGTCTGGCTAAGACCTGTATGGTATCAATTGAACGCATAAGGGAAGCTAAGTTACTTTTATCTGCACTTTTATCAAATAATACACAATTTAAAGTAATTTGTTTGTGTTGCATTGAGGAATATCTAGCTGGAAGCTGTGACTCTGTTTTTCAGTAGGTTCCCGCCCATCCTCCCTGTTTTTGTCTTTGGTGTTGATCTTGGTGGCTTTGAAACTGCCCGCCCCTCTTGTAAATTTGCACTTGGATACTCCTCCTGGGCCCATCTCATTTGCTCACTCAAAAAAAAAATGCATCTGCTTTTACTGTATTTGTGTTTCTTCCTACTTTTTTGCTTTTGCGTCATCTTAAAAGTACTCAATTGTATTTATTACTGCTTGGTGTAACTCACTCTAAGCCTTTTAGTTTAAGCACTTGGGCTTCAGACCAATTGTTTTACATTAAGAAGGTTTGTGGTCTGCACTGTAGTGGCAGGACAGGTAGCTTACATCCTTCTAAGTTGGGAACTGCTGTTTGAGGGCTCAGTGTTTGTTATTCTAAAAGTGTATTAATTCTGGTTTAAGCACTTGGGCTTCAGGCCAGTTATTTTACATTAAGAGGGTTTGTGGTCTGCACTCTTGTGGGAGGAGAGGCTGGACTCTGCCCTTCTGAGCTGGCAATTTCTGGTTAAAGGCTTATAGTGCCTGCATATTTGAACTGCTTCTTACTGAAATTGGTACACCTTGTTTGCTGTAGCATAGACTAGATCCAGGCCTGCTGAATCTAGCTTTGTTTGTATAACTTGAGCACTAATCCAGGCATTCTTTAAAGTACTCAATTGTATTTATTACTGCTTGGTAGTAACTTGATTAAAGTGTAGCTATCATTCTAAGTCTGTTGGATTAAGCACTTGGGCTCAGACCAGTTGTTTTACATTAGGAGGGTTTGTGGCCTGCACTGTGGTGGCAGGACAGGTAGCTTACATCCTTCTAAGTTGGGAACTGCTGATTGAGGGCTCAGTGTCTGTTATTCTAAAAGTGTATTAGTTCTGGTTTAAGCACTTGGGCTTCAGGCCAGTTATTTTACATTAAGAAGGTTCGTGGTCTGCACTCTTGTGGGAGGAGAGGCTGGACTCTGCCCTTCTGAGCTGGGAATTTCTGGTTAAAGGCTTATAGTGCCTGCATATTTGAACTGTTTCTTACTGAAATTGGTACACCTTGTTTGCTGTAGCATAGACTAGACCCAGGCCTGCTGAATCTAGCTTTGTTTGTATGCTTGTTTGCTTGTTATTTCCCTGAAATGCTAATTCCACCTAAAACACGGCTTTTAAGCGCTTCTGTGGATCCCTAGTGATATCTACATTGCTTACTGTACTTATTTCCTTGTTTCACTTGAAAGAAAGTTACTGTTTGTCATTTTTGCATTTAAGTTACCTGTAACACATTGCATTTAAGTTACCTGGCACTTGCTCACTAAAGCAATTATATAAGTCAGCACTAAAAAATTAAAAGTACTACACCCTCACAAACTCCCCTTAAGTACCTTGTTCCCCATTGGCCCTTTTTTTCAATTATAAAGGAATTCCCAATACTATTCTAGCATGCTCAAAGGTCAGTTGTCAATCTCCTCTCCGGTCCAGCTGGTGAATCTGGGAATCTTGAGGCAATGTTGCAATTGCCTCATGTACACAGACAACCCTCTCCTCCTCCCAACAAATTCCAACACATGTGAGAGATGCAACCATATAGCCAAACTGGAGGCTAAGCTCTCTCAACTCAGTACTGGCGTAACCAGTCAGGAGGAGAAGGAAACCACACTCACTACAATTCCAGTCTCACATAGACCTACCACGACAGCAAACCAAACACGTAAACACACAAAAACATACTCGGAGGATCTAAATAAAAATCTGCCTAAGCAGCAGAGACCTCCAAAGCAGACACCCAAGCAACCGCTACCCCAAAACAAAACACGTACAACACATAGCTCACAAAGCCAGTGTGCCGAACAGTCACAGCCCTTAAGGCTAAACAACACACCTGATACACTTGTAGTAGGTGACTCTATCGTCAGGCACACTGGAGTCCCGCTCACCAGGCTGAACAAGGAGAAGATCACGGTGAGCTGCCTGTCGGGCGCTAGGATCCGCCACATAACACAAGCACTCAGGTAACTCCAAGGCAAGTACAAATATGACTCCGTCATTATCCATGCTGGTGTGAATGACCTGAGACGTACCTTCCTGGACTACATGAAAAGATACATAGAGGAGCTCTCTGAGCATGTAGCCCAGGCCGGTATGACCCTGACCTTGAGTAGCATCTTACGCTCACCAAGAATGATGCCACAATATGAAGACAAGATGATTAATTTCAACAATTGGCTTAAGTATTGGTGTCATTAAAAGGGGATCCAATGCCTGTCAGCCTGGGATGACATGCTCGACAAGTCACGATGCTTCGCTAGGGACGGCTTGCACCTGTCACCCCTGGGCTTTCAGATATTGGCAAAGGCTGTTGCTACCCCCATAGTGCCTTTTTTAGGCAAGGCTCAAAAGACAAACCCACCTCCATAGGTATCACAAGGGATAAGAAACTAAGAGTAATGCTACTCAACACCAGAAGTCTAAACCTCAAGATGCATGCACTCAAAACTCTCCTTAGCATGGAGAACATCGATATCTGTGCAGTAACAGAAACCTGGTTCAAGGCTCCCGAGAGCACCCCAGCACTACCAGGTTATACCTCATACCATGCTTTTCGGCCCCAAAACTTGGACCGAACCAGAAAAGGTGGGGGAGTATCAATATTCGTCAAAGATACCCACACCTCCAGGTTGGTGGCACAGCACGAAGCATCAGAGACTATCCATGTGCAACTAACAGTGGGTAAAACTGCCTTCCAGTTTATAGCCTGCTACAGACCACCCTCCCAAACCCAGGAACCCCACTCGGCCTTCCTGAGAACACTGGAAAATATGAAGGTCTCTCCAAGCACCATTATATTGGGCGACTTCAACTACCCAGACATAGACTGGGAGCATTACTCTAGCTCCAGCACCCTAGCTCAAAGGTTCCTAGAATTTATAAACTCAAATGCTATTGAACAACTTGTTACCACTCCCTCAAGAGGGTAAAACATATTGGACCTGATCATTACCAACATGGGGACTCTATGCTCCAGACCAGAAGTGTATCCCTCACTGGTAAGATCAGACCATAAACTAATCTCACTGGATATTCACATCCCGACCCCACCCCCTGCCCAGAAAACCACAGTGAAAAACTTCTCTAAAGCAAATTTCACACTCCTCAAAACCAAGGTGGAATCCTTCAAAGCCCCCGGGCCTGTGGAAAATATGGTCCTGACCGCAGAATCCTTTATAAACGCATTCTATTAACACCTTCAGGAATGCATGGATCATGCAATCCCAAATAAAACCAAGACCCAATCCTCCAATGGCAGACGTCCTGTCTGGTGGACCCCAGCCATAAACAAACTATACAATAGAAGGAGGAAGCTACTACATGATAGAGCAAAATCCCAAAAAGGGAAGGCATCCCTGATCAGTGTTAGCAAAAAACTACGGACACTCATAAAATCGTCTAAGGCCAGCTTCGAGAGAAAAATTGCACAGGACACTAAGGATAGTCACAAGGCTTTCTTTAGTTATGTTAGGAACCTGGGTGGGAATTCCCAGATATGCTCAGAATCCGTCCAAAATGACAAAAAAATACACCGAACCCACAGACATTGCCAACATCCTAGCTGACAGGTTCAGCGCAAACTTCTCCCCCACTCCCCACCAAAAGGGCAAATATCTATCCCAGCAGAGTGCTGCCCCCCTGACATCTCAGATGCTCAGGTAAGAGCTGCCCTCTCCAAAGCAAAAAACACAGCATCAATGGGACCAGACGGTGTCCCGGGCTGCGTCCTACATGAACTCCAAGAAGAGCTAAACCCAAATGTAAAACTACTGTTCAATCTCAGCCTTTACCACAGGATATGTACCCAAAGAGTGGCGTACAACAACAGTGGTCCCTCTCCACAAAGGTGGTGCCTCAACGGATCCTGGAAACTATCGCCCCATAAGCCTGACTAGGTTGGTCTGCAAAGCTATGGAAAGGATCATCATGGACCTCATAAATAAAGATATTGGGGACCTACAGACACTGGATCCTACCCAGTTTGGCTTTGTTAAGGGCAGATCCTGCCTCTTATACCTGGTCGATTTCTTTGAAACAGTCACCAAGACCATTGACGAGGGGAAGGTGGTCCACACAGCCTACCTGGACCTCGCAAAAGCCTTCGATACAATACCCCACTCTGGCATTATAGATAAGCTCACCAGCTTAAATATAAACCCCTATGTCACTAGATGGGGTGCAAACTGGCTCAAGGACAGAACCCACATGGTTAGAATTGCTGGAGCCATGTCAGACTCCAAACCAGTTACAAGTGGTGTCCAACAAGGCTCATTCCTGGGACCTCTCTTGTTCAGTATATATTTCTCGGAGGTACAGGCCAACACGGAAGGACTGTGGCTGACCAAGTTCGCAGATGACTGCAAACTGGGCGCCATAATCGACTCTCCAGCCGACACAAACATCCTCCAAAAGGGCCTCATAGAAACAGACAACTGGTGCCAGAGCCATGGCCTCAAGCTAAAACTCCAAAAAGTGTATAGTCATCCCCTTTGGCAAAAACAAAGTGCCCACAAATTACCACGTAGGTGGTAATCCATTAAGTACGGAAGAAGTAATTAGGGACCTGGGGACCCAAGTTGATAGCAATCTCTCATTTGACAACCACGTGGCCAAAGTGGTTAGAAAAACATTTTATATAGCCCACCTAATCATGAAGGGATTCACATCTAGATCAGGGGAGGTCATCGTGCCTCTTTACTCATCCCTCATCAGGCCCATAATTGAGTACAATGCCCCTTTTGGGATGTACCTTACTAGACACCTGCAGCAACTGGAAAGACCCCAAAAGTACCTCACCAAGAGGATCAAAGGGCTCAAACAGATGCCATATGCTGCCCGGTTAAAGAAACTCCAGCTCTACTCAGTGGCATACCGCCTGCTCAGAGGCGATCTGTGCCTGACGTATTAAGCCATGTCCAATCCGGAATTAATGGACATGCTGCACCTCAGAAAATCCAAATCCCATCGAGCTACGCTCGAGACTTGAACCTCAGCACTGAAATAAATAGGACATGTTGGAGGGACAGATAACCCAGAGGCTCCCTTCACTCTGGAATAAAATCCCAGTCCAGGTTAGGCAGAGTCCCTCATTGAATCTCTTCAAGAGGAATCTTGATTAGTGGATGGGGGATCGTAGGTTTACCCTGGGTATCACTTCTGTGTCACTGTTAGACAGAGGCAGAGTATACTAACCTCGAAAAAGGGCATAGCAAAATTTAATTTAAAATGGGTGGCGAAAGCCAAACACACTCTGGCTAGGCTTATAAATGCCCTAGGGCAGATAGCCTAGTATGAACCTATGAACCTATAAAAGGGTTTAAGAAGCTTAGGGTGAGCTTGACCATGCCTGATTTCCAAGCCTTCCTGTCTGCAGATCATGCTGCTTTGTCCCCAGCGACTTCTACCAACAAAAAGACTGTGTATTTGTCAAATCTTGTTTCTTCAGATAAGCTAGGCAAGTGGTTAGAGTCTCAGGGGAAAGAAGCTGGCACAGTCCAGCATGGTAGCCTTCAAGGTGGTTAACAACCAGTGTTTTATGTGGAAGTTTATGTTGAGGCGTAGGTATAGTTTAGACAAATTTACTGCATCATTACTAGCTGAGCAGAAAGTCTGTGTCAAAGATACTGTGTCCATTGTTACTTAAGTGTCTAAATATGCTTTAAATAGTGTCTTGTAGGGGCCGACACTGTTTCTAGAAATGCAGCCACGTCTGTGGTGAAAAGGAGGCATACCTGGTTGCACAATCAAAACTTTTCTGATGAGTTAAAAATGAGATTATGAATGCTCCCTTTTTTCTTATTGTGTTGTTGGTACAGCAGCTAATCAGATCCTTAAACACTGGGATGGCAGAGGTAAACTGATTTAAGGAGTCTCTAAAATGTTCCATATTCCCAAGTTTCCCTCCATTAAGCAGAATAATTTTTGGTGGCTCAACAAACAGAAGCCCCAGACAAACAAAAGCCAAGGCACCAAACTTTCCCAAGTCCCCTTCTGGGTGCCCCATCTTGAAGGATGTCTGTTAACAAGGCAGCTTGCTATCAATAGTTTCTGACAAATGGATGCTCAGCATTGTTGGCAGAGGTTACAGGTGGCAATGGAAGGAATATCTGCCTCAGTTCAAGGTGGTATCCCCTCACCCACCAGACCAGATTTTGTTATTCCCTCCTGTATTCCAGCAAATGCTGGACTCATTGATCATCATCCCTCCTTCAGAAAGAATGAAATATTTCTACTTCAAAATTTTTCTGATTCCTAAAGGAGTTGGATCTATCCTTTCTGAATATCATTGTCAAGGTCCTCATGTTCAAGATGCTCAACCTGCAGACAGTGCTTCCTCTTTTCCTGGACTGCTGCTTCATTGTGACTCGGGACTTGAAGGATGCATATCTCCATATCCACACTGCTCATCACTTTAGTGGCTATCTGAGATTTGCTGAGTCTGGTTCACACTGTCATTTCCTTGCATTGAACTTTGTGCTATTTATGTTTACTAAATACCTTGCTCTGGTAGTTGCTCACAGCTAGATTCTTGTTATACACATCTTTCCTTACTTGGACAACTTGCTAACCTGCACAGAGTCTGTATCCAGGTGTTTGGAATTGCTAGAGGAGGTCTCGATCTTACTCTCCAACCTAGGGTTCAAGTTGAATCTTTGGAAATCATGCCTGACATCCTTGCAAAAACTCTTCATCCTGAGGTGTTTCTTCAACTCAGACAAAAAAGAAAAAATGGCCTTTCCTCCTAAATGCAAGGTCCAGTCTTACATAGTGTAGTTTCAGGAATTCTCCCGGAGGTACCTCATGTCAGCAAGAGAATTCCTAAAAATTTTAGGACTTATGGTACACCTGATTCTCATGATGCCACTGGCTTATTTCCATATGAAAAAAAAATAATGGTATGTCTGGAATTGTCAAACACATTGAGTACATGCTCTGGAATCTGAGTAACTGGTGGTGCCATTCATCAATTGGGAGTTACAGTGGTGGAGAGCACTGCTGAGTATCAATTCAGGACTTCCCTTCTTCCTTCCTGTTCTGACACAACCTGTCCAGATAGATTTGTTTGACTTTGCTTGGGGAGCTGTGTCAATAGTAGTGCAAGTGCAGGCCTGTTGGGGGCCCAAGGACGAACAGAAGCACATCAGTATCAAGGAAATGTTGGCAGTGATCCAGGCCTTGAAAGCTCTTCACCACCAGTGGACTCCAGGTCCTCCTGTGGTGGTTACAGACAACACCACAGTGATGCAGTACCTCAACAAATAAGGTTGTACAAGGCAATGTCCTCTGTGCCAGTTGGTGGTGATGGCCTCAAAGCTGGCTTTACAGTATTCTCTGTCCCTTCAGGCATCATTTATCCCATTAGAAGAAAACATTGTGGCAGACAAAGGCGATCCTGGGCAGACCCACACAAGTGGCAGCGCAAGGCTGTGGTGATCCAGAATGTAGTCCAGAAGTGGGGAATGCTTCAGATATATCTGCTTGCCTCATTTCAAAACAAACAGGTAAAGAGATTCTGTTCTAGACATCCTTGCGGCCATGCTTGAAGGACAGAGGCATTTTTCTTCCCTTGGATGGGAATGTTCCTGTATGCATTTCCTCCTTTTCCAATGATTTGTAAGCTATTTCTGAAGGTTCAGAAAGAAATGTCAAAAACCGTTGTAGTGATCCCCTATTGGCCCACGCAGTATTGGTTCTCCCCTCTAATGATATTGGCCAAGGGCTATTACCACAGACTTCCTAACGCTTTAAATTTGCTCACACAGTCTCAATGGTGACTTTTTGGAGCCACTACAACTAACAGCCTGGATAATTCAGTCTTGACATCATTTTGGCACTTGTTTCTTGTGGGTGTGCAGCAGGTGTTAAAGGAGGCCAGAAAACCTGCTGCTAGAAAATCTTATCTTTACAAATGGATGAGGTTTCCTAAGTAGTGTCTAAATGGAACATAGAGTCCCTTGAGGGTGACATCCACTTGGTCTTAAATGTGTGATTTAAAAGTGTGATCTACTTTAAGATGGCTTATCATATATGCTCATTAATGTGCATTTAGCGACCATATCTACTTGTCTGCCAATGGGGTCCACCTCTTTCTTCTCTTTTAGTAAAATAGTTCATATTGCACTTGAGAGCCCCTAACAAACAGATTTCTCCTATGAGGGATCTCAATTATGTTCTGAATAAATTGACTTTTCCACCTTTCACACCTGCCGCTCGGGCTGATCTGAAGTTTGTAACATGTAAAATTGTTTTGCTTATTGCGCTGACATTTGCAAATTGAGTCTTTCTGAGCTGCATACTCTCATGGTGAGACGGCCTTACTTGATTTTCCAGAGGGATATGGTTGTGTTATGCACCAACCCCTCTTTTATGTAAAAAGTGGTCTCAGAATTCGCCCTCAGTTAGTCTGTTAACCTCCCTTGCTCTTCCCAGAACCTAAGACTAAGGGAGTGAGGATACTTCACACATTGGATGTGCATCAGCAGCTCAGGTACTGCCTTAACAGAATGAAAGCCTTTAGGAAGGCTGAAAGACTTTTTATTTCCTACACAGGGGCAAAGAAGGGTCAACCTGTCTCTAAGCAAATCATTGCGCATTGGTTGTCCTCTGTTATTGTTTTTTGTTGCACCTACTATGGCAAGGTGAATCCAGGCAAGATAAAGGTGCATTCCACCAGTGCCTTTTCCTCTTTAGTGGCTGGATGCCTTTTCTAAATCCAGAGCAGGATCAGCTAGGACTATTCACCAGGGTCTTCTGGACCCTTATCCTTCCTTCCTTCCTTCCAAGCTGAATAAGCTTTGGAAATTTTTGAACATAGTATAGTTATGCAAGTCCTACTTACCTGTAGATGCTCTTAGAACACACTGCCTTACTGACTATACTGACCACCTTTTTTGGATGCACTTAATTTGGGGTTGGAGTTGCCACTGAGTTATACACAGCTTCCTTTTTTGCTGTGTGCATGTGTATGTATGGGCTTGTTGGTTGGAAACAGTAGGTGTTTGCAAGCTTGCATTTTCATTTTCTTTTCCTTCCAGACCCTAAAAAGCTGTAAATTTCCTGTGTGTGTGTGTGTCTGAAAGCCATTCCCTGTACTCTCAGATGATAGGTCCATCACACCCACAGACAGGCGAGGGCAGGAGCTCTTAGCTTTAGTAGGCTGCCAGAGATAGGGTAGCAGGGCATTACTACCTACACACCAGTAAGGCAGTGTGCTTCATGAACGTCTTCTGCTACAGGTAAGCAGGACTGTCACAACTGCACTTTTCAGGTGGTTGCAAAATATGCTGTGAGGATAGTGAAAACGCAGAAGCAGTGACCAAGTGAAGCAGCTACAACTTCATAGTTATATTGTTATTGTAGTAAGCCATTTGGGCTGAAACGATATGGGACAAGAAGAATGGACACTGTATAACCAACACTTTTGGTGGTAGGTGGGAGAGAGAAGTCATGTTAAATTATCACGTAATGCATAAGCAGACATGCATTTAACAGAAAAAAAAGCAAACCATTTTAATATATTTCCATTTAAATACAATATACAACACACACAATTGCTTTGCTACTGTCATCAGTCCAACATTACAGAAAAATGCTGAATTCACTTCTTGTGAACTTTATTATGCATGTATTGTTCCCACAATTTCCATTTACTTCTATGTAATTTACTCCTTCCCTTTTCTAAAGATCCGTTTTCTAGTTCGTGTCTATTATAATATTCAGTACCTCAGATACAGTTGGTGTAGACTTTGATTCCATTTTTTTGTAATTGCTTTTTAGGCAGCCAATATAATTAAACGTAGTAAAGCCTTACTGAGTGTAAGCAGTTCAAATCCTGTATCCCACCTCGAGAATCATTTATAAGTTCATATGTTGGTACTAGGCTTTTGGCCCTAGGGCCTGTACAAGCCTAGCCATAACAATTCCCTGGCTATTTCTTCCCACACTATTTACTTCCCTGGACCCCTGTCTAGCAGGTTGACTGACATGATCCCCAGAGTAAATTTCCTTTCTCCCATCCAATCGTCAAGGTTCCTTTTGAAGAGGGCTAAAGAGGCTCTCTGCTTGACATGTATTGGCAGTCTATTCCAGAGTCTGGGGAGTCTCTGGGTCCGGAACCTATCCCTCCAGCATGTTTTGTTTATTGTGATGACAAGGTTTAGATCCCTGGAGTGTGTGGCTCTGAGGGATTGGGATTTCTTTAAGTGTAGCATGTCTAACAGCTCTGGGTTTGACATGGCCTTGTATGTTAAGCAGAGAGCGCCTCTGAGTAGACGATATGTGACAGAGTATAGCTGGAGTTTTTAAGGCGGTCAGCGTAGGGCAATCTGCTTTAGGCCTGTGATTCTTTTAGTGAGGTATTTCTGCGGTCCTTCCAGTTGTTGCAGATGTCTTGTGAGGTACATACCAAACGGGGTGTTGTATTCTTTAATGGGTCTAATGAGGGATGAGTACAGTGGGACAGTGACCTCCTTTTTTCTGGATGAAAAGCCCTTGGTGATGAGGTGTGCTACATAGAAGGATTTCCTGACTGTTGTGGCAATGTGGTTATCAAAGGTGAGATCACTGTCCACCTGTATCTCTAAGTCTCCTTAAATTTCCTTAATTTCAGCCATTTGCTCACCCAGTACTTCTGATAGAGTACTTTGTAAGGAATTTTTTAAATCTGCCAACTCATTACAATCCGAAAACAAATTTTCCAATTATCTTTCTTCTCCATCACACCTGCAACATTTGCTGTCTACCAGAGGAAAATTTTTTTTGAAGTCTGCTTGTGGTATAAAAACACCAATGCAATCACTTCCAAGCAAAAATCGTAAACCTTCTGGAATTGGTCGCATACTTAGGAGCCATACATATGTATTCCCTTTGTTTTCATGTAAATTTCTTTTCCAGTCTCTCTTGACAATCTTTTCTCACCTCCTCTGATTGATTCTTACAGTTGTCAGGCAATATGTTATATGACCTACTAATCATCCCTTTTTAACAGCTGCTTCTGTTCAATATTCAACTAAAAACTCTGCCAGAGCAGGTCTTTCACTTAAAATTCCCCCTATCCATTTCTGTTTGAGTATATTCTGAGAGCAAACCGTGGTAGGGAAGGCAGCCTCTATCCTGCAATCCTAATGTCTTCTTGACCTCATACAACTCTATTACCTTTCCTGCTCGAGTTGAATGCTTCAGATATCTTGGTTGCTTTGCCATGTTTCTCCATTAAATTCCAGACCCTCTTGCCTTTTTTTCTGTACCCCTACTTGCAGTCATCAATACTGGCAAAATCTCCTTTCTCCAGTCTTGTATTGGCTTAGTTCTTAGAATTCTTTCTACTACTTTATGAATATAATATTCTGTATTGTGTTTGTTATTCTCCTTAAGGATCTGCATGCAAAATCCCACTCTGCCTCTGTTTCTTGAATTCTCCCCTTGCTTTATCATAATCCCTTTCCACTTTGAATTATAACCTTCTGCTTGTGTTATGTATGTGAGCTTTAACTGTGTAGTTGTAATGTATCCCTTCAAATCAGGTAAACCTAAACCACATTGTTTTATTGGAAGGATCAACTTAGATCACTTAACTATTTCCCTCTTTCTCTCCCAGGTAAATTCCTTCAGTTCTTTATTATTGTCCACAACTTCTACTCGGGTTAATAAAAGTATGCTTGATCCATAAATAAGACTAAAGGAACTAAAAACATTTTCACTGCTGTCTGTATCTTACTATCCATATCCATAAATAAGAATTCCACTTTCTCAGTTTTTGTATAGGCTTTTGTTTAGTCTCTTCTCACATAACCTTATCTGCCATGACAGAAGAATTTTTAATCCATACTTCTAAATACTTAATCTTATTATGTCCCTGAAAATATGGGTATTGCTGAACCAATTTATGTCTGGGTACGCAAGTTACAGCTATAGCCTTTGTTTTATCTTCATTAATTTTTCATCCCAAAAAGACTCAACGTCTTTATGTGGATTTATCAAGTACAAAATTTCATCTGCAAATAAAGCCAACTTTTCATGATTGCCATACCAATTGTATCTTTATATTTCTGAGTCCATTATTTTCTTTGTCAGTGGCTCTAAATATAAAGCAAATAACAAAGAAGAAAGAGGACCCCTCCCTGGTTCCTCTGTTCAAGCACAGTTTATCTGAGAGGACACCTCACACTTTAATTCTTGCCCCTGATTCTTCATATATCCTTTTAAATAACCTTATTATAATATTAGGGAATGCAAATGCTTCTAATGTCCTACTCATAAATTTCCAGCTTACCGTGTCAAATGGTTTCTCTGCATTAAGACCCACCAACAACAGAGGTATTTTCTTATGTTCTGCTTACCTCTTGGATCATCATTGCTCTACTAATGTTGCCAAATATCTGCCTCCCCTCCACAAAACCACACAGATCCATATCTATCAATTTTGGCAGTACCATTACCATTGTTTTAGCTAGTATAGACATAAACACTTCATAATTGTGGTTTAAAATTGAAATGGTTCTATACGAAGCTGGGTCTGAAGGATCTTTGCCCTCTTTAGGTAATACAGTCTCCACAGCTTTCTTCCAAGTTGTTGGTGCTTCCCTTCCTTTTAAAATGCTGTTAGACAAAATCTTTCAGATCTTTATCACTTTATTCCATTCCTAATTTCCTAACTTCCATGGGAATACCATCTCTTCTTGAAGAGTGATTATACATCACTGTTTTTATCTCCTCACCTCCTGTCTTAACTGTTGGTTGTTGAGGCTTGTCTACGTCTAACCTTGGCATAATTAAGTCTTCCATAAATATTTCTAGTTTTGTTGATTCGTGATTTTCACATTTCTCTGCTGTTTACAAATGTTCATAAATTTTCTGGAATATCTCTGAAACCTTTACAGGATCTCTGGTTGGTTGTTGAGGCTTGTCTACGTCTAACCTTGGCATAATTAAGTCTTCCATAAATATTTCTAGTTTTGTTGATTCGTGATTTTCACATTTCTCTGCTGTTTACAAATGTTCATAAATTTTCTGGAATATCTCTGAAACCTTTACAGGATCTCTGGTTATTTTTCTTGTATATTCCCTAGGTTTGGTGACACACTTCCAACATTCTGTTGCCTAAGTTGTTGTGGTGAAAGTTTTTGTGCTTTGGAGTTATCAAAAATAGTTGGTTAACTGCAATTTTTCTAAACATATTCATATTATCAAGATACTTCCTCATTTTATCCTTAACACACTGTATTTGCTCCTCCTCTTGTTTGGTCAGATTCCTGTTATTCTGCATTACTTTAACCTTTTTAAGCCCCGCTAAATAATTTCTGTTACTTCTTAACCATATCTCTGTTTCTTTTATTTAACCCTATTTTTATACTCCATTTTCATTATATCACAGCTATAACTTATGAAGATATTTCTATTTTCCCTAATAACTCTCAAATAATATCTACTATCCATTCCTTAAGTTCCTCTCTTTTTAATGGGTGGGTGGGGAAGTATCATTGTCTTATTTTTACTTCATTACCCTGCATTTTTATCTTAGTTATTATTGGTGCATGATCAGAAATATTAAATTCAATTAAATGCACATGTCCCTCTGTAATGTAATTTCTGTCTAGTCTAGCCCAGTTTTTGTACCTTGGAGAGTAATATGTAAATTCTGTCAGAGTTCCTGCTACTGAATTCACATCTTCCTTACCAAATATTTTCATATATTTCTTTAGAAATCTACCATCTTTTGTTATGTTGTCCCTTCTAGGTTACCCTGATACTTATTCACTATTGTTTGTTTCTTTTGGCTTTTCCCGGTTAGGGGTCACCACAGCAGAACTCTGGTCCGCTAATGATTGGCAGTAGATTTTTGACGTGCTGGCTTGCCAGGCCTAACCCGCAACCTTCAACGAAGGAACGCCCATTCACGCATGTCGCCACACAGAAGACGCTCTAACTGAGAATCGAACGGGCAACGTCTAACTGTGAATCAAATTCTAGTCCCCACCTATAAATAATAATCCGTGTTTAAAGATGACTATTTCTCCCAAAAGTTTCTTAAGCTGTGTAACAGCAGTTTTCAGTGAAGTATAATTACATGCCATTCTAATCCTCCTTCCTTACCAGTAGCCCCCTGCTACTACAAATCTACCATTTTTTTGTCTTTTTTCCCCTCATGTATCACTATGGAGCCCCCTAGTAATTAGTATAATTACTCTGCTTCTCCTCTGTCCCTGGTATTCTGCTGATTATTCATTCTGAAATCTCCTTTTGTCAAATTCACATACTCATTTCTCTCCAAATGTGTCTCCAGCAGCATTGTTGTTCGCACTCTGCATTTTTTAAATATAATTCAGTCCTCTTTTTCCTTTAAATCTATAAATGTAGGGTTATTCATGTTCCAGCATAATATGGACAGCATAGCCATCATGATAAAAAACTGTTGTCCCCATCCTTTATACATGACAGTGGTTTTGAATGTGTATTTCCAGCTTTTGTGTTACATGCACAAACTAATGTTTGGCAGGCTTATCTTTTGGGCAGTTGTTTCTTTCTCATCTCCATTTAAACCTATGTCACATTTTTCAAGACGTTTTGTTTTAATGCAGTCCCTCAAGCAAAAAAACTAAATACAAAACACCACATCTCCTATTAACTTGCAACACACATAATTATGTACATCTTCAAAAAATTAAGTTTAACCCTCCAGAAGGAAAAAAGTTGCCCCAAATTGACAGCTGTACTACAGGTATTATCTAACCTAAAATTAACATCTAAAAAACATCTTGCCTTTTTCCCACTTTTCTGAGATTTAAAAAAAGTTCAGTTACAGGCTTGCTGTTCTTGAACTGTTTGTAAGTTTCTGTGAGGCCATTTTTTGCTTGGGCTAAAGGGAAGTCTCTCTGTTGATCAGTGGCAGTGAAAAACATTGAGCAGCCTGCCTGCCCTCCCCTGTGGGAGTGGTTACTGACTTGAAACTGTAGTTTTATTGGCCATTTTGGGTCAGTTCTAAAACTCCTTCATCTTCCTCTCTTAAAACCTGGTTGCCTCGTGGTTTTGGCGTCTTTTCAGGCATGTTGGCTGTTGGTGAAGCACCCACCAAGAGGAGAAAACGCTGAGAGAAGAAAGGAGCCACTTTTGAGATTTTAAGTATTTTTCCTCTGTTTATTTGCCAAGTTTTTCTGCATAGCCGCCTATTTTGAGCATTTTCTGGCTTGTTAAACTTGATTTCTGCATTAGTAACTGTATTTAGAGCACAACCTAGAGCTGTTTACTGAATTTCCTCTTTGCACTTATTTTTAAAATCGTTTTTTTCTCAAAACTTGCATTTTATCTGTCTTTGGCCTAGCACTCTTGTGTGGGGTCATTTACTGCACTGTTATAACTTGTTGATACTTGTGAACCTCTGCTGTCTCTGAAAAAACAAAAAAAATCTTGCTTTTTTCCCACTTTTCTGAGATTTATAAAAGTTCAGTTACAGGCTTGCTGTTCTTGAACTGTTTGTAAGTTTTTGTGAGGCCATTTTTTGCTTGGGCTAAAGGGAAGTCTCTCTGTTGATCAGTGGCAGTGAAAAACATTGAGCAGCCTGCCTGCCCCTGTGGGAGTGGTTACTGACTTGAAACTGTAGTTTTATTGGCCATTTTGGGTCAATTCCAAAACTCCATCTTCCTCTCTTAAAACCCTCTTTTGCGCATGTTTTTTTGCATAGCGCAACAGCGGGCAGCGCCGCCTAATTGGGTTTAAACTATTCCTGGCTCCACAAAGTCTGCTCTTCACTTTTTCCCTTAGAACTGCTCTATCTCTCAATTTAAACACCATATTCTCATTCTAAGGCCCTTTACTTGTCCAGTTAAGTAATCCTACAAGTTAGTACTATTAAACCATAAGCACTCCTTACTCTTATACTCTCTACGATTACCCTGTCCTCTATTGGTCCATCTTAAATTCAGTTTCCCTATATTACTCTAGCATGTCCAAAGGTCAGTCAATCGTTTCCTCTCCAGTCGAGCTGGTGAATCTGGGAATTTTGAGGCAATGTTACAACTGTCTCATGTACACGGACAACCCTCTCCTCCTCCAGACAGGTTCAAATATATGTGAGAGATGCAACTATTTAGCCAAACTGGAGGCTGAGCTCTCTCATCTCAAAACTGGTGTAACCAGTCAGGAGGAGAAGGTAACCTAACACAACACAATTCCAGTATCACATAGTCCCACCACATCAGCGAACCAAACACATAAATACACAAAAACATACTTGGAGGCTCTAAATAAAAATCTACCTAAGCAACAGAGACCTCCAAAGCAGACATTCAAGCAAACGCTACCTCAAAACAAAACACACACAACACATAACCCACAAAGTCAGTGTGCCAAGCAGCCACAGCCCTTAAGGCTGAATAACACACCTGATACACTTGTAATAGGTGACTCTATTGTCAGACACACTGACGTCCCGCCCACCAGGCTGAATAAAGAGAAGGTCACGGTGAGCTGCCTGTCGGGTGCTAGGATCCGCCACATAACGCAAGCACTCAGGTCACTCCAAAACAAATACAGATATGACTCAGTCATTGTACATGCTGGTGTGAATGACCTGAGACGTACCTCCCTGGACTACATGAAAAGAGACATAGAGGAGTTCTCTGATCATGTAGCCCAGGCTGGTATGACCCTGACTTTGAGCAGCAACTTACCCTCACCTAGAATGATGCCACAGTACAAAGACAAAATGATCGATTTTAACAATTGGCTAAAATTTTGGTGTCATTCAAAGGGGATCCAGTGTCTGTCAGCCTGGGATGACATGCTCGACAAGCCACGTTGGTTCGCTAGGGACAGCTTGCACCTGTCACCACTGGGCTTTCGGATATTGGCAAAGGCTCTTGCCACCCCCATAGTGCCTTTTTTAGGCAAGGCTCAAAAGTCAAACCCACCCCCATAGACAGCACAAGGGACAAGAAACTAAGGGTAATGCTGCTTAACGCCAGAAGTCTTAACCTCAAGATGCACGCACTCGAAGCTCTCCTCAGTATGGAGAACATCGATATCTGTGCAGTGACAGAAACCTGGTTCAAGGCTCCAGAGAGCACCCCAGCACTACCAGGCTATACCTCATATCATGCTTTTCGGCCCCAAAACCCGGACGAACCACAAAAGGAGGGGGAGTTTCCATATTTATCAAGGATATCCACACCTCCAGGTTAGTGGCATTGCACGAAGTATTGGAGACCATCCATGTGCAACTAACAGTGGGCAAGACTGCTTTTCAGTTTATAGCATCCTACAGACCACCCTTTCAAAGTCAGGAATCCCACTCGGCTTTCCTGAAAACATTGGAGAACATGAAGATCTCTCCGAACACCATTATATTGGGCGACTTCAACTACCCAAACATTGACTGGGAGCACTACTCAAGCCCCAGCACCTTAGCCCAAGGGTTCCTGGAAATTATAAACTCAAATGCTATGGAACAACTAGTCACCACTCCCACAAGAGGGGACAACATACTAGACCTGATCGTTACCAACATGGGGACTCTATGCTCCACACCAGAAGTATATCCCTCATTGGTAAGATCAGACCATAAATTAATTTCACTGGATGTCCACATCCCGACCCCACCCCCAGCCCAGAAAACTACAGTGAAAAACTTCTCAAAAGCGAACTTCTCACTTCTCAAAACCGAAGTGGAATCCTTCAAGGCCCCAGGGCCAGTGGAAACTACGGCCCAAACTGCAGAATCCTATATAAACGCATTCTACGGACATCTCCAGGAATGCATGGATCATGTTATCCCAAACAAAACAAAGACCCAATCATCCAAAGGCAGTCGTCCAGTCTGGTGGACCCCTGCCATAAATAAACTGTACAACAGAAGGAGGAAGCTACTACATGATAGAGCAAAACCCCTAATAGGGAAGGCATCTCTGATCAGTACTAGCAAAAAATTACAATCCCTCATAAAATCCTCCAAGGCCAGCTTCGAGAGAAAAATTGCACAGGACACCAAAGACAATCATAAGGCTTTTTTCAGTTATGTTAAAAACCTGGGATGCAACTCCCAGACTTGTTCTGAGTTGATTCTAAACGACAAAAAATACACTGAACCCACAGACATCGCCAATATCCTGGCAGACAGGTTCAGTGCAAACTTCTCCACCCCCACCCCCCCAAAAGAGCAAGTATCTATCCCGGCAGAGGGCTGCCTCACAAACATCTCTGATGCTCAGGTGAAGGCTGCCCTCTCCAAAGCAAAAAACACTGCTTCCATGGGACCAGATGGCGTCCCAGGTTGCGTCCTACATGAACTCCAAGAGGAACTAATCCCTCAAATAAAACAGCTATACAGTCTTCTCAGCCTCACTACAGGATATGTGCCCACAGAATGGCGTACAGCAACAGTGGTCCCACTTCACAAAGGTGGAGCCTCTACGGACCCTGGAAACTATCACTCCATAAGCCTGACTAGCTTAGTCTGCAAGGCTATGGAGAGGATCATCATGGAGCTCATAAACAAAGACATTGGGGACCTACAGACACTAGATCCTACTCAGTTCGGCTTTGTCAAGGGCAGATCCTGCCTTTTGAACCTGGTTGACTTCCTCGAAACAGTCATCAAAGCCATAGATGAAGGGAAGGTAGTCCACACAACCTATCTGGACCTTGCAAAGGCATTTGACACAATATCCCACTCGGGCATCATAAGCTGTCCAGCTTAAATATAAACCCCTATGTCACAAGATGGGTCGCAAACTGGCTCAATGACAGAACCCACAGAGTGAGAGTTGCTGGAGCCATGTCAGACTCGAAACCGGTCACAAGTGGCATCCCACACGGTTCTGTCCTGGGACCACTCTTGTTCGGTATATACTTTTCCGAGGTACAGGCAAACGTGGGAGGACTATGGCTCACCAAGTTCGCAGATGACTGCAAACTGGGCGCCATAATCAACTCTCCAGCTGACACAAACATCCTTCAAAAAGGTCTCACAGAGACAGATAACTGGTGCCAGCACCATGGTTTAAAGCTAAATGCCAAAAAATGTATAGTCATACCCTTTGGCAAAAACAATGTGCCCACAAATTGCCACATAGGCGGAAACCCATTAAGTACAGAGAAAGTTATTAGGGACCTGGGGACCCAAGTTGATAGCAATCTCTCCTTTGAAAACCACATTGCCAAAGTGGTTAGAAAGACCTTCTACATAGCCCACCTCATCACGAAGGGTTTCACATCTAGATCAAAAGAGGTAATCGTGCCGTTTATTCATCCCTCATCAGGCCCATCATAGAATACAATGCCCCTTTTGGGATGTACCTTACCCGACACCTGCAGCAATTAGAAAGACCCCAAAAGTATCTCACCAAGAGGATCAAGGGTCTCAAACAGATGCCATATGCTGCTCAGTTAAAAAAACTCCAGCTCTACTCAGTTGCATACCGCTTACTTCGAGGCGATCTATGCCTGACATACAAAGCTATGTCAAATCCAGAATTAATAGACATGCTCCACCTCAGTAAATCTAAATCCCTTAGAGCCACACGCTCGAGGGACTTGAACCTCAGCACAGAAATAAATAGAACGTGCTGGAGGGACAGGTTCATAACCCAGAGGCTCCCTTCGCTCTGGAATAGAATTCCAGTTCCTGTGAGGCAGAGCACCTCACTGAATCTCTTCAAGAAGAATCTCGATAGGTGGATGGGGGATCGTAGGTTTGTCCCAGGGATTACTCCCGTGTCACTATTAGACAGAGGCACAGTAAACTAAACCTTAAAAAGGGCACAGTATACTCAAATCAAGGGGTGGCGTAAGCCATACAGAATTGGGCTAGGCTTATAATTGCCCCAGGGCAGATAGCCTAGTATGAACCTATGAACCTGTTAAGGCTAGCCATGCTAAAGCCCATACTAAAGCCTGTGCTCCCACTTAAACTGATTGCTGCCTGTTTTTTTCTTATCACTCTTCCCCTCCCAGATATGAAAAACAGCTTGCATGCTTTCAGAAAATGTTAACTTTTTTACCCTAAGGAAAAAGTGCACTGACTATCGTTGAATAAAAGTAAATTGTACTCAGTTCTATTAACTGCATTAAAGCATTAAGGCTACTAGGGAGGTTGTTGAGAAGTGTTATGAGTTCATGTGCGCATTGTTAGGGTCTTCTGACCACTACCATTCTGCTCCCTAATATTTGCGCATTTTAGTATTTCATTGATGATTTTTAATTTTCCTTTTGAAAGTGGTTTCATGTTTTTTTTCCTGGCAATGGAGGAGTTTGTGTAACACTAACTGTTCCATTCTAAATCATGTGTCCTATTTTACGTACATGAGCACGTCAGTTTAAACATCTAAAAATTCTAGTTCGATGATATGGATTCAAGATACTGTGAAACTGTTGGCAGTGATTTTGTCTGTATGAACTTGAACTGCTGACTGAATTGTCTTCAGTTAATGCAGCCTATACATTTTGTGATAATCTAGCAGCAAATGCAGTGTAGTGTGCTGCTTCCAGTCTGTGGGAGTCACTTTTTGGGGGTGGGGACAGTACCACAATGACAAAAAGAGGTAAAACATTTCTGTAGTGCACTTTGGCAGATTGAGAACAGGAATCAGTTCTTTGAGCAACTTTAAGTAATACATCTTTCAATACCTTTCCTCCAGTACTTCCCCACCTTTCCATGCTTACCTCACATTAATTAACCTGTAGCTTTTTTACTTCTCTTTTGTTTTCCTCAGCTGTTCTAATACCCTTTCCCCAAACTCCATTTTGTATGTGCATATAATCTGACAGCGAAGTTAAGTGGCTGCTTTCTGTTGCTGCTGGCTTTGTGTTATTCCCTTCGTCTCTTCCACGCCGCTTCATTTCTGTTTGTGGAGTTTGTGCTTTCATTTTCTTGGAGAGATTATTTTTCTACTTTTTATATGAGCTTTTTTGTTTGTAAGTGTGAGTTCTTAGTCTTTATGTTACTGTGTTTAATTTGTGATACAGTTCTTTTTATTATTATTTTTGCTGACTTAATGTATTTGAATTGAGAATGTGTATTTCTGGTGTTTGACGTTTTTTATTGATTTATTACTTAGTGTTTGGTAGTGTATTGAATTATCACTTAAGACATAGGCAAACATACATTTATATAAAACAAACTATGTTAACATGTTCACAGTTACAAACATTATACATCACATGTATTCTTTTATATAATTATCATCCATCCAACTTTACATAAATTGCTCAATTCCTGCCTTCCCTAAACCTCACTTCTCCTCCAAAATGTTCTGCATACATTATTCCCACAATGTCCATTTTTTCTATGCAGTTTGCTCCTACCCTTTCTAAAGATTCTACTTCCTGTTGCTTTGTGTGTTATAATATTCACTACTTCAAATATAGTTGGTTTAGACTTTAATTTCCATTTTCTAGTAATTGCTTTTTTGGCAGCCACCAGAATTAAACTTAACAAGGCCTTACTATGTCTAGGCAGTTCAGATCCTGTATCCCAGCTGGAAAAAACATAATTTCCTTAGTTACACCCATTTGCTCACCCGATATTTCTGACAGAGTACTATGTAGGGAATTTTTAAAGTCTGCCAACTAATTACACTCCAGAACTTATTTTCCAGAGGAAAAATTCTTTGGAGTTTGCTTGGAGTATAAAAATAGAGAACACTTCCAACAAAAAACATAATTCTAGACTTTGTTGCATGTTTGAGACCCATACACATGCCCCCATTGTTTCCGTGTGAATTGTTTATCCAATCTCTCTTCCCAGTCTTTTCTACCCTGTTCTGATAGATTCATACTGCTGCTGTTTCTTTCGGCTTTTCCCATCTAGGGGTCGCCATAGTGGAACTCCAGTCCGCTAATGATTGGTAGTTGATTTTTACGTGCCGAGTTACCAGCCCTGACACACAACCTTCAACTAAGGTACGCCCATTCACGCATGTCTCAACGCAGAAGACGCTCTAGCTGAAAATCGAACCGGACAGCATCTTACTGTGAGGCGACAACGCTACCGCAGCACCACCACCGCGGGTTCTGCTAGATTCATACTGATATTGTGTAATGTTTTATATGCCATATAAATTATTTATTTTTTTTAACTGCAGCTTCTGTTTTAGATTCAAGTAAAAACTCTACCAGATCAGGTCTTTCAATTAGGATTCCCCCATCCCTTTCTGTTTGCCTATACTTTGATATTAATCCATGATAGGAAGGGCAGTCTGTACTACTGAATCTTCTGACAATTTCCTGTCTCTCAAGCATTTTGCTTTAGAACATTCAAAAAGGTTTCACTGGTAAAGTCTCTCTATGACATTTATTATCAGAAGAATGAGAAGAAGAGTCCCCTTCAGTTTGCTGGCTGACTTTTTGTTAAACAAATTTTTTTATTTCTCCCTTAGCATTTTCTGCATCAAAAATGACTTTGATCCTTCTGGAATAAATATTCTGAAGACAGCTGGGTGTAGCAGCTTTAATCTCACACCTGCCTTTCAACATTCCCTGATTGCTGGGATACATTTGTCTCTTCTGCCTGGTGCACAGTGAATAGTCATTTTCCACAAACACTTTTCTGTGTCCAATTTTTAATACTTTACTCTTTTGCCACAGTTTTGTCAGGATCAACTCTTTCTGTTGGTATGATTGCATCTTTACTAATACAGGTCTTGGCTGCTTTCTAATGGCCAGTTTTTAGCACAGAGGTCATGTGCTCTTTCATTTAACAAATCCTGCTGTGGAATGCCATCCCAGTTACTTAATTGTGCCTTCAAAATCATTACAGTCTGTTATTCCAGATGTTCTTCATTCCACATTGCTGCAGTCCTAACCATTGGGTAGTCCGCTGTCCAGTCGGCCCGAATACCAAAGTATATGGCTGACGTCGGTCAAGGCGCATTAGACTGACGTCAGGACGTCAGGGTACTAATGCGCATGACCGACGTCATATCCTCAGTCTTTTTTGCCGCATGGTCCGATGCAGAAGCAGTTTTGCGAGTGCAGGTTGGCGTTCTGAAATTTTCTGAAGTCGGAGTTTCAGACCGAATCAAAGTTGGCTAAGTACCCGTTGGGAATATTTTGGTTTTTCTTGCCTCAGTATTTAACCGGATGTCAGAAAAAGTGAATAACTGTATTTCTTGTGGGAAACAGATACCTCATAGGGATTACCATACCTTGTGTATACCTTGTTTAGGGCCTGAGCACGACGTTGTTGGATGCCGCTCTTGTGCTAGATTTAACAAACGCACTATTAAGAGAAGGTTAGACTGTGCCAGGTTAGTTTTTGGGAAGCGTTGTAATTATAAAATGCCGTCGGATGCTCCGACGCCCGCTTCGTCCAAAAAGCGCAAGGACAAAGCAGCAAAGCCTAGAGTAGAAGAACCGGCAGTTCCGGACGTCGGTTCTTTAGAAGGCTCAGTGGAGCCGGAGGTTTTGCCAGGAGTTTCTTTGGAGTCTCAGGGAGAGACTTTACTGTTACAGGATGTGTCCTCTCAGGAGGTAGGCCAGGCTGAAGGGGCTTCTCAGGTGGCTGTTCTTCCCTCTCTTCCTAAGGTGGTTAGAGCCTCCCCTTCTGTTTCCAAGGCTTCTTTGAGAGGCAGGCCAGGTTTAACTTCAGTGGGTGTTTCTCCTAGCTCTTCAGGATCTTTGCCTAAGAAACATATGCTTTAAATGGCAGAGGATTTGATTACTATGATTAGAGGTTCTATGCCCCCTCCTGATAAGGGGCCTAGGGTGGAGCCTGAGTTTGAGAGTTTTGAGCAGTGTTCGGAGGCTTCTCAGTCTTCGGCTGAAGACTTGCAGGAGTTTCCTCCTTATTCTGATTCTGATGTGGATGATTCTACGCCTTCAGCTTCTCCTCCTGAGGATTTTTCATTTTCAGAGACTCTGCATTCCATGAGGGAGCATTTTAAATGGGAAGGTCAGGATTTCTCTGATTCCAGGAAGAGGCTTAGGGAATTCTTGTTTTTACCCCAGCATAGGCCTTTAGCTATACCTCCTGTTCTGAATGTGGTGGAAGATGTTTTTGCAGAGGCTTCCCTGAACCCTGATTCTTTGCCTCCTGCCCCAGTTAAACCGGATAGGTACTATAGGGTGCCTGAAGCTCATAAGTATCTTTTTAAGAGTCCTAGGGCAGACCCAGAAACTGTCTCTCAGGGGCCTACAGGTGTTAAGGCTTCTGTTGTTAAAAATCCTGTTCCTCCTGATAAAGAGGCAAGGGCTTTGGATAGATGGGGAAAGAAGGTGTATACTTCTTCCACTTTAGCCATGAGGGCGTTGAACTGCCAGTTTCACATGTTAAAATATCAAAATTATCTCCTTTCACAATTGAAGTCTAAGGTGGATGCTCTGGCGGAAGGTATTGAGTGTAAAGAGTTGCAGGATTTAGTTCATGTGTCTGAACAGGTGGGTAAGCATTCATTGCAATGTGGTTTTGATGCTGTGCAGGCCTCCTCGAGGGTGGCTGCCACTGGTTCTGTTCTTCGTAGGCACGCCTGGTTGAGGGATCAGAATTTAGCTGAGCATGTTAAGACAAGGATTTTGGATGCTCCTTTACAGTCTGACGTGTTGTTTGGTTCGCCTGTGGAAGCAGTTTTAAAGAAAATGGAGGACAAGGCTAAGTCTATGCAAACTGTTAAAGATTTTTGCAGGTGCAGCCTCCAGTTTAGTAGAAATTGGCCTACTAAGGGATGGACATATCCTGCTTATGATTCCCAGTCTAGGGGTAGGTCTAGGCGTGGTAGGGGCAGAGCTCAAGGTTCCTTTAGGCCTAGAACAGGGAGTTCACCTGCTCAGACTTCTGGTGAGGGCAGGGGTCAGTCCTTTCGTAAACAGACCCAATGACCTGCCTTTTCAGCTGCCAGTACATTCTCGTCTGGCAGCACCTTTGGGAGGAAGGCTGGCTCTTTTCAAAGAAAATTGGGATTTAATTACCCAAGACAGATGGGTTTTGGATATCATTCACCACGGTTACAGGTTTTATTTCCACACCTTGCCTCCTTTCAAAGGCATGCCAGACATTCCTCCTCTGCAAAGGAAAGAGGCTCACAAGCAAATTTCTCTGTTACTCCAAATAGGGGCCATTCAGCCAGTCCCTGTGCCAGAAAGGGGCCTAGGATTTTATTCTCGCCTGTTCCTAGTACCAAAGAAGGGGGACACGTGGAGACCAATTTTGGATTTGTCTATCCTCAACACTTATCTGGACATTCCCAAGTTCAAAATGTTGGCGTTACAACAGCTTTTACCTCTGCTGGGCAAAGATCACTGGATGGTAACTTTAGATCTCAAGGAGGCTTACCTTCATGTGCCTATCAGACTAAGTTGCAGGAAGTATCTGCGTTTTCGAGCTGGAAATTCCCATTATCTGTTCTCTGCATTGCCCTTTGGCTTATCTACTGCGCCCAGAGTATTCACAAAGGTTCTGGCTCCAGTGATAGCTTACTTCAGGCTAAAAGGAATTCAAATCTATCCTTACTTGGACGACTGCCTGATTCTGGCTCAAGAAAAGGAAGACCTTTTACAGCATTTGGAATATGTGATAGCAGTGCTAAGATGCCTAGGGTATTCTGTGAACGAAATAAAGTCCAGTCTAGTACCCTCTCAAGACATGTGCTTTCTGGGTGTGACACTGAATACAGCAGCCCAGATGGCCTTTTTAACCCCGGACAAACAAAAGAATCTTTCCATTTACTTCCATCAACTATCTCTTCAGTCCGGGCTGACTGCAAGGACAGTCCTTCAAGCCTTAGGGTTCATGGCATCTTGTATTCTGGTGCTTTCCAATGCCAAACTGCATATGAGGAAGCTGCAATGGTATCTCAAAAATGTATGGACACAGCACTGCCAGGATTTGGACACTGTCATTCAAATAATACCTTGCATTCAAAAGGAATTTTTGTGGTGGGCTCAGGAATGTCACCTAAACAAGGGACTCTCTGTGACCCGGCCAGAGGCGAGTCAGATTCTAACGACAGATGCCTCAGACATAGCTTGGGGAGCTCATCTGAATGGAAAGTGGATACAAGACAAGTGGCCTGCCAGACTACAGCATCTACATATCAACATGAAGGAGATGTTAGCAGTCCAGTTTGCATTAATGGCTTTCAAGGAGTTACTTCTTCCAGGGCAGGTGTTGATTCTAACAGACAACACAACTGTCATGTGGTACATCAACAAACAAGGGGGAACACATTCTTACCCTCTATGCAGGCAAGCAATGATTTTATGGGAGACTGCGCTCAGCTTGCAACTAACTCTTCAGGCAAGGTTTCTGCCGGAGCACAGAACTCCTTAGCAGATGTGTTAAGCAGGCAAATCATGGATCCCCACGAGTGGAAACTGGATCTTCATGTATTTCGGAAATTGACAGTGTCATGGGGAACTCCAGGCATAGATCTGTTCGCTTCTCCACTAAACCACCAGCTGCCAAAGTTTTGCACGAAAAGGTTTCATCACACAGCTTGGAAAGTGGATGCTCTTTCTTTCAGTTGGAAAAATCTTCATGTGTATGCCTTTCCACCTCTGCCTCTTCTCCCAATGGTACTCCTAAAGGTCAGACAAGACAAGCCAAGGATGATTTTAATAGCTCCAGATTGGCCTCGGCAACACTGGTACCCATTACTGAGGAGTCTGGTAAGGAAGCCTCCATGGCCTTTACCTTTGATTCCACACCTATTGTCTCAGAGGGACGGTCATCTACTCAATGTCAAGCTTCACTCTCTTCATCTAACAGCCTGGCTTATTCTGTTTTGAAACACAGCAGGTCTCAACTTCCTCAACAAGTTTGAATGTGATTATGGAAGCCAGAAGACCTAGTACAAGGAAAGTGTACGCAGAAAAATGGAAGAGATTTTTATTTTGGAGTGCAGCAAAGAATTTGGAGATTTCTGAGCCTAATTTGAGTGTGGCTCTTCAATATCTTACTGAGTTATTGGACAAAGGTTTGTCTTTCTCTTCCATTAAGATTCATGCTGCAGCAATTTCAGCTCACTATGATTGTGACCCACCATTGTTTTCGCATCCTTTGTTCAAGCAATTTCTTAGAGGGGCAAAGAATATAAGACCCCCACGTAGAGCTCCTACTCCTGCTTGGGATCTCAATTTTGTGTTGGAGAAACTTACTCTACAACCTTTTGAGCCTGCGGCTACTGCTGACTTGAAATACTTGTGATGGAAGACTGCTTTTTTGTTGGCCATTACTTCTGCAAGAAGGGTTTCTGAATTGCAGGCCCTTATGGCGGTAGAGCCTTTTTTGATTTTCCATAAGGATAGGGTATCATTACGTACTAATCCTTCTTTTATGCCTAAGGTGGTTTCTAGTGTGGCTCTAAACCAAACTATTCATTTGCCTGCTTTCTATGCAGATCCCCAAAATAAGGGGGAAAAGATTTTGCACACTTTAGATGTACACAGGCAGTTGCGTTACTATTTAAGCAGGACTAAGGATTTTAGGCAGTCTCAGCAGTTGTTTATTTCTTTTGCTTTGAGTTCTCAGGGCAAGCCTGTGTCAAAACAAACTATTTCTAAGTGGATTGGGTTTTGCATTGCATTTTGTTATTCCCATCATGGCAAGGAGATTCCAGCTGGGATTAGGCCTCATTCCACTAGGGCTACTGCCACTTCAACAGCATTTCTAAGGGGAGTGGCAACTAAGGATATTTTGGAGGCAGCTACTTGGACTTCGGTGCATACTTTCTCTAAGCATTACCACCTTCCTCTCTACTCTAAATCTAGGGCTAGTTTTGCCACATCGATTTTGCAAGGCATGTTGACAGCTCCTGCTTCCTTATGATTTGCCAGCCCCCCTTACCTCTGCTTTGGGATTCTACCCAATGGTTAGGACTGCAGCAATGTGGAATGAAGAACATAGTACAGTTTTGTACCTACCATAAATGTAGATGTTCGAGGATCCACATTGCTGCAGTCCAATTTACCCTCCCTCCTTCCCCTCTGTGTTTAGGGGTGGTTGTGTGGGTGAGGTTATACTCTTGTAATTTTGTATATATTGTACATATTTTTGGTGCAGGAGTGTTTGGTGTTTTTGGTTTTGGCCTTATCTTTTTAGGGTCTTCTGACATCTGGGGCAAGAAAAGACTGAGGATATGACGTCGGTCATGCGCATTAGTACCCTGACGTCCTGACGTCAGTCTAATGCGCCTTGACCGACGTCAGCCATATACTTTGGTATTCGGGCCGACTGGACAGCGGACTACCCAATGGTTAGGACTGCAGCAATGTGGATCCTCGAACATCTACATTTATGGTAGGTACAAAACTGTACTTTTCTGTGGTACAACTGAAAATCTCAGGTTTTCTTTGCATGCTCTTGACTCTAACTGTACCACTTTTTGAAACAGTTCTTGAGAAGTGCCATAATCAGCCAGACTTTTCATTTTGACCTCTGATTTTTTTCAGTTTTATCAGTTCATTTGAATTGCATTTAAAGCTTCTTTCATGTTTATTTGAATTGGTATACTGCTTCAGTGTTTCATTTATTTTAATCAGCTGAGCACATTTGAATTTTTTTTTTTCCTTTAAATTCCTGAAAGCCATCTCTTGTACCAGGTCTAGCGCCTAAACTGACATTTGCTGAACAGCTGCAGAATTTTTCCCAGTCTGTGTTTTCTCTTCACTTTTTCTTGTTAATTTTAGTTCAGGCTCTTTTTTTTTTTTTTTTTTTTTTTTTTTGCTGGAATCCAGGCATTGTACTTATTAGCCAATAACTGAATTTTACTAAAACGAACAGAATTACTGGCCATTGTCTATAATTTTTTGTCGCACTCTGAGATCTGAAATTAAGCTGTCGATAAGTGAGCAGCCATCTTGGAAAGCCCCCTGCTAAATCACCTTTTTTTAAAATGTTGGGTGTTAGATTTGAAGTTTATGATGGATTAGAAATCTGTAACTGAATATGAGGTCTAGGTGGCATGAACTAGCTTTTTCATGTTGTGTAGAACATATTTGATGCATTGGTAGCTGTAAATGTAATTGGTCAGTTTTCTTCCCCATATATATATATATATATATATATATATATATATATATATATATATATATATATATATATATACATATATATATATATATATATATATATATATATATATATATATATATATATATATATATATATATAAAAATATAGCACAAGTATGACAAGTATGTCTGTGTCTGAAATTATACATGCTTGTTAAGAAGTTGAAAATCTTGGTTTGCAGTGCTGTGTGGTTCAGAGTGACCTGAGATTGAGTAATGGCTCAGAATCTGGAAAAAATAGGCAAGGTAGGATGGAAGTGAGAGATGTACGACTCGCCTGTCTTAGGGAGTGCAGTGGCTTCAGCTAGATGGCCATAGGTAGTCCCTGATGTGGTACAAGTACATATGTCACAAACAGGTGTTTGGGGTTAAGGACTAGATAACTGCCCTCTGTTTTTGGGATGCTGGCAGGGACACAAGCAATACTCATGGCTGTATTTTTATGATGGACTCATGTATGGCTTTCACCCATATTGTCCTGGATTCATTCCCTACCATGATACAGCAAAGAGGCTGAATTTATATAGGGGGGGTTTAATGGCTGGCAGATTTGGGAGCAAAAAGATACAGTTAGATGAAAGTTGTGTCCAGTTGTTCAGTGGTTATTTTACTGAAAATTCCTTTTTGTTAGTCTTTTTTTTTTCTTTCTGGTCCTCCTCTGACCATAGGGCATAATAATCCATTTGTTCCCTACCAAATGCAAGTCCTGTGACCCCATTATTCATTAGGGTGGGGTGATTCTTGATCATACTGGGAGCAGTACTTTTACTGAAGTCACACCCTCCTCATATTCTGATTAGTATCCAAAGTCCTGGCATTCAGTGAGCCTTCATATTGAATGCCATTACTGTGCATCATATGATCGTTTAGCACCTACATGTGCTCCTTGTTCTCCTCCAGGAATTCTGTCATGGAGTATATGCTTATGCATGCCACCCTTCCTTTCCCCTTGAACAGAGGTGAGCAGGGTTAAGGGGCATCATTTCTTTCTTCTCCCTACCAGTTCCAGCAGGTGCCCAGGTTACTAGCCTAAATTGAGTTGCCTGTGTCATAGTTAGGATTTTATCCCTGTATGCCAGAAGAGCTTTATGAATGAAAATAAAAATCCTTAAGGCAGCGTCTGAGTCTGTTATCTCTGAACCAGGTACGTTTACTCCGAGTTTCACTTGACTTGGTAATGTAGCCTAACCTAATCTCACTCTTTATTAATTATTTAACTCTTGTTCTGCCTGAATTAAAATTATCTTGTAAGCAAATTGTTTGATATGTCTTTAGAATAATTTTTGAGTTACAAAATTGTCCATTGACTTTATTAAACTTTGTTATAGATAGCACCATAATATATTAATAGTTAATTGTGTAATAAAAACATTTTATTCATCTTTGGTACACTTAAGAAGTTGTTTGATGTTGTGTAATAAAAACATTTTATTGATCTTTGGTACACTTAGGAAGTTGTTTGATGGTCGTGTCTTAACCTTAAATAATGATATTGGGCCAGCACTATTTATTATTTATATTAACTCATTTATTATCTTTCAAAGGAGCAAAGACATTCAGCTTTACACAGATGACATTGTCTTCTGGAAATGGGAGCATCTCTTACTTTTAAATTGGACCGAGCTGCAGGCTCCTTGATCACCTTCCTCTGGTACTAGCCACCTGTTGCCTAAATTAGAAAATGGTATTGCGCTGTGTCATTGACGTAGGGGGACTTTGGCCCAGGTCACTCGGGCTTGATTAGTGGCTTGGGGACTTAATGTCACGGCAGAGGAGGATGGGTGTGCCTATCCTAGGGCATGCTGGGAGGGAATCTTCCTGTAACTAACAGTACCTTTTGTAGAGGCCACGGTTGTACCTTCCTAATTGATGAGGAGGCTAACAAAAAGTAGCAGGGGCATGAATAGGACAATGTGGGCTGTGATGCTCATATCATTTTAGCTCAGACTGCTTAGGGAATCCTTGAACTAATAACATCCCTTGAGCTGCATTTCTAGTGCTTCCTCTTCTGCTGTCACCTTTTATTTAGGTTTTTTTTTTTGGGGGGGGGGTTGTGATCTTAGATGTTCTGTTGTCATAGAGAGAAAGTTGCACCTACAGGGTTAAGAGGATTTCACCTGATCCCTTTGTGTCAAAGCAGAAGAATGAATGGGCTCGTGGAAACTCAGTGAACACTAGTAGTGAAATGGAGAAATGAAGATGGTGGGGAAAAAAAGATCTTGGATGCTTCAGATTTCTTCCATGTTGTTGGTGAATTGGTGATTCTTCAAGTTGCCTTAAAGTGTGCCTTGTGTGTGTGTGTGTGTGTGTGTGTGTGTGTGTATGTGTTCCACAAAAGGCAGGCATCCTGTGTGTGATTAGTTTTCTGCCTTGCACATACCCTGAATCAGATAAAATGGGTTTTCAGAGAATTAATAAATGTACTAGCTGTTGCTGTTTACTCCACTTATAGTCCTGGTTTTCTTTATATCATGTTTAATAAAATATGAAGATGTATTACTCAATTTGAATCCATTGTACATCACTGATATAGAAGGCTAATTACTTTCCTTTTAGAGACTGAAGACTTCCATTTATTGGTCAGTTTGACTTTTAATCTGTTTCTTTTAAAGCATTATCCTCCAGTGATGTATACACTGCAGATGTCCAGTGAATCAAGGGGTACTTAGGTTTCAAAGGCTCAGATTATTAGTTGTTGAAAAAGAGTCTGATATAGTTTCACTGGATCATAAAACCTTCCTTCACAGATCATAAATGAGCGTATTGAATCACTTAATTTTAGCTTATAAATGCAATTGTGTAAGAGAAGACCGATTGAAGAGCATCTACATAGGTTACTCACTGCATAAATTTTCTTTGGTAGCATCCAGTAAGTACACAAATTAATGTCAACAATACAACTAGAATACCAACAAAAAATTCTGTACTATGTGTTAAATTATTTGACTGTTTTTTTCATTATATATGTCTATTGATTTCATTAGTGTTTGCATTGTATGTTTTTGATGGTGCATTAAGGCTTGGTCACGGCTGAAAAAGGGTGCAAACCTTCATATCTGGGTAACATGTATGTAAAATAAATTAAATCTTGCAACACATTAAGTTGGAGTTTTATGAGTAATCCGTTTAGAATGGGAATGTGAAACTTGATGGAATAATGTGGAATTCTGGTGTATTAGAAGAAAGAAATAACTGTTTATATTCCCTGCACTGAAGAATTATCACAATAGTTGGCCATGACTTGGATATAAAGACAGGGAAGCACACCATGAAATGTATAGAACTGTGCAAGTGATGCAGCTGCATTATTTCTCTGTAGATTTTCTTTAATTGCCCTGCTTTCCTCACCGCAAAAGTGTAAGTAGGGCATTTTTCATCACATGCAGTAGTGAGCAGCAACAGCTTTTCCAGCAGTCTTCATGAAGCTATCTCTCACATAAATCACTGTCCTGCTCTCAGAGCTCCTTAAATGCTGGTACCTGTACAGTGCTGTTTCACTGGCAGAACACCACTGTTTGCCGGTCGTCTAGATATTTTATGCCTTGCAGGTCAGTTTTGTCATGTTTTTCCTTTAGCTAATTAAACTTTCATCTTGCCAGATTTCCTCATCAGCAGCTCAATGCTTGATGCGTACCAAACATGTGAGGGCATAAATTACTGATTTTTCCTTAGGGCACACATGGTTATTGTTTGTTCTTGGACATGAAGAATTACAAGATAGCACACTTGTCCTTTTTGTTTTCATTTTAACCATGACTTAAAGATACACAGAGTGAATTGCTTCTGCTGCATCAGGAGGAGAAGGAAAATTTTGAAGTAAAGCAGCTATTCTTCTCAGACTTATTTCTCCCACCCTTCCCATATTTTTCTGTCAACAGCATGAAAGGTTCTATTCCAAATCTGTTTCTAGGCTGGTATCCAGACTTCTGTCACTGTTGAAATGCATTTTCGCTCTTCTAGACCTGTCTCTATGCTGGTATCAGTTTAGGCATCTGTTATCATTGCCATTGATTTTGACTCTCTCAGATCTGTCTGTAGGCTGGTATTGGTTCAGGCATCTGTTACTTTTGCCATGGATTTTGGCTGTTACAAATCTGTCTGTAGGTTGGTATCTGTTTAGAAATCTGTTACTGTTGCCATGAATTTTGGCTGTTCCAAATCTGTCTCTAAGCTGGTATCGGTTCAGGCATCTGTTACTATTGCCATGGATTTTGGCTGTTCCAACTCTGTCTCTAGGCTGGTATTGGTTCAGGCATCTGTTACTATTGCCATGGATTTTGGCTGTTCCAACTCTGTCTCTAGGCTGGTATCGGTTCAGGCATCTGTTACTGTTGCCATGGATTTTGGCTGTTCCAAATTGTCCTTAGACTGGTATCAGTTCAGGCATCTGTTACTGTTCCCATGGATTTTGGCTGTTCCAAATCTGTCTTTAAGCTGATATCAGTTCAGGGATCTCTTACTGTTGCCATGGATTTTGGCTGTTCCAAATCTGTCTCTAGGCTGGTAACAGTTCAGGCTTTTGTTACTGTTGCCATGGATTTTGGTACTTCTCTCAATCCCTTTTTTATCTTGATAACCACTTAGTAAATGAGAAGTAGGTGGTACCTTATCTGATCATATGTGTCTGGTTTTGCTATCTCTACAGAGATTTAAACTAGCTAAGTAGCCTTTACCTGATGTGAGTTTGCCTGCACTACCTCAAATTCCAATGCTTACTGTTCATTGAGTTGCTTTATTTTTTATTTTATGTAGCGCTTGTCAGTCACATGAATGTATTCTTAAACATGCACCAGACATACTAAAAGAATAGATTTATCACTTTAGGCCTTCCAAAAAGAGCATCACTGCACACTCAGTACTATCCAAAGCCAAATGGCTCCTATAAAGTAACCTAGAGGAATTCATACATTTTTTTGCATGAAACACAAGAGGGAAGAATAATAGTGGCTGGGTACTCAAGTTTACCAGAAACAAACTGGAATATGGTTGATAATCCCACCAGGATACTAGACATTGTTTGTGTTCCTAAACAGTTTACTGCTACTTCATGTCACGTTTTACCACTGTTGATATGTAGTAGTACTGAGGTCATAAATGTTAATTTGCTGCTAGATAATTATGCCAAACTGAAATCTAAATCATTGCACAGAAGGTTAAGAACAAATTATATGGAAGCAAAACAGTCACTTTGTAAAACTAATTGGAGTGATGCATTCAGTGGAAAAACTGTAGAGGGAGTGTAAAAATTTTGAAAAGAGAAATTTTTTGAATGTAAAAAAAAAAAATGTTTAACGTAAGGATCTAGGTACATGTCAGAAGAATATATTTCCATAAGAACAAGATACTTGATTAAGATGAGACAAAAAGTAAAAGAAACAGAAAAGAGGTCAAACTACAACTCTGAAAACTGAAATAAAAAAGCCAGACAAGCAAACTGAGTTTAATGCGAGATAAGATCAATAAAAATTTGAAGAAAATTTATATAAAGATAATGAGCATGATAAGAAACCTTTTTGTAGATATACAAGATGTGGAAGGAGTGAAGCCGTACAAATTGATAAACTGTGTGTAGATTCTAAATTTTTCTCAGACACAACAGATTATAGATATATTTACAAAATCTTTCTGTAAAGCAATTTGGCTCCACAAAGGGGGTGGTAAGTTTTCCTAGTGGCATTCAGGTGACCTCAAATACTGAAATCAAATTCGATTATATTGGAAAAGAACTGTGCAAACTGGATCCAAGCAAAGCAGAGGAGGGAGATGGGAGTTAGTAATAATGACCTGAGAACACTTCAGCAATGACTTACAGTACCATTATATCTATTATTTTCTAGGTGATATAAAAACAGGGGGATTCCTGATGCTTGGAGACGTGCACTTATTAAACCTGTCTTTAAGGGGAAAGGAGAGTAGGCCCTTACATCTATTTTCATGTTGTGGAAAAATAATAGAGAAGGTGATATTGGATATGTTATTGTCAGAATTGGATAGTTTGGGACTTGAAACCATATATCAGCATGCATATGTTGAAAAGAGGTATATTACCACCTGTAACCTGATGTACTATAACAATATAATAACAGCTATGAATGAAAAATTGTGCTGTGATGTAATTTTATAGCTTTAACTTCAGCATTTGATAGGGTCATAAACAAAACACTGATCAATAAATTAGAACAGCTAGGTATCGATGCCCTGTTGGTAAGATCAATAGCAGCATGGCTTACAAATAGGACATGGCAAATGTCATACAGCAATCGGACAGGTGAAATTTTTAGTTACAGTCAGGGTGCCCCACAGGGCTCTGTCCTAGACAGTTAATTGTTTAGATTACATCTTTCAGATCTATCTTTTTCATCTGAGGTATGCTACAGTCTGTATGCAGATGACTTGAAATCGGGTAAACTAATTTGATTACTTCTGTTACATATAGGACAAGCATTTGGGCACAGGAGAATAGTATGCTGATAAATACATAAAAAACTAAGCATATGGGATCTGGTAGACGTAAAGGTGAATATTTAATGCAGCACACAGTGAAACTGTAGATTCATTTAAGGACCTGGGTATATAGGTAGATCCAGTTTTGAGTTTATCTAATCATATTAACCAGTTGGTTAATGATAGTTATAGAACTGTAGGTTGTATAAAAAGATTTATAAAATCTAGAAAATCAGAAATGATGAAGTCCTTGTTTGTCAGTTACATTAGACCCAAACCTGAGTATGGAATAACAATATGGAAACCCTATAGGAAAACAAGCATAAGTAAACTGGAAAGAGTACAGCGGAAATATACCAAGGGCATCCATGGATGTGAAAATTTAAGTTATTATGAAAGACTGAAATATCTGAACTTGTACAGTGTCTGATATAGATATTTGAGAGAAGATCTTATTCAGTTATATAGGCCATTTAGAGATAACTATCTCTGGAAATGTGTGGGGTTATCAAACAGTATTAGAGAATCATCAGACAAGCTGTGTAGAAGATTCTATAGGAACGAGAATTGTACTAATTGGTTCTCTGACAGAGCAGCTGATGCATAGAATAGATTACCAAATTACATTAAAGCAAGCAATAGTTTAGATATTTTTAAGAACAGCTTGGACACTTATTATAGGAACAAGTGTTTTGGTATATTGGCAAGATAGAGGAGCATTTATGCCCATGCTTGAAATATTTGTATGTATGTATGTATGTATTAACTGCATAATTGTACTTACAGCTGAGGTTTGACTTGATGGGTTTTTGCTGATTTTATCAGTCAGGGATCAAGCCCCGACTGTAACTCAGATGAAGTAGTTAATCCCTTAAGTATGCGTTATAGTATTCTTTTAATACTACTGATAACTCCTGGAATAGCAGCTGTGAAGGTAACTAATTTCTTTTATATATCTTCAGATGTAATTATTTTTAATAGTGCATTAATTGTATAAGTATGTTAATGATTACATTACAGCTTCCCATTAAAATGAATAAGAATTAGAATCCAGAGTGTAGATTGCACGTCACTTCCCCAGTCTTCAAGTAGTAAGAAGGTGTGGTCATGTCAGTCCATGTACTCGTGCAGTAAACAGCTGAGATCAGATAGTCAGAGCAGGTCAGTGCTTACCTACTGATCTTTTAGACATTTGAGTAAAGTTCGCAGATGACTGTAAATTTGGTGCAATAATTGACTCTCCAGCTGACACAGACATCCTGCAAAAGGGTCTCACAGAGACAAACACCTGTTGTCAAAGTCACGGCCTCAAGCTAAATGCCAAAAAATGCATAGTAATCCCATTTCGTCAAAACAAAGTACCTACAAACTACCACATAGATGGGAATCCACTAAGTACAGAAGAAGTAATTAGGGGCCTGGGTACCCAAGTAGATAGCATGCTCTCCTTTGATAACCACATAGCTAAAACGGTCAGGAAATCCTTCTATGTGGCACACCTGATCACAAAGGGTTTCTCATCCAGTTCCAAGGAGGTGATTGTGCCCCTTTACTCCTCACTCATTAGGCCCATAATAGAGTACAATGCCCCATTTGGGATGTACCTCACTAGACACCTGCAACTAGAAAGACCACAGAAGTACCTCACTAAGAGGATTAAGGGCCTTAAACAATTACCCTATGAAGCACGACTAAAAAAGCTCCAGCTCTTCTCAGTCGCTTACCGTCTGCTCAGAGGTGACCTATGCCTGACCTATAGGGCCATGTCAAACCCTGAACTAATGGACATGCTTCACCTCAAAAAAAACGAGATCCCTCAGAACCACTCGTTCTAGTGACTTGAACCTATGTACAGCAATAAACAGGACATGCTGGAGGGATAGATTCCTGTCCCAGCGACTCTCCTCAATCTGGAATAGAATCCCAATCCATATTTGACAGAGCTCCTCTCTGACCCTCTTCAAGAGAAATCTTGATGAGTGGATGGGTAATCGTAAGTTCTACCCTGAGATCACTTCAGGAGCCCTGTTGACAGAGGCCCAGGTTACTAATCTAATGGGGAGGCGAAAGCCATCACTCTTTGGCTAGGCTTATAAATGCCCATGGGCAGATAGCCTAGTACTTACCTATGAACCTATAAGATGACAATGGTAGCAGACATCAAAGTGCAGAATTGGTTTCATCTTGCAGAAATGTTTTTATAAATATGTTCTTTTGTTTTAATATATATCTTGTGAGAGTGCAGTGAATGAGAACACCAAGTTGGAATACATTATTGTGAGCATTATTTCATTAGTATTCTTCACAGATGTGTTTATAGTGTGTTTGTCTTTTCTGGGGACAGTTTGTTTGTGAAAGCAGTAAGGCTTGTTGGAGGCAGAATATTTCTGTCTGAGAGCAGCAAATTGGAATACAGTATTTCTACCTATTTGTTGACCAGGTAACCACTGAACACAATAGGGGTGACCTGGAAACACCAGTTAAGCAAGTTGCTTACAGTTGTACAGTAGACAAATGATGAAAGAATCAGACCATGTACTCTAGACGCATTAAATCACAATCAGACATCAGAGTTGTACATACAAGGTGGCTTTCTTTGTGTTATATGGGTAGCCAGTTGTATATGAAAGTAACGAGTAGCCATATTATCACTTTTAACATATTCTTGATCTGATGTGCTGATGGGAGTGAGGCATACTTTCAGGTGTCCCTGTGTTTTGCTCAAAATATTGCTGTGCCTCTACTAAAATTTGTGATCTTTTGAGAAAAGATTGCAGATTATAATCGGTAATTAACGGCCATCATTGCATTTACAGACATTTTTAATTCAGAAAATACACATTTAGATTCTGATAGTCTACAAAGTTTTCTGTATAAACAGTATCAATATTTAACACTGAATGTTATGTTGTCCTATCTCGCCTTCATTCTTACAATGATGGGTTCGGAGCTGATCCTCGGCTCCGACTCGGCTGAATACATAGCTGAAAGTTGAAAACCCGACTCGTGGCAAGAAGGTATCCCAAAATGCAGTGGTGTAATTCCCCAGATCTTGTTTGCCGCTTTACGAGGTTGGATGCGCTCATCTTGGCTGTGGCTAAGTTGACAAATTTTCTATTACCTTTTTCTCATATTGTTATATTTGCTAATAGATAGCTTATTTCTTATTATATTTAACTCGTTGTGCCTCTTCGCTACTTTCTGTTAGGTAGTGATAGTTTTTTCCCCTTTAGCATGGCTTTGCCGTCACTTTGTAGGCCCTTTTGGTATCCCTTGTGGCGGTTGTTGTTTTGTCTGCTGGTTTTTCTATAGCTCGTTTAAGTTAGAGAGCTATTCATCCGTTTAAGTTAGAGGGCTTGTAGTTTATTTGTCTTGTCTAGTAAATAGAAACGTTTGAGTTAGAGGTTCTATTTTTCTTCCCCTGGTTGTCTTTCCTTGTGTTTGTCCCATAGTTACTTTTTGCTGTAGCTTTAGCTCTTCATTAGTCTTTAGCTAATTTTTTTCTTGTTGCTATTGCTGTCGCATTTGGGGTCTTACCTTAAATATGTCCAAAGACCCAAAAGAGAGAGAACATAAGCCTTCGGGCTTTAAAAAATGTCAGAAGTTCTCACAAAAAATGTCCATCACAGATGGACATGTTATGTGTGTTTATTGCCTTGATGCCATTCATCTGCAAGAAGACTGCACCTTTTGTCACTCTTTCAGTGCTAGAGTACTTCAGGAAAGGAGAAACAAATTGATTCTGAAAGGGCTCTTAAAGCCGTCTTTTTAGGAAGCCATCCATAGTTCTTCTTCCTCTTCTTCGTCTCTTTTCTATAAAAAGGATAAGTCTCAGAAAATGCATTCACTTGCAACATCAGCTCAGTCGGAGCCACCAGTCAAACTTCCAAAAATTTCCAAGGCCACTACTTCCTCGGCTCCACAGTCCTCTGAGCCGTCGGAGGTTATTTTAGTTGACAGGCGTGGTACTTCAAGATACCTCCACTCGGAGCCGGTCCATGGATATTTCACCAGTTTCTCCGACGTTGAGATCTCTAATCGTTCATAGGTCTCGCTGTCCATCCCTATCTTCCAGGTCCACAAGGAGCTTATCAGATGATGACGTGGAACGGGTGGTGCGCAGACTCCTGAAGTCGCCAGTGCTGTCTAAATTATTTTTGACTCCCACCCATTTGGTCTCAGAGCCTACTTTACCCACTGTTGTTCCTCCTCCAAGCCAAGCTGGTCCTTTGAAGCCAGGGTGCTTGGTACGGCTTACTGTGGATTCTTCGATTCCTGGACCCCCTTCAGTACCCATGGGGCCGACATCTGCTCCGACTCTCTCTGTGCCATCTGAGGAGTCTGGGAGCCAGGGTTCCCTGGTCTGCCCCGATCTTCGGTGCCGAGTCTACCACTCAGAGCGTTTGCCTGGGGTAGCTCGGCTCCCACATCGGCCTCTGGTTCGATCTCATTGGTTCCGGTGCCTTCCTTTGTCTCCTCGGAGCCAAGGGAGTCTTCGGAGCTGGCGGGATCTGCCTTTGAGCTGATGAGTGTGTTGTCTACCCAGTCAGCACCACAGAAGGATACTAGTACCCGACCCCCTAAGGCACCGGCTGCTGTCTCGGCACCACCCATTCCACAGAACAGCAGGGATCCAGAGCCTCAGGATCCCCCAATGGGTGAACCCCTCTCCTCCGAGGCCTCCCCAGAATATCCTTCTGAGGAGCCACCATGGAAGAGAATCTGCAAGAGGAAGCATGTTGACTCCCCAGACGAGTCCATCACTTCAGACACTGACCTCAATGAGTCGGAAGGGTCCCCACAGTCTTCCTCTGATGATATCTCATTTGCAGATATTCTAGAAATCCTCAAGCAAAGAGGCGTCTGGCAGGCCACCGCCCCTTCTGATGAGTCAGTGTACCTGAAGGCTTTCAGATCTCAACCTTAAGCCTCCTGGGTGTCTCTGCCTTTCGATAAGCTAATGGACCTGGTTAGTCAAAAGGTGTGGGAGTCACCTGACACTACGGAACCGGTGCCTCTGAGGCCAAACAAATTTTTGTCAGCTCCTTCGGGAAAGGATTTTCTAACCAAGGGGTTACCCTTAGATGCTATGGTGGTGGCAGCAGCCACCAAGAAGGAACTTAGAGACTTCCTCATCTGTTCATCTTATGAATAAAGACTCTCGAATGATGGACAGATACGGGAAGCGTGTCTTTTCATCAGAGACTTTCTCACTGCGATCGCTTAACTACCTATCCCACTTTACAAGACTACAAAGAGATTTCCTGAAAGAGCTAGGAGATACTCTACAAGGTTCATTAGCTGCCGGGGTGAATGAGAAGGTCTCCTCCAAGCTGTCCACCTTAAATTCCATTGTCACCTCCTCCATGAGGCTCATATCCTACGCAGCAGATAGAGTGAGCAGGGCAGCGGATTCCAGAGTTTTCCTTAGAATGTCTCACTCCTGGATATGCTTGTGCAGTTTTGCAGAGCCCTTTTAGTCTACCTTTACTAACTCACCTTTTGATGGTTCCTCACTGTTTGGACCCAAAGTAAAGAACACTCTAACCCGGTGCGAGCAGGAAGGAAAAACTCTCTCTGCCGTTGGAGTATATTTTACTGTACCTTCAGGACCTTATCCTAAAGGCCAGTAGAGCGGAAAGATGTGGTTCAAAAGATCCCAGAGAGTTTTCCAGAATGCACGGGGTGATTCCTTCCCCTGGGGCAGAGGGGGCCCGCAAAACCAGGGTGACCTTGATTCCTTTCTTGGACGCCCTTATGAGCGCTCCTGAAAGGAGGCCCGACTGCTCTACTCTGGAGGCAGTCAGGGGACGTTTATCAATGTACCCAGAAGCCTGGCAAAATATCACAAGAGACAAATGGGTACTAAATATAATATCCAGAGGATACTCCATCCCTTTTTCCAATCCTGTTCCACAGACCAAAACAATCCCAGATGTTCCACCCAATCTAAGGGAACAAGCAACTATAGAGATTCAAAAGTTGCTCCACAAAAGAGTCATCTAAGAAGTCCCTGCAGACCAAATAAGATTTGGAACTTACTCAAGATTCTTTTTGGTGCCAAAAAGAACAGGGGACTGGAGGCCCATATTAGACCTAAGCAAGATAAACGAATCTATTAAGAAGTCAAAGTTCTGAATGGTGACACCGCAGTCCAGACTTCCCTTTTAAGGGAAAGAAGATTGAATGTGCTCGTTAGACCTTCAAGATGCTTGCTACCACATAAAAATGGACAGGACATCAAGAAGGTACTTGCGCTTCCATCTGGGAACCAGCCATTACCTGTTCAGAGCTCTGCCCTTTGGTCTCACTACAACCCCCAGAGTGTTCACCAAATGTATGGCAGTAGTCACGGCTCTCCTGAGACGTCTAGGATTCCGAGTGTTTTCCTATCTAGACAACTGGCTGCTATCTGCCACCACCAAGCATCTACTCCTACAAGCCAGGGATCTAACTTTTGACATTAACTGGGTATTACAGTAAACTTTCCAAAATCTGCCTTGTTGCCCTGTTAACATATTAAATTTATAGGTTCAGATCTGGACACCTCCTCCATGGTAGCACGTCTTCCAACAGAAAGAGTTATAGCACTCAGACAGCAGATACTTCACCTCCTCCCCAAGACCAAAATGAAAGCAAAGATAATTCTAAGATTACATGGAAGAATGGGTTCCACGGTTACACTGGTCCCTCTTGCCAGAATGCACATGTGGATCTTTCATTGACTATTGTTCTCTCAATGGTCACTTCAGGAGCTTCCAATGTCTCACCTGATCAGAATAATGGAATCATGCAAGAACGACTTAAGATGGTGGATACACTCCACTCATGTGACAGTAGGCAGACCCTTTGTTCCACATCAACCCATGGCTACAGTGACCATGGACGCTTCCCAGATAGGGTGGGGGGGACATTATCTGGGAAGAACAGTCCCAGGTACATGGCAAGATGACGAGGCTCACTTGCACATAAATGTTCTAGAGATGAGAGCAGTGCTTCTTGCATTGCAAGTACTTCAAGACTCTCTCCCTCTAGGGACAATTGCGATACAGTCAGACAATATATCTGTGGTTAGGTATATAAGCAGGGGGGACCAGATCTTACCCTCTTTGTTGAGAGCCCCTAAGAGTTTGGCAATGGGCAGTTTCTTCCCAGCGCTTTCTAGTTGCAACGCACATTCCAGGGAAGTCCAGCGTGATAGCGGACCTACTGAGCAGAGCAATCCTAATGCCTCAGTAGTGGTCTCTCAATCACAATGTATGAAATGATTTTCCGAACATGGGGACAGCCTTGCTGCGATCTTTTTGCCACTCCCATGAATGCCAAGTGCAGCAACTACTTTACCCTAATTCTCCCTCCAGGGGAGACACCGAGAGACGCACTTGCTCACGATTGGCCCTCGGGACTTCTATATGCTTTTCCTCCATTTCCTCATACCCAGAGTAATTCAGAAAGCACAATGCTCAGAAGCAGGATAATTCTCATTGCTCCTTACTGGCCTTGCCAATTTGGTTCCCCTTCCTTTGGCCTAATCTTCAGGAGAAGCCTTGGACTCTGGACTCAGTGTCAGATCTGTTGACTCGTATGTCAGGGGAGCTTCATCCTTCTCTCCACACCCTAAAATTGACAGCTTGGCTGCTCCACTTCCCAATTTAGTCAGGCTTTACAGTTTCACTCCTACAGTTATATATATCTTAATGTCCTCGCATAAAGCTTCCACTAGAAAGCTGTATTCTAGTAAATGGAAAAGGTTTTCCTTTTGGGCTCAAGACAGGAATATTAATCCTTTTTCTGCACCTCTTCATTCTATTTTGGAATTTTTGGCGGAACTGTTCCAAAAAGGCTCAACTGCAGCAACCATCAGGGTTCAACTTGCTGCAATTTCAAACTTTCACATTGGTGATTCTACTTCCAACTTAATGTCACATAGGTTGTGTAGAGTCTTCTTAAAAGGTGCCTCCTTATTAAGTCCTCCCTTTAAGGAACCTCTTTCTCCGTGGGATTTAAATTTTTTTCTGTCTCATCTCACGTTACGACCTTTTGAGCCCTCGTCATCTTCAGACCTCAAGTTCCTTTCCGGGAAGACCTTGTTTCAAGTGGCTATAACTTTTGCTAGAAGAGTGTCAGAGTTGCAAGCTCTTTCTATTAAACTGCCATATTTGATTTTTCATAAGGATAGGGGTATCCTTACGTGCTGACCCATCCTTTCTACCCAAAGTCTCTTCTCCAAACAACTTAAACCAATGTATAGAGCTTCCAGTGTTCTTTCCTAATCATACCAACAAGGCAGAGTACAAATTATGTAACCTGGACATGCATAGACAACTCAGATTCTATTTGCATAGGACCAAAGACTTCAGAAAATCTGACCAATTATTCGTATCCTTCTCTGATGCAAAAAAAGGAAGCTCAGTTTCTAAAACTACTCTTTCCAATTGGCTTTCTAATTGTATTACATTCATCTATAACTCAAATCACAGAGATTTACCTTTCAAAGTGAAGGCTCATTCCACTAGAGCAGTGGCTACGTCATCTGACCTTCAAGCCAAAATTCCCATGGATAATATTTGTGCAGCAGCTACTTGGACTACTCCACATATTTTATCACTCATTACAAAGTGGATTTGGCCTCCAGGGACAGGACCTCCTTTGGTTCCACGGTGCTTAAAGGTGTACTCCCGTGAGCCACCCAGGGTAAAGGTGCTAGGGACACTGTCCCATCATTGTAAGAAGGAAGGTGAGACAGGACAACATAACCTAAAGAAGTTATGTACTCACCATAACGTTCCATGTTTGTTGTCCATCTCGCCTTTCATTCTTACGAACCCTCCCTCCTACCCCTGCCAAGACTCCTTGTGGACCTGGTAGATTTTGTGGACCTGGTAGATTTTGTTACTACTTTCATGAGTTTTTTGTCTCATTTTATTTCTCCTTCCAGTACGTATAGTATAGACTTGGATATATGTATATATCTGTATATAGTGTACATATTATTCAGTAGTAGCAGCAAACAAGATCTGGGGAATTACACCACTGCATTGTGGGATACTTTCTTGTCATGAGCCAGGTTTGAGACTTTCAGCTATGTATTCGGCCGAGTAGGAGCAGAGGATCGGCTCCGAACCCATCATTGTAAGAATGAACGGCAAGATGGACAACCAACATGGAACGTTATGGTGAGTACATAACTTTTTTTTTCAGGCCTTTGTCCATGAATGTTTTTGACTTTTGATAATTCTCTACATAACAGGCTGAGAGCAATTGGGTAGAGGCAATATATGCACTTAAGAGCAGTTAGTTGAACACATTATTGTTACTATTATGTTTTTCATTTTCTTTTTTATGCTGTCAACTTGTATTAGTGTATCCAGCTCTTTACTATCATACTTTGTCGAACATTTTGTGTAATTTCACTTTGCAATGGAGCAGATGTATCAGTTTCATTTTCTGTTGTTACACTTATCCATTTTAGACCATAGATAATTCTGTTTTTCAACTAAACAAAAGTCTGCTTATAATGCTGTTACTTTGTATTGCTTTTGCATTCTTTCTCATTCTATTCTGTCATTTGCAAAGCCCATGGCACCCATTTCTCAGAGCATTTTTTTCTCTGCTTTATTTGTGAGGTAGCAATCTCCGTATGTTTGTATCACTTTCATAACTTGCTTCACAATCTTCCACTTTCTTGTAATTGTTTTCTTAATTGATAAAAAATGTCTAACCTTGACCATACCCTCTCCTTAAGACCCTTTGCTTCATCTAATTAACCACAGAGATTTTGTGCTTCCTTTGTCTCCCCAAATTTGCTTGCAAATATTTCATAATTCACTCTTCTGTTGTTTGAAGATGAGTGATCTCTAAAATGTATGCACAGAATCTCTTAATTGATTTGTGCTGCTTCTTCTGAATATGTCCCTAGAAAACCAGTTTAATATTAAGATTGGACTTGCCACCTCCCCAACCCTGTATCTTTATTTGGATTTCCATGAAGAAATCTCAAAAACTTCTTCAACATGTGATGAGAATAAGTACATAAAAATTCTTTGTTTATAGCACATTGCAGAATTAACAGAAAAAGAAAAACACTAACATATCAACTATGTACACTGAGTGACGAGTGCTATAACATGAGTTCAGTTAATACAATGACAGTACATAACAGTATGGTCTCAGCGATGAAAATGAAAGAATAAATAAGACTTGGTAACACATCTTCTCTTTGTTAACTCATCTTAACATGTAGATATATCTAGTTGAATTTATTGGAGTAAGCAGTCAAAAAATGTGTTCCAAAACTGTACGCTACAAGAGCATTTGCTTTGGTTGCAAACTATTAATTTATGAGTTATTTATTTAATAACCATATGTTTAAAGACATCCTATGATGCATTTGATCTGTCAAGCCAGTTTTATGAGATATATAGCTTTGTCACTGCAAAAAAAGTAATTAAGATATGTAGCTTTTGTTTAGTTAGTCCCACGGTGGAATGTGTAAAATAGCAAACCCCCAAGACACAGTAGTCTGTTTATACCCCTTTTTTTTCTAGTCTGGCCCTTAGTGAGCACCATAAGTTATATGAACATTTACAGCTCCAAAATACATGCAAAATCTCTGTCAACTCTTTGATCTTCACAGTATAGACAGTTTGGAGAAGATGTGGAATAGTATTTATTGAATTTGGCAGGAGTTAAATAAGCATTATTAACTATCATGAGATGGGTATGCATGAGTTTTTTTTAAAAGGGATTAGTTTTAAAGAAACCTGAATTGATTGAGATTTATGGTTGTTTTGAATTGCAGGTTGCCTTTTGGACCAGTAGTTTGAGTGTAGAATATTATCTTGATATTTAATAGCTGTGATTAATTTATACATAGTTATTAGCATTTTCTTTTTAAACATATTCCATAACTCCTTACAGAAATTTATATTGTTAGTGTCTATCTTTGGGTCTTCTAATAGAGTTGATGTCATTTCTTTAATCTGTCTTAGTATAACTTGACAGCTTTTAGGAAGATTTAGTGCAATTCTGAGATCATTATTAGAAATGTTTTTCATAATAATAAATAGCTAACATCTTCATTTCTTTGATTAAGGACTCATTGATCAGGTTTAACATAGAATTATGTAATTTAAGATTTGGATTGAGGTATGTTAAAAAAAACTTGTTAGATTTAGTGACTCAATTATGTTTTGCAAGATAGTTATATTTTTAGGCAGTTATTTAGTTTGATTCTACCCATATTTTCTTTATTGATGAAGGGTAAGGCCTTAGGGTTAATTTTGGAACCAATTACTAGAGTATACCATATTTTTACCAACATAGGGCTTAATTTTGTTTTAATTGGATGAGAGATTGCTATAATTCTACTAGCATTTATTATGTCATAATAGAGTTTAAAATCTGGGAGACCTAAGCCACCAAGCTTTTTGGGATAAATTAGTTTTTTGATAGCAAATATGTATCGATTTGGTTTCCCAAAGAAATTTAGAAAAGATGTACATTTAGGGTGTTGAAAAATATTTAGGGTATTATGTTGTGTTAAACTGAAACAGTAATCCTAGGTAGTATATTCATTTTAATAATTGCTACCTTTGACAATAAAGGAAATTTAAATTTGTTCCATCTGAGGATATCCTGTTCAGTCATTGTCCAAAATTTCATTAATTTAATCTGGTAAAAACTTTTTGGGTCGTGGAAAAAAATATACCCAAATATTTCAAAGTGTCATTTAACTTAATTCCAGTCTCTGCAGAATAATTAATTAAGTTATAGTTTGGGTTTAAAGGAAAAATAGATGAGCTGTTCATGTTAAGTTTGTAATTAGAAACTTTTGAAAATGTTTCATTTTTCATTAGAATGCTGCATTTTTGGTAGATCCCTATTAGGTAAAGTAAAGGTTTAAGTCATCAGCAAAGGCCATTAGTGTAAGCTTTATATAATTTATTATAGAAAGATAATAAAAAGTTCTTTGAATATTAGGAAGGAAAAATAGTTCTTTATAAAGATTAAATAAATATGAGGATAATAGGGAACCTTCCTTGTCTTGTTCCGTTAATTTTTATTGGAGGAAAAGTGTTTTTATTAATATGTAAAGATGTGTGTGTTTGCATAAAGAATTTTAATTGGGTTAATAAAAGTTTACGGTAGACCAAAATGCCATATGTTTGAGAATAGATTTGTTCAAACATCTGAATATTTGAGTTGTAAGTCTTATTTTGATATACGATTTGGGTTATTATTGAGAGGCTTTATTAATATTTATCATTCTTGCTAGTATTTTTGATGGAGCTTGTGTCCATTCAGAGTATTCAGATACTATTTATATTTCATTGAGTGATACTTGCTTAGTATAAAGTAGTTAAAGTTCTTTTTGAAGATAATTTTTTTCATTAAGACTGGACTTGTTTTTGATGCACTGCAGTAGACATACTTGAATGCATCAGGATAATTTGTTAATAATGTAAAACAAATTGATGTAAATGTTGCCATCCAGAGACCCTACATTTCCTGGCTCTAATGGCACATCACGGTGTTAATAATCATCTTTCCTAATCTAACAGTGAAGTGGAGATCCAAAGTTCTGTTTCCCAATTTAACTTTTTTTTGCAAGAACATTATATACGCAGAAAGGAAGAAATTCAACTTCACATATTGTTATACAATGATAGGAATACAGTGAATCATCAATGTAATCTTACACAATTAACACATTAAGAATCTTAGTATTTCAGTAGCAACATTTCAGTGTTATCCCAACCACTAAAAGTCTTAGTATGATGTATAGATTTTGTTCAGATTACTTTCAGTTTTACATAGTATTGCTGCTAAATTTAACTATTCTTTGAACATAGGAACTGAGTTTTTTTTTTGGAAATTGATTTCCAATTTTTTGCAATAACTTTTCTAGCTACTGCTCTTTAGCTTAAATTTTTTGGTGGCACTACCACCCCAGTCCCACATTATTTTATACAGAGTACTTATGAATTTGGACTTGGTTGTTCATGAATATTGTCCAAGCAAGCCACCATTACTCACTTTGGCCAGTCTTCTCTGTTTTTTTTGTATTGTTTTTGCCTCTCTGTCTACTATCCATCAAACCTCCCCTCAGACAGATGTTGCACTTTCAGAGGAGTCTGTCATCCAGGCAGCAATGAGGGTGCTTTGTGTTCCTTTTGTCATCATGACAGTAAGAGCATTTTTATTTCTTTTTTCCTCTGTATAACCTACTCATTGTGGTGACATGAACACCTGCCTTACCATAAGGGCCATGTGTGCCTGTTTGAGCATGTGTACTCCCACATTCGTATCGACATAGGTTGTCATTGCTGGTTTTAGTGGCCACACCAACTTTTCCAGGCTTCATTTCCCCATATTGTGACAGGTGTCCTATTATTAGCCAAGGTCCTGTCATTAGAGTAGCAGTAAGAGCCAGGTATGACCCACCATCTTTCTTCCATAGGATGGGCATGTCCATCTTCCTTTCCTGCACCATCCGTCAAGCTCCTGTGCTGGTAGCTGAATCTGGTTTTGCCTGAGCTTCATGTCTTCTTCCTTTTATGCCGCCAATGCAGTCTTGGGCAGTCTTCTCTTTTGACTGAGTGCAGTTTTGTTCTCTTCAGTTTGATTAATAGTTCTTGCTGAAAGCTTGTATTTTTCACATATTCTCCCCTTGCTGTGCATCATTCCCATGTGATTAGGAACCTACAAATCTGGTACTCTTAATCCTCCTCTAATCTTTAGAGAGCACAATGACATTCCTGGCTAGTCTAGGTTTTTGCCCAGTCCATATAAACTGTCTGCTAGTCTTTCTTAACTTGCTGCTGGTGGTGGGGTGACAGTCCCTGTGATTATTGTAACTCTGTACAGCCTGTATGTGCAGGCTCATGTCTAGGCAAATATTTTTTTCAGATTGAAACAGGATTTTTAGCATTATCGTTTTTCTTTCATAAAGTAATTGCAGAGAACCTTCTACTGTATATTTTAGTTTTAAAACTATGTACATTAATCTTTTTCCTGCACTAGGAATGGGTATTTTTCTGATGGAGTATCTTTATTGCTTTTGATTTTGTGGTTAATTTAATACCCATCCAGGCAAAGCCAAATTTCTATCACTTAAAAATTGTCCTTAGTTCTGGTTCAGCAAGATAGAGTACAAAACCATGTGCTGTACAGATAATTTGTATAACTTTCCTTGGTGGTAAGAAGAAAACAGCTTTATAAATTGTTCTGGAAGCTCCACATGTTTCAACAGCTCAAAAGAAGAAATACCTGCTCTCCCTTTTGAATGCCCTTTAAGCATTTAGGCTCACCACCACTAGAGGCTGCTTTAATCTTTTAACACCTTCTATCAAGAAATACATTTTAGTTAGGTTATCCAGAGCTGCTGTACCTGGGATGACCCTAGCTTCTTTGTCTAAATTAAGCAGAATAGAGGGGATTCTTTCTAGTCTTTTAACTGCCAGTGCCATGAGTAATCGCTTTTCATGGGTAATTATAGAGATTGCCTTTTTTAATATGACCATAACAGTGGCCTGTCTCCAAGAGGTAGGAGATTTTCCTTTTGCTCAGACATGATTCACCAGCCTTGTGAATCCCTTTGTAAATACTTCTTTAACCCTTAAGTATATTTTCAAGGCTATAACACTAGGTCCCAGTTGCTTTTCCTTGCTGTGGTCCCCTAATACTTTGCTTAAATTCCTCTACCTTAGCATTCTCTAACATAAATTCTGCTTGTTCGTGTTCTTTGTTCTGTAGATGCAGCTGTTTTTGTTGTTTGTCTTTTCGGCTTTTCCCGGTTAGGGGTCACCACAGTGGAACTCCGGTCCGCTAATGATTGGCAGTAGATATTTTATGGTGCCGAGTTGCCAGCCCGACGCCCAACCTTCAGCGAAGGCACGCCCATTCACTCATGTCTTTCGGAGGCCACTCGACTGTGGGGAGGACATGCAGACTCCACACAGAAGACACTCCAGCCGTGAATCGAACAGGAGAACCTCTTGCTGTGAGGCAACAACGCTACTGCTGTACCACTGCGGCACTTTTGTAGATGCAGTGCTCTGAGAAAATCTTGTATATTATCCAACATTTACTTAATTCAGCTGAGTAATCCCTCATAAAAGCTAACAACATTGTCTAGAATCTGAGTTAGGTGTCTCCTGTTTCTTGTCTGTTTTATGATCTTTGATTTTACATTTTACATCTTGTCCATTCCACTGCCTGTTGCGAAGTATTTTATCCCTTGGTTTAGATTTGTAATCTCTCAGTCTTAGTTTTTTTAACTAGTTTATATTTTAGCAGATTGTCTATTTTTTGCTACAGCTGTGTAATGTTTTTTTGCACTGCTCTTCCTTTGTTGTTGTAGCTGCTTCCTGAGCCTTTAGTATTTCCCCATTTAGAGTTTTTGATTTAGAATCTTTCTGCTGCAACTATTACTGTATGCATTCCTTCAAACTACTTTCTAAGTCCATCGTAAAGTTCTCCCAACTAAGTAATATCTGTCCTCAGTCTTGAAAATGCAGGTCTTTGTACTGTATCAAAAGCAAGTTCAATCGAAAACTAAAATGGTTTTCCATGCATACACAGAAGCTAATGCACCAGTGCCTGTTAAACCAAGTCATTGTACATTTTGAGTAATAATGGGCAGTGGTCTGACAGTACAACAGGGTAAGTTTGTAGTCCATCTGCTTGATTCATATTTTGTAACTAACACTTCTTGTATACAGTATGATCTATAACTGTACGGGTAACATGTGAACATCTACTATTACCATAAACATTGCATACATTAATCTCCCAGCAGTCGATATCTTATCCTGAGCCTAGAGCAGACAACATCTGTAAGAAAAAAATTGTTCTAGTTTATTTTATTTTATCTAACATTTGTTAAATGGGAAAGTCCAACTAGGACAGAGCCTATTTTAAGCTGAGGCCCGGGGAGAAACACTCCAGATGCATGTCTTTGAAATGTGGGAGGAAACAGAGTACCCAAAGGAAACCCACGGGAATGTAGTGAGGACATGCAAACTCCACACAGAAGGCTCCCGAGCTGAGAATCAAACCGGAGAACCTCTTGCTGTGAGGCGACAACGTTAACAGCTGCACCAATGTTGCCTACAAGTAGAATCTTTCTCTCCAGTCACCGATTCCCTCAGTGCGGTCTCCACATAATTTTAAGTTATTCATTGGTGTATATAAACATTAACTAAGTTGCATGCAGAACAATCTGACTTTCTTTTAACTAATTTGTATGTATATATATATATATATATATATATATATATATATATATATATATATATTCCTTCTTTGTTCACTTTTACTGCCACTAAATCAAATTCACATTTGTCTTTACAAGTTTAAAATCGAAAACATTCCTTCCCAAAGCACATGAAGGTTCCATAAAAAGTCTGCCTGGTTGTAACCACAAAATAATTTCTTTGTTGCTTATCATTGAAATTGCATGCGTGAATAATTTGTAATGTCATTTTTTTGGTAGCACACCTTAATACTATTGTAATGGGCATTAACTAGCACTTTACCATTGAACTTGTTCAACATGTAAAGCTGACACACAGCAGTCTGTTGAGAAATAGACAAATTTCCACTTAACTGTTTACAAAGATATTACACCTCCATACTGGAGGCATCAAGCCTCTTCCAAGCAGGGGAAAGGAGTTAATTAATGTAGCTCTCCTAACTTTATCCAGGAGTAGTTTGATCCTGTCTCCTGCAGATTCAGTCATTATTACTGCTCTCAACCCTTCACTCAGAGAAGTAAATTTTATTTCATTGCAGTTCTGAGTTTTGCATAATATGCATTCACATTAATGTTTATTTTCCATGCACCGACTAAACTGCAAGAGCTTAATTTGAACCTAAGAAAAACATAATCTCCAGTAACCTGATTTCCTTAACAGACTTCTCACCGCACCCGCCTTCAAACCTTGACAGCAGTGTCAGTTTACAGAAATAAACCTCTAAGTAAAACTTTGTGTTACTTTAGCAGCAGTTTTGCCTTTCCAGGCAGTCAGTGACATCAGTTTTCTATTATTTTAAGTCAATCTTATTAACCTATCTTAGGCCTTCCATGAGCTTGCTACCTATGAGTATAGGTTCAAATGCCCTATCACCTACCCATTTTGTCACAGCAAACCTCTACTTTAGACGTACTCACTAGGTCTGCCTCAGCCTACCCTTCTGTGGTTCACAGGCTACTTGTCCAGTAGGTATCAGTCAGTAAAGTGGCACTTCACCTTCTGTCCATACCTCCCAGTTACCACCAGTGTGCCACAGGGCTCTATCCTTGGTCTCCTCCTCTTTAACGTTCTCACCAGCACTTGCCACACATCCACACAACAAACCTCCTTAATACATTATACAGATGGCTCCACAGTTATATGCACATCAGACAACCTGGCACATCTCCAAAACATTATTCAAGAAGCTGTATCCATCAAGTCAGTACAGACCCTCCAGCCCTTTAAAACCATCCTGAAAGACTCCCTTCCAAAAGTCTGTCTCTGTTTTGTTCAACCCCCACGATAAACTATAACCCTAAATATGAACAAGTACCTATTCATTCCTTACACCTCCTTTCTCAGCCTTCTTCACTTACTTCCTTATTTCAGTCAGTTTATCTTCCCTGACTCTCTATCTAAATATGCCATAACCTTATTTTTTTCTCCCATTTTGTATTTCAATTCTTGTTTGTATTATACTAACTTATCATTAATTTCTCTAAATTGGATAAAATTTCTCTAAATATTAAATCATAGCCATATAATTTGTGTCTGTTCTTAACCATAGTTTAAAGATTGTTTAATTTGGTGTAATTGTTTAAACTGTAGATTTGTTTGTTTTTTATTGTATTATTTTGAAAGATTATACAATTATTGTTCTTAAAATGTTTTTGTAGTACTTTGGGTTTTTCTTCCCTGGCCTCACATGAAAATGGGCACCTACACAGTTGGACTTTCCTGGTAATCAAATGTCAATAAAATAAGTAAATCTAATAATTTCTTGAGCACCAGTATACTGCTTACTTTCCTAACACTTATAGGAAAAACATTCCACAATGACCCAATATAACAGTGAAAAGACCTTTTATTTAGTTTATTATTCAAACATGGGGAAAACACAATTTTATTATTATTCCTGGTATGTACTTTAAGTTGTTACTTCAATTCCGGAATTAACTGACAGTCTTTCATTGTGGACAGCTTTGTACATTAGAATTAGTTCACCTGTTAGTAGTCTGTAATAAGTGAAGACATAGAAACAAGTCTATTCTTCTAGTCCAATTTCTTAACGTGTGAACCATTTCTTGCTGTTTTTACGCTCGTATGCTGTCTCATAGTAAAAGGTCAATTAGAGCAGCAGTTAAGGACATGATTTCTCTGCACAGACTGATTTCATGTTTAAAAGATGATTTTTACATGTCCAGTTAATTGGTAAAAAGACTTCATACTTATTTTTTAGCTCCCAGTATTCATGCCATATTTTAACACTTTTCAAAGATCTTACCACTGTTTGCAGTTAAAGCAGTTTGGCTAGACTACTAGACCATGCTAGTAGTAAGTGTTTTTTACAGTAATTTGCTTATTTTCCCCACCACATATGCTGCTATCTGTTGGGCCATCATCTTTCTTAAGACCAGGAATGGATCTAACATCTCATTCGGTTGTGCCATACCTCTGTCACTCCTCATGTCTTTGGGTTCTCTTGAGTGTAATGCTTCATCTGTTGGAGTTATTCATTGATGCTTGATTTTAGACATTATCCACCATAAAAACTCCAGATGTCCTTCATGGATGCATCTGCAGTCATAACAAGTGGGTTGTCCTGTCGTCAGGCAGCCCTGCAGTCGGCCGGATTCCAAAGTCCGGGTCCGGCTTCGGCTGATGTCGCACTCCACCCGACGTCATCTCTGTTGGTCTTCGGGTATAAAAGCATCAGCCAACGCCATTTTCCTCAGTCTTTCTTGCCGCGTGGCGACCGAAGCAGAAGCTGTTCGCAAGTGCCGGTCGGTCGGATCCAGAGATTACTTCTACCGAATACTATCAAGACTTCTAAAGCTAAGTACCCCGTTGGGGACTTTTTCTTGCCTCAGCCGATGTCAGAAAAAGTTAACAATTGTTTAACCTGTGGGAAACAAATACCTCATAAAGATTTCCACTCTTACTGTCTGCCTTGTTTAGGCCCAGCCCACGACGTAGCAGCCTGTTCGGCCTGTGCTTCCTTCAACCGACGAACGCTTAGGCGTCGGTCGGAGTTTGCAGAACAGTTTTTCGGTTCTGATTTTGCGTACATTATGCCGTCGGATCCTCCGACTACCCAATCTACCAAAAAACGCAAAGATAAAGACCGACACTCGCGGTCCGCGGTTTCGGCCGAAACCACGGTAAAGCAAACCGCGAGTGTCTCGGTTTCGGCCGAAACCGAGAAAACTGATCAAAGTACAGCTGAACCTATTCTTACAACTGAGGCCCCTGCTACAACTCTTGAATCGACCTCAGAAATTTTACCCACTACGGTGGTTGACTTATCAGACACCATCCCCTTGGATGTCTCTACCCCAGCACGTGGTGCTGCTAGGCCTCCAGCAGCCATGTCCATTAAGGCCTTCGCCAGGGCTAAAGCAGCCAAGACTACTAAAACAGTGCCTGTTAAACCCCCCACATCCAGGCCCTCTCCTAGTTCTCAAATGCTTACTTTGGCAGAAGATTTAATTTCTTTAATTAGAGGATCTCAATCTCACCCAGACAGGGCCTCTCAGCCCCAGAGAAGAGACCTAGGGCAGAGCCCCTGAGCCAGTGTCTTCTGATGATTCTGCTGATGAATCAGACATAACTGACCAGCCAGAGGCTCCCTTCTCCAATTTTGAAGATTCTGATGCTGAAGAATCCATTCCAGCTGCTTCCCCACCAGAAGAATTCTCCTTTGGGGAAACCTTGCATGCCATGCGAGAACAGTTCCAATGGCAGCAACAGGATTTTTCAGACTCCAGAAAAAGACTTAGGACCTTTATGCACCTCCCACAGCACAGGCCCTTAGCTATACCTCCTGTTCTCTCTGTGGTGGATGATGCTTTCAATGATGTTTGCTCCGCTCCAGATTCTTTACCCCAGCCCCTGCCAAACCAGACAGATTTTACAGGGTGCCAGATACTCATCACCACCTTTACAAGGCCCCTCTTGCAGACCCAGAAACTATATCCCAGGGTCCCAAGGCAGTAGCCGCGACCACAGCTAAAAACCCTATCCCTTCTGAAAGGGAAGCAAGGTCATTAGACAGATGGGGTAAAAAGGTCTACACTTCAGCTACTCTCTCAGCTAGAGCTTTAAACTGTCAGTTTCACATGATACAATACCAAGAGTTTATGCTTGATCAGTTAACTAAAAAACTAAACACTGATGAATCTCTTGATAAGAAATATGTATTAGAGATGGTAAATAACATACAACAGGTTAGCAACCATTCCTTAAAATGTGGCTATGATGCACTGGAGGCTTCATTTAGATCAGCCATGACAGGCACAGTGATAAGAAGGCATGCATGGCTAAAGGAACAAGCTTTACCGGATCATGTTAAAGCTAAGTTGCTAGATGCTCCTATGGACAAGACAAGTTTGTTTGGTACACCTGCTCAGCAGGTTATGAAGAAAATGGAAGAAAAGGCAAAATCTGTTCAAACTGTTAAAGATTTCTTGCAGGTTCAACCGCCAAGGTTTAGCAGGAACTGGCCTGCCAAAATTGGTCCTTTCCTGACTCCACAAAATTTCAAAGGGGCAGGAATAGGCGTTCCAGAGGCAGAAACCAATCCAGAGGAGGTGCCTACAGAGGACGACAGTGGCAAGGTAACAACAGAGGCACAGACACAGCCACTGCCACTACATCAGCACAACCACAGTGACTTAACCCTAAATCCGCCTACCAGGGAACAAATAGCAGCTCCTCTAGGCGGAAAGTTAACCTTATTTTCAAAGAACTGGCACTACATAACAAAAGACAAGTGGATTTTACAAACCATAGATCAAGGTTACGGTTTCACTTCCACACTTTACCAGTCAAAAGAGGAATGCCAAATCTACCTCCAAATCAAAAACAGAGGCTCTACGCCAGATAATGGAGTTAGCAAACATGAGAGCTGTGGAAAGAGTGCCAACAGCAGAACAAGGAAAGGGTTCTATTCCAGACTATTCCTAGTTCCAAGAAAAGAAAAAGTTGGAGACCAATTCTCGACCTGTCCACCTTAAATACATACATCATTGTCCCAAAATTCAAAATGCTGACCCTACAGCAACTTCTTCCCATGCTGGGCAAGGAGTCTTGGCTGGTAACTCTAGATCTCAAGGAGGCATACCTGCACGTCCCCATTCGACCAATCTGCAGAAGATACCTCAGATTTCTTGCAGGATCAGAGCACTATCAATTCTCAGCATTGCCCTTTGGCTTATCTACTGCCCAGAGTATTCACAAAATGCCTGGCATCAGTAATCGCCCATTGCAGACTACAGGGAATTCAAATTTACCCATACCTGGACGACTGCCTGCTACAAGGGGACAACAAAAGCAAGCTGACAACAGATTTACAAAGGGTCATTTACTTGCTACAAGGACTGGGATACACAGTCAATTTACAAAAGTCAAGGCTGATACCATCCCAAACAAGGACATTCTTGGGCGCGGAATTGGACACAGTAAAACAAATGGCATTCCTGACTACAGAAAAACAAAAAGAACTTCCTATTTACTTCTTGGCACTAACAAAACTGAACAAGTTAACAGCAAGAAAAGTTCTGCAGGCCTTGGGCTTCATGGCATCATGCATAATCTTGGTCCCATTTGCCAGACTACATATGAGGAAACTACAGTGGTACCTAAAGAATTTATTGTCCCAACACAGACACAGTCTAGAAACAGAAATCCCACTAATTCCATGCTTAAAACAGGAGTTCCGATGGTGGGCTCAGGCATGCCAGTCAAACCCAGGCCTACCCTTTCGCAGATGTCAACCAAGCCAGACCATCACAACAGACGCTTCAGACCTAGGATGGGGGGCACACATGCTGGACAAATGCGTGCAAGGATTGTGGACACAGGATCAACTTCACCTGCACATCAATCTAAAAGAAATGCTGGCAGTAAAACTGGCAATCCAAAAGTTCAAACCATTTCTCAAAGAGGGCCAGTTGATGATAAGGACAGACAACACCACAGTCATGTGGTACATCAACAAACAGGGAGGCACTCATTCATACCCCTATGCAGAATGACCTTGGAGCTGTGGACCCTGGCACTCAGCTACAACATTCAGTTACAGGCAATATTTGTACCGGGAAAGACAATACTCTAGCAGACATATTAAGCAGAACCACTTCGGATGCCCACGAATGGAAGCTGCACCGGACATCTTCAAGACCATCTCAAAGAAATGGGGAATGCCACAGATAGACCTATTCGCATCACCTCTCAATCACCAGCTCAAAAATTCTGCACAAGGACATTCCACCCACTAGCATGGAAAGTGGACTCACTCTCCTTCAACTGGAAAGGCCTAACAGCATATGCATTCCCACCTCTTCCTTTGATACACAAGGTACTACTAAAAATCAAGGAAGAACGTCCAAGGATAATCCTGATAGCTCCAAACTGGCCAAGACAACACTGGTACCCACTACTGAGGAGCATGTCTCGGAACAATATGTGGCCAATACTCCTGATGTCTTTGATGTTAACTCAGAACAACTACAGCATCATACATCCAAACCTAAAACGCTGCAACTGACTGCATGGAACATCACATAGCAGCAGCTAATCCAGAACTTTCCCAAAGAGTTAAAGACATTATTCTTGAAGCACGCAGACCTTCAACAAGAAGGAACTATGCTGGAAAATGGAAAAGGTTTGTCATTTGGAGTACGGAAAGAGGAAAAGATGTGTCAAACTTAGATATGCCTAACATTCTGGAGTATCTGGCCGAACTTCTTCATTCAGGCCTGTCCTACTCCTCCATCAAGATACATGCATCAGCTATTTCAGCAGAATACAGCTTTGATCCACCTGTTTTTCGCACCCTTTGCTCAGACAGTTCCTCAGAGGAATCAAGAATGTAAAACCTCCAAGGAAACCACCATTACCAGCCTGGGATTTAAACTTTGTGCTAGAAAAGTTGACACAATCACCCTTTGAACCAGCAGCAACAGCAGACCTACAACACCTGTCATGGAAAACTGCTTTCCTACTGGCAATTACTTCAGCAAGGAGGGTTTCAGAACTACAGGCCTTAATGGCAGTGCAACCCTTCCTAATCTTCCACCAAGATAGAGTGTCCATGAGGACTAATCCTACATTTATGCCCAAGGTGGTATCCAGAGTGTCTTTAAACCAGGCAATCCACCTACCTACCTTCTTTCCCAACCCACAAAACAGAGGGAAAGAATACTGCATACCTTGGATGTACATAGACAGCTACGCTACTACTTGGACAGAACAAAAATAGCAGAAAGACTGACCAACTTTTGTAGCCTATGCAACAGGAAGGGAAGGAAAAGCTATTTCCAAACAGACAATCTCCAAATGGATAGGAAATTGCATACGATACTGTTACTCCTTCCATGGAAAACCAATTCCACAGAACATAAGACCTCATTCTACAAGGGCACAGCCACTGCCACAGCCTTCTTACGAGGAGTGGCAACCAAAGACATTATTGAGGCGGCTACTTGGACCTCCGTGCATACATTTGCCAAGCATTATAATTTGCCTCTATATTCCAGATCCCGAGCAGGGTTTGCCACTGCTGTACTGCAAGGGATCCTAAACACACCATAATCTACTTTTATCCTCCTCCCTAGTTGGCTATGGTATTCTACCCACTTGTTATGACTGCAGATGCATCCATGAAGGACATAGTACAGTTTTGTACCTACCATAAATGTAGATGTCCGAACTGGATAGCATCTGCAGTCAGGATTACCCTCCCTCCTTCCCTCTGTGGTACTCCTAGGGTGTTTACCCTCCTAATAGCTAGCTGTTGGGGGGGAGTCTTTTATGGTGTATTTGTTTGTATATATGTACATACATGCTTATTGTTGTGTTTACCTCTATCTATTTGGAAACATTGGCATCTATCCAAATTTTAGCCTGCAAGACGGCTACTGGCATCTGGGGCAAGAAACACTGAGGAAAATGGCGTCGGCTGATGCTTTTATACCCGAAGACCAACAAAGATGACGTCGGGTGGAGTGCGACATCAGCCGAAGCCGGACCCGGACTTTGGAATCCGGCCGACTGCAGGGCTGCCTGACGACAGGACAACCCACTTGTTATGACTGCAGATGCTATCCAGTTCGGACATCTACATTTATGGTAGGTACAAAACTGTACTTTTTTCTAGCTTGAAATATCTCACTTCTGTCTTGTCTCTGCAGAGTAGTCATTGTCAGATCAGATCACTATTTCTCCATTCTTTATCACTTTTCCAGGCTTCCATGACTCAGAAACAAATTTTTCTTTCTTGATTTATGATTGAAATCAAATCAGTAAGACTTTCAAGATGGCTGCATACTGATTAACTGTTTAATTTCCGCTCTCTCAGGATGAAAAAAAAATACTCGAGAAATAAGAGCCAGTGATATTGTCTGCTTGAGTAAAATTCAATTACTGTCTAATAAGTACACTGCCTGGATGCCAACAAAGAAGAAATTTATAGAACCTGAAAGAAAATCAGCCAGAAAAGGTGAAGAAAAAACACTGACTGGGAAGAAACCTGTAGCTGTTCTGCAGAAGTCAGTTCAAGCTTCAGATTTGGTATAAGAGATGGCTTTCAGTAGTTTAGAGGAAAAAACAAATCAAATGTACTTTGAGGTTGTTAAAATAAATGAAACATTGTGATAAATTGCAAAAATCAAAGGTTGAAATGTAGAAAAGACTGGCTGAGTATGAAACCTCTCAAGAAGAGCTGTTTCAAAAAATGTTAGAGTTAGAAGACAGAATGTGCTGAGAAAACCCATGATTTTCCATTTATCAAAGAAACTGGAAGGAACAGATGTATTAATTTTATGAAAGCACAAATAAGCAACTGGAGTGGCATTTCACAATGGTGCCAAAGCCATGGATAAGAAATTGATGCCAAGAAGTGCGTTATATAGTACCTTTTGGGAAATCATCCACCCAGGTTAATTATTCCATTGATAAAACACCCCTGAGAGTTGACCCTGTAATTAGGAATCTGGGAACATATCTAGACACTAATTTTGCATGTCTGCAGTCTTAAAGGCAGTAGCCAACAATATGTAGAATTAGTTGTAGGTGGCATCACCTGTACTCAGCTGGAAGATGTAAAAAAATCTGTTGGATGGCAAATTCAGCTCAAATTTCACCCCCCCCCCATCACCCCCAGTTCTCCCCAAGAAGTGCCCATTTACCACTTCATTGCCAATTATCATCAAAGAACAGGTTGTCACTGCACTGTCTAAAGCTAAAAACGCGGCTTCAGTATGGCCTGATGCTTTACCAGGTTGCCTCTTAAACAACTTAAATTAGGACTTATTAGGTCCAGTAGGATCTCTGTTTAACCACAGCCTCCAGACTGGCTTTGTCCGAACAAGAGTAGAGGGCAGCAACAGTCATCTCTCTGCATAAAGGATGACCGTCTACTGACCCATGAAATTACAGACCCATAAGTTTGACTAGTCTTACATGTAATGCCATGGAAAAAATAATCAAGGAACTAAGTAATGGTATAGGAAACCTCAAAATGCTGGAATAGACCCAGTTCATGTTTGTCAAGGGTAGGTCATGCCTATTGAATCTGTTGGATTTCTTTGAGAAAGTCACTAAGGCCATGGATGAGGTAAAACAGTACGTACTCTCGACCTGACCAAGGCATTTGTCAAAATTCCTCACCCAGGTATTGTAAATAAACATATAAAACTGAGCATAAATCCTAATGTTACTCAATGGATAGCCAGTTGGCTCATGGACAGGACACATGGTTAAAGTGAGTGAATTCAGATACAGCAAAAGGCCAGTTACTAGTGGTGTGCCACAGAGCTCAGTGCTGGGACTACATTTGTTCGAAATACACGTCTGTGAAGTCAAGGCTAATGTAGAAGACCTGTGTATGACAAAGCTTACTGATGACTGCAGGCTGGGGACAGTCATTCAATCCCCCTAATGATGTAGATATCCTTCAGGAGGGTGTAGATCAGACAAATGATTGGTACTTGAACCATCGCCTAAAACTAAATGCGAAAAAATGCATTATCATACCCTTTGGGAAGTCAAATACCCCTGCAAATTTATAATGTCAATAGCACACCCCTAAGAGTAGACTCAGAGGTGAGTGATTTAGGTACACAGATAGATAGTAACCTGAATCTTGACTGCCATGTGTTCACAGTGGTGAGGAAGTTCTTCTCTGTAGCACAAATTATAAGTAAAGGTATGGCATACAGATCCAAGGAAATTATAGTCCCACTGTATTCAGCCCTCATTAGACCAATAATAAAGTGTAGTGGACCATTTGGTGTGTACTTAACTAGGCACTTGCAGGTTCCTCACAAAGAAAATACAGGGTGTAAACAACATGTTCTATGCAGGCAGACTTAAAGGCCCTATCCCTTTATTCTGTCTCCTACTTGCTACTCAGGGGTGACCTATACCTGACTTACAAGGCATTCACAAATCCAGGCGTGGTGGAGCTGCTACACATTTGCAAGTCAAAAAGCATGAGGGTCACCCGATCTAGGGATCTAAACTTAGCAACTCAAACAAAACATGCTGGTGAGACAGATATGTGTCTCTGGGATTGCTCCTTCTTTGGAACAGGCTTCCAATTCAGATTAAGCAGAGGCCTTCCCTTGACCCTCTTGTAACACAATTTGGATCAATGGATGGGGAATCACAAATTCACACCTCTGGTAGTGTCTGTGTCCCTTATGGACAGGGGCTATCTGTAAGATACTCACTACATAGGCACAAATCCATGCCATCCTCTTGCCCCTGGGGGCCATATATTGGGTAAAGTCAAGTGATATTGGCTAGGCTTGTAAGTGCTCTTAAGCCATGAGCCCAGCAATCTCCTGTGAACCAACACATAGGCAAGGTAGTAAGAAAATCATTCTGTGTTGCACATCTTATAATTAATGGAATGGCATCCACATCCAAGGAAGTTATAGTACTATTTTACTTGCCATTGTCAGACCCATCATTGAGTACAGTGCCCCCTTCTGCTTGTACCAGCTGTTGCTTATGCTTGGTCATGAACTCCCACAAAGTTTGCTCACCAAGAGAGTTTAGGGAAGTAACACCCTGCCCCTACACAGATTGCCTTAAGTCCCAGTCCCTATACTCAGTCTCTTACAGGTTGCTGAGAAGTGATCTATGCCTGGGATGTAAGGCATCCTTGGATCCAGCCCTGACGGATCTCATGCACTTCCTCAAAATGAACAGCACCAGAAATACTAGATCCAAGGACCTAAACTTTGCATGCGACATAAATAGAACTTGCTGAGGAGGCTGATATGTCTCTCTTAGGATCCCCATTCTGTGGAATAGGCTCCTCATACATGTGAAGGTGTATTTATCCCTGACCAAATTCAAACATATGCTTGAGCATTGGATGGTATATTGTAAATTCACTTCTGTCCAACGATGTCTCTGATGAACAGAGGCTGACAGTAATTATTCCCTAACACACACACCCACAAAACCTTTAGTAACCTCCTAACTAGTATACCCCTCCAAATAGATGCCCAAGGTACATGGGGACAAAACTAAAACTGAACTGGGTTGCACAACTGTGCTTATAAAGGCCCTGGTAGTTGTTAGGTTCACAAATTCATAGGTATATACTATGCTAACTGAAAGGGCACATCGAGTGTGTGCTCTAAACTTGACCATAGTAAAGCAGGCAAGACCTGTATTAGGAAAGATACAATCATAGTAGAGAGTTGATCATGACAAAACTTTGGTGGAAGGGAAAAGTATTAAAAATTGGAAACAGCAGTGTGTTTGTGGAAAATGATTGTTTGTTTTTTGTCTGTATACCAGGCAGAAGAGAATCAAATTTATCCCAGCAATCAGAGAATATTTAGAGGCAGGTGTGAGATCCAGCTGTCTTCAGAATATTTTTCAGGAGGATAAAAGAGACGTTTGTGGATGCATAACAGCCTAAGGAGGGAATAAAAAAGTTTAGCCAAACAAAGTGAGACAACAAGCAGAGGCAGACTCTACTTCTCATTCTCTGACGATAAAGCTCATGGAGAAAAAAAAATAAAGCTCATAGAGAGACTTTGACCCTTTTCTAAAGTTCCAAAGAAGACTGGTTGAGAGACAGGAAAAAGGACAGGAGGTGACCAGCAGAATCAGGATTACCGTGGATTTAGATTAGTGTCTGGAGGTGAACAGGAAGAAGACCAGCAACATTGAACTTAATGAGTAAATGTGAGACTATAAGTCATCAGTCACAGTTGTGAAATATTGCTTTGTAAGAAACAGTGGTTGAGGAAGACTGGACTTTTGTTGACTTTGCTAAACTTGTGGATGGACTGTAGAGCATGTATCCTAGTTTTTTATAAATGTTTAGGACTCTAAAAGATAAAAAAAAGTAATTGTAAGTAAAATATTTTTGTTCTTAGTATTTGTATAAAACATTTCATGATATAAACTGCATTTCATATATAGTAGAGCAGTTTTGTGGAGTATATAGTCATGGGTATTTTAAATGTGGGGGAGTCGTTTCAGTGACTCTTATGTGTATTAAGTATATCGAAGTAAACCGGTATATTTTAGTTGTAAGAAATATAGACTTTACAGTATAACGAGAGAAGAAAGGATAGACAAAAGCAAATGCGGTGATCTTCAGCTGCTAGGGTTGGTGTGAGGTGTAAAAGTGCACTGATTATATTATATGTAGAACTCAGATATTTTCTCTTATTTTTACTCAGATATTTTCTCTTATTTTTTACAAAGATTGATGTGAAGATTATAGCCCTCAACTTAAGCTATAAACAATTGTTTTTTGTAAGCAATTGGGCTTGAAAAACAAGACAAATGATGAAAGCTGTAAAAATGCTAAGTTTCTCATATCTGCAAGGATGTTGGTTTGTTTTTTTTTTCTTTGGCAAATATTCAGTGGGAGTCCGGAAGTCTCTAGCTGTTACACATTCTGTTCTGAGTGAAATTTACAAAGATTTATTGCTGGCTTCTTTTACATGGAGATGAGCTGTCTGCAGGTGCAGGCAATTAATCTTGAGAGTTCTGAGCATTCTTTGCAGAGGGAAATGCAAAATTTAAAGATGCAATGAAAAGCAGTTTAGTGAAAAATAAAGTTTGAAATTATAGGAAGTGAATAAGAGCTAGCAGCCTTAATACTTTAATGCATTTAATAGAACATCGTGCAGTTTACTTTTATTTAATGATAGGGCAGTTTTTAGGGCTAATATTTAATGTTTTCTGAAAGCATACACATTGGGGGGAATACAGATAAAAAAAAGACTCTGATCAGTGTAAGTGGGAACACAAGCTGTCGCATGTGCTTTAATGTGGGTTACCTTAATTTGAGGTTAAGTAATGCCTGTGAGTGTAGCTGTTGATTTGGGGCAGTTCCCATGTGGAGGATTAAACTTCATTTTTTGAAGAGATGTATAGTTTAGTGCGCTTATTCTCAGTAATAGTGGATGGGATGTACTGAAAATATGTTTAGTTTTTATTTAAGGGTTTTTATTAAAACAAAAAGTCTTGAAAATTGTGACGTAGACTCGAGTGGAGATGAGAAGAAGCAATTGTATAAAGTTTAGCTTGCTAAATGTTAGTATGTCCATTTAACACAAATGTTGGAAATACCCATTCAAAATACTGTCAATAATAGATGGGCACAGTAGCTTTTTGTCAAAATGGCTACACTATCAGTTTTAGCTGGGAACATGAATGGCCTTACAAGTTTAGACAAAAATGAAAGAACATCAAATTATATTAGGAAATGCAGAGTGTAAATAGCAATGCTGCAGGAGACACATTTGGAAGGAAATGAACATGTGAATTTGACAAAGAAAGCATTTCAGGATGGATATTTAGCAAAATAGGGACAATGGAAAAAGTAATTCTTCTTCTTTCGGCTTTTCCCGGTTAGGGGTCGCCACAGCGAATCGTCTGTCCGCTCATGATTGGCAGTGAAGTTTTACGGTGTCGAGTTGCCAGCCCGGCGCCCAACCTTCCATGGAAGGCACACACACACACACGCACTCATGCCTAGGGCCAATTTAGAGTATCCAATCCACCTACAGAGGGGCTCCTATGGTGATTGAAGAGGGAAAAAAAGACAATAATGGTAGATTTGTACCAGCAAGAGGCTATTGTCAAGGGAGGAAAGTTATACTGGCATGTATTTGTATTCCACCAAAAACTGCTGTTATGGACCTTGCCATTTTGGGAAAAATAATCAGCTTTCAGCAGGGAATATTGCTTGTAGGTGGGGACTGGAACTTGATTTGCAATAGTGAGGAAGTATTGTGGGGACCTAGAAGGGAAAATATAACATAAGAGCATAGATTTCTAAAGAAATTTGTGTAAATATTTTGTATGGAAAATGTGAATTCACTAATAGGAACTGGGACAGAATTTACATATTATTCCCCAAGGCACAATAACTGGGCATGTGCATTTAATTGAAAACTTTGACACACATATCCAGTAGCCATTTCTAATCCTGCATTGATAAAGAACTAAGATAAAAATGCAGGGTAATGATGTAAAATTGAGATACTGGCACTTTTTTCCTGTTAAAAAGGGAGGAATTTAGGGAAAGGGTAGTGGAAATTATTCATGAGTTATTAGGGACATAGAAATTTCTTTAGAAGTTATAGCGAGTGAGTGGGGTAAAATGAAAATGAAATTTTCAAATAGGGTAGAAATAAAAGGGAAGGTGATCTGGTTAAAAAGTGCTGATTGAGTTTAAAGTATTGCAGAATACAGGGAATTTCACAGAATAAGAAATGCAGATGCAGAGTTCTAAAGAGAAAATAAGCGAGTGTCTGCATAAATTTCTTGAGATTAGAAAGATTCCTGTTAAGCAACTGTTTTTTTGATAACTCCGGTGCACAACAACTTTTAGCACAAGGACTTAGGCAAGAAAATGTAGAAGGGTTTGTTGCCTTACTTAGGGAGTTTATAGCAAGAGAAATAACCTGAGATCCTGTAAATGTTTTAGAGATATTTAGGAAATTTTATGAAAATTTGTATAATGCAAAGAGATGTGGAAATTTAGAAAGAGCACAAATGGAAATATTTGCGGAAGACTTAATGCCAAGGTTAGAGCTAGATGAGGACTTAGGCAAGAAAAGGTAGAAGGGTTTGTTGCCATACTTAGGGAGTTTATAACAAGAGAAAATAACTTGAGATCCTGTAAACATTTTAGAGATATTTAGGAAATTTTATGAAAATTTGTATAATGCAAAGAGATGTGGAAATCTAGAAAGAGCACAAATGGAAATATTTGCGGAGGTTAGAGGTAGATGAGGCTGAAAACATAGGAGAAAATCAGGTAAAAATGGTAATGCATAATCAGTCTAGGGAAGTCTGAAGGAAGAGATGGTATTCCTATGGGAGTCTGGAAGTTAGGAAGAAAGGGAGCGGTAAAGATCTGGAAGGTTTTGTTTAGTAAACATTTTGAAAGGAGGAGAAGCACCGATATCCTGAAAGAAAGCTGTGGTGGCTGTAACACGTAAGACAGTAAAGATGCATCAGACCCAGCTTCATATAGACCCATTTCAATTTTAAACCAGTTTATAAAGTGTTTGTCTATAATGGGTTCCTATTACCTGATCAAACATTTAGGTTAGCGAATACCTAAACATCAGTCTGGAAATAGCGAAAGCAAAAAAACGTGAACGGCCAATTTAATGCAGGGAAAGAATTCCCTTGGCCGTTATACGGATTTTGCCTTTCTCCCCTCTGTAGAACAATATCGGAGTTGGTATATTTACTTAAGAGGGTGGAGGGGATGGGGGGGTGAAGTCCCTTACTTTATTTTGGTTTAAATTTTTTTTTTTTTTTTTTACAGACGAGGGAATTCATTCCCTAAGTTAAATTGGCCATTTACTGTTTTAATTTTTCGATATTACCAGATCGACATTTGGGTAAGAAAGAATTCAACAGAGGAAGCTGGGATTTTATGTGTAGGGCAATAGAATCATTTGCATTCCCCTGATGCGATAATAAGGTTAATTAGGAGGATATATGAGGATCAGAGGAAATAAGTAAATTGTGAGAGTCCTTCTCTGATAAGTTGAGTCTGACCAGAGGAACCAGGCAGGGGTATCCCCCCCCCCTTAATTATTTGTTTTATATTTAGAGTCATTAGCAAAGAAAATAAGGATCCAGAAATCCATCCTCCGTCCTCAAACCCTTTTTTCCATTTTGCACATTGGGTCGGGGTGTCACTTCAACAGCGACAATCATCTGGAGCCAAGGTTTACACTGCTGGGTGGCTAACCCTGCTGCGGTAGTTATCTGTACAACTCATTCATACACGCACTCACACCTGCGGCCAATTTTTTAGTCTGTCTAGTCCACCTACTACATGTCTTTGGAGTATGGGGGGAAACCAAGCACCTAAAGGAAACCCACGCCATTGTAGGGAGGACATGCAGACTCCACACAGAAGGCACCCCAGCCAAGAATTGAACCGGAAAACCTCCTGCTGTGAGGTGACAATGCTAACCGCTGCACCACCATGGCCACCCATACAAGGATATAATTGGTCCAGCAATCAAGAAAAGTTGGCTTTGTTTGCAGATGATATTATTTTGTACCTGATGAAAGAAAATGACATCTCAGTGTTGTGGAATTCTGAGACGGTTTCAAGTCTTTTCGAAATATAAAATTAATGATCATAAAACAAAGGTGATAAATTATGTATCTGCACACAACTGGCTTAGCAATACCCATAGTTATGGGGACATGATAAAACAAAGTGTTTAGAAGTATGGATTAAAAAGGCTTCTGTTATGGCAGCTGTGGATGTGTGTAAAGAGACTAAACAGAAAGTAGTTAAAAAAACTGACAAACTGGAAGTACTTCTGTATGGATGTAGATAGTAAGATATAAGCAGTGAAAATATTTTTGGTTCCTTAAGTTTTCTGTACGAGTCAGGCATATTTTTATCAACTAGAGGAGAAGTTGTGGACAATAATTAATAAAGAGTTGAAGGAATTTATCTGGAAGGGGAAGAGGGCAGCAGTCAAGTGGATAAATTAATCCATCCAATAGAACTAAGTGATTTAGGATTACCTGATTTGAAGGGATTTTTTAGAGCTACACAGTTAAGGTTCATGTACATAGCTCAAGCAGAAGGTTATAATTCAAAATACAAAGGGCTGATGATGAAGCAAGGGGGGTGTTCCAAGAAATAAAGAGAAAGTGGGATTTTGGATGCAAATCCTTAATAAGAACAGTAATGACCATGCTGAATATTATATTCGCAAATTATCATAAAGTATTTTAGTTATTGAGCCAAACCAAGAATAGAGAAAGGAGATTTTGCCAGTAGGGATGGCTTCAAGTAGGGGTACAGAAAATAGGCAAGTGGGGGCTGGAATTTTATGGTGAAAACTGGCAAAAGAACCAAAGCATTTGGATGAAATAACTAAAGGGGGACTGTAGTAGAATGGGATGATGCCAAGAAGAGGTTTGTACTGCTGGTTTGAAACTGCCTTCCCTACCAGAAATTGATATCAAAGTATAGGCAAAGAGGAAAGGATAAGGGGAGTCATAATTGAAAGACCTGCAATGTTAAGAGTTTTTTTAGCTGAATCTAGAACAGAAGCTGATGTTAAAAAAAGGTTAATTAGTAGTGCATGTAAAACATTGCATGAAAACTATAGAAGCAATCAAAGGAGGTTAAAAAAAGATCTGGGAGAAAGACTGGAAAAACAAGTTACAAGAAACGATGGGAAGAGATATGTATTATAAAGACATTGTAAATATGCATGTAGTGTTGAGGGAAGGGCAGTATGGGCATAAAGGGGTAAAGAATAAAAAGAAGCTGCTGGTATGTAAAAGAAAGAGAAGTGTCAGGGTAGAGAGGACAGCACAACGATGAAAAGATGGGGAAGTTGGAGAGGACAACAAGGAGAAAGGGTAGTACAAAGGAGGAGGGGAGAAATTACCTGAATGTAAAAATGAGAAATCTGATAATTGAAATCAAATTAGGGAATATAAGTGGAATGAGATAGAAATCTTAGAGAGAAGAGGGTTCTGGGACATTTAAGAAGAGCTAAGCCACAGATAGTATCTCTACAAGCGATGTATCTCTCACAGGAAAAGCATAAAGCTGAGGTGGGGGCGGGCTATAACATAGTGGCCAGTGCTTCATGGAAGAAAAGAAAACAGTGAGGAGCAGCGCTCCTAATGAGGAAAACATCATCATTAGAGATAGGAGGAGGACTAGAGGATAAAAAGAGAGAAATGCAGGGATTAGATTAAGGGAGCAATTGAGGAAAGAAGGATAACCATAGTGGATATAAATTATTTATAGCATAATTATTTGAGAGGAAACTTGGTGGAGATTGGGAAGTTTCAGGAAGGGGATGGGGTTGTTTTAGAGACTGGAACATAGTAACAAATAGAGGGAACATAGACTGTGGGTCAAGGGTGAAGAGACTAACCAAAGAGGTATACTTTCTAAAGCAGTACTTGGAAAATGTGGTACGAATACATGTGTGGAAAATGGGGTACAAGGATGAAATTGAGGAGGGGCACATATTGTACTTGTATAGGTATAAATCTTAGTCTAGAATTAATAGGGTTTACATCACAGTAGAGCATGTGTAAGTACTAAGGAAGATGGCTAATGGACCATGCAATGGTGGGAAACATAATCAGAAGTGGACAGTCAGTGGAGGCTCCCAGTACAACAGTCAGTGGAGGCTCCCAGTACAAATCTTGGAAAGGAGAGAAGAGATATAGTGAATAATACATAGATTAAATTAAGTGTAGAATGGTCAGGGTGAGAGAGCTGGGAAGGCGGTAGGAGATAATTAGGAAATGGATACTAACATATTTAAAGGAGAGACAAATAATTAGAGGGATCAACAGGAAAAGGATGATGGAGAAGATGGTAGAATTGCAGAGGGGGTGACAAGGGGGAAACAAAGAGAAAGAAAAGGAAGGAGAGTTAAAACCATTATCACAGAAGTGGTAGGATGAGAGCATTTTTAGGGAAAGAGTAATGTTAGAAAGAATGAATTTTAGTAATAACCGAAAGCAAGCAAAATTTTACGACTTAGCAAGAAGTAGAAAGAGGAATCTATAAAATAAATTTATTAAAGGGAGGGAGATACAAAGTATACTGGGATAAATCTTGCAGGGATTTAGAGAATGTTATCAGGAGATGTATGCAGAGGAATTTAATATGAGAGAAGAAAGGACTAAGAGAATGAAACTAGGAGATTCCAAGGCTTTAGGGCTAATAAGAACAGTGGATAAATAGTAAATTAAATGGGTGTGGGATAGGATGGCCAAGGACAAAATACTGGGAAATAATGGCTTACCCTTAGAGGCATAGAAACTGGAGGAGGGGAAGATAGTAGAGGGTGGTAAGTTCTGTGTCATAAAAACCTGAAGGAGGATATAAACCTGTAGAATCTTGGGGGGAGACAGTGATCCATGGTCTCCATCCTACAGACTGATATTTATTTTAAACCATGTTTATAAATGCATGTCCTTCAAGGATGCATCTGCAGTCCTTACAAATGGGTAGTCCTGTCGTCAGGCAGCCCTTCGGTCGGCCGGATTCCAAAGTCTGGGTCTGGCCTCGGCTGGTGTCGCACTTCACCCGACGTCATCGCTGCAGTTTTTCGGGTATAAAGGCATCAGCCGACGCCATCTTCCTCAGTCTTTCTTGCCGCGTGGCGCCCGAAGCAGAAGCTGTTCGCAAGTGCCGGTCGGTCAGATCCAGAGATTACTACTACCGAATACTACTTCGAAGACTTCTAAAAAGCTAAGTACCCCGTTGGGGACTCTTTCTTGCCTCAGCCGATGTCAGAAAAAGTGAATAACTGTTTAACTTGTGGGAAACAAATACCTCATAAAGATTTCCACTCCTACTGCTTACCTTGTTTAGGCCCAGACCATGACGTAGCAGCTTGTCTAGCCTGTGCCTCTTTTAACCGACGGACGCTTAGACGTCGTTCGGAGTTTGCTGAGCAGTTTTTCGGCTCTGATTTTGCCTATATTATGCCGTCGGATCCTCCGACTACACAAATTACCAAAAAACGCAAAGAAAAGGACCGACACTCGCGGTCCGCGGTTTCAGCCGAAACCGCGGATAAGCAAACCGCGAGTGTCTCTGTTTCGGCCAAAACCGAGCAAGCGGTTCTTTCTTCAGCCGAAACCATGCCTTCTACCGAGGCCTCTTCTAACCTGGTAGAATCGGCTTCTGAAATCCAACCTTCTGTTGCGGTTTCTCAGGAATTATCAGACACTATTCCCTTGGATATTTCAACCCCTGCACGTGGAGCTGCTAGGCCTCCTGCAGCCATGTCTATTAAGGCCTTTGCCAGGGCTAAAGCAGCCAAAGCTTCAAAAACGGTGCCTGCCAAACCCCTCTCACAGGCCCAGCACCAGTTCCCATATGCTTTCTTTGGCTGAGGATCTCATTTCTTTAATTCGTGGATCCCAGCCTCATCCAGACAGGACCTCTCATCCACCTCCAGAGAAGAGGCCTAGAGCAGAGCCCCCTGAGCCAGTATCCACAGATGATTCCTCTGATGACTCAGAACATACAGACCCTCCTGAGGCTCCTTATTCCCCTTACGAAGACTGTGATGCTGAAGAGTCCATTCCTTCAGCCTCTCCACCTGAGGAATTTTCCTTTGGGGAAACCTTGCATGCTATGAGGGAACAATTTCAGTGGCAGGGCCAAGATTTCTCAAACTCCAGAAAAAGGCTTAGAACCTTTCTACATTTGCCACAACATAGGCCTTTAGCTATACCTCCAGTTCTTTCTGTTGTAGATGATGCATTTAATGATGCTTGCACTGCTCCTGATTCATTACCTCCGGCCCCTGCTAAGCCCGATAGGTTCTACAGGGTCCCGGACACTCATCACCATTTATACAAGGCTCCTTTTGCAGACCCAGAGACTATCTCCCAGGGTCCTAAAGCTGTAGCAACTACATCTACTAAAAACCCCCTCCCCTCTGAAAGGGAATCCAGGTCCTTAGAGAGATGGGGTAAAAAAGTTTACACCTCTGCTACTTTGTCAGCTAGGGCTTTGAACTGCCAATTTCATCTGATTCAATATCAAGAGTTTATGCTTGACCAGTTAACTAAAAAGCTATCCTCTGAAGAATCTTTAGATAAAAAATATGTTCAGGAAATAGTACATAACATACAGCAGGTTAGTAACCATTCTTTAAAATGTGGCTATGATGCACTGGAGGCTTCCTTTAGATCAGCCATGACTGGCACAGTTATCAGGAGACATGCATGGTTGAAAGAGCAGGCATTACCAGACCATGTCAAATCAAAGCTTTTGGATGCACCCATGGACAAGGTCAATTTATTTGGTTCCCCTGCACAGCAGGTACTAAAAAAGATGGAAGAGAAGGCGAAATCTGTACAAACAGTGAAAGATTTCTTACAGGTTCAACCTCCAAGGTTTAGCAGGAACTGGCCCTCCAAGAATCGGTCATTTCCGGACTCCTCTAAGACACAGAGAGGCAGGAATAGGCGTTCAAGAGGCAGAAACCAATCCAGGGGTGCCTACAGGGGACGCCAGTGGCAAGGTAACAACCAGCAAGGCACGGACGCAGCCACCACCACTACAACAACACAATCACAGTGACTTGGCTGTGGCACCGCCTACCAGGGAACAACTGGAAGCACCCTTAGGCGGAAAGCTAACCTTATTTTCAAAGAACTGGCATTGCATCACAAGGGAAAAATGGATTTTGCAAACTATAGACCAAGGTTACAGGTTCCATTTCCATACTCTACCAGGAAAGAGAGGAATGCCAAACCTACCACCTACTCAAAGGGCAGAAGCTCTAAAGCAAATATCTCAACTATTAAGAATGAGAGCTGTGGAAAAGGTACCATCTATGGAACAAGGAAAGGGATTTTACTCCAGACTCTTCCTGGTACCAAGAAAAGAGAGCAAATGGAGGCCTATTCTCGACCTGTCCGCTTTAAACACATTCCTCATTGTTCCAAAATTCAAAATGCTGACCCTACAGCAGCTTCTTCCCATGCTGGGCAAGGAGTCTTGGCTGGTAACTCTAGATCTCAAGGAGGCATACCTGCACGTCCCCATACGACCAATTTGCAGAAGATACCTCAGATTTCTTGCAGGATCAGAGCATTATCAATTCTCAGCATTGCCCTTTGGCTTATCTACTGCGCCCAGAGTGTTCACGAAATGCCTGGCATCAGTAATTGCTCATTGCAGACTTCAGGGATCCAAATTTATCCCTACCTGGACGACTGCCTGATACAAGCGGACAACAAAAGCAAGCTAACAGAAGACTTACAAAGAGTTATTTACCTGCTGCAAGCCCTGGGATATACAGTCAATATAAAAAAGTCAAGGCTGATTCCATCCCAAAGAATAACCTTTCTGGGTGCAGAGCTGGACACATCAAAACAAATGGCATTCCTAACTGCAGAAAAGAAAGAGCAACTACCTCTCTACTTCTTGGCATTAACAAAGCACAACCATCTAACTGCAAGAAAAGTACTACAAGCCCTAGGCTTCATGGCATCCTGCATAATTCTGGTCCCTCATGCCAGACTGCATATGAGAAAGCTACAGTGGTACCTAAAGAATTTGTGGTCCCAACACAAGCACAGCCTAGAAACCAAAAATCCAATAATCCCATGCCTGAAGCAAGAGTTCCTATGATGGGCTCAGGCCTGTCAATCAAACACAGGATTGCCCTTCTGCAACAGTCAACCAAGCCAAACCATCACGACAGATGCCTCAGACCTCGGTTGGGGGGCACACATGCTGGGCAAGTGCATACAAGGCTTATGGACTCAAGACCAGCTGCGCCTGCACATAAATCTAAAGGAAATGCTGGCAGTAAAATTGGCAATCCAGTCATTCAGACCATTTCTCCAAGAAGGTCAGTTGATGATAAGGACAGACAACACCACAGTTATGTGGTACATCAACAAACAGGGAGGCACACATTCATATCCTCTATGCTGGCTGGCACTGGACCTATGGGATGTGGCTCTGAGCTACAACATTCAGTTACAAGCAATTTTTGTACCAGGAAAAGAAAACATTCTAGCAGACATGTTAAGCAGAACTACCACAGATGCCCACGAATGGATGCTGCATCCGGACATCTTCAAAGCCATCACAAGAGAATGGGGATTACCACAAATAGACTTATTTGCATTCCCACTCAATCACCAGCTAAAGAAATTCTGCACAAGGACGTACCACCCACTTGCTTGGAAGGTGGACTCCCTATCTTTCAGTTGGAAAAACCTGACAGCATACGCATTCCCACCACTTCCTTTGATGCACAAGGTGCTTTTGAAGATCAAAGAGGAACGTCCAAGGATCATTCTGATAGCTCCAGACTGGCCGAGACAACATTGGTACCCATTGCTGAGGAGCATGTCTCGGGAACAAATATGGACACTACCCCTGATCCCATTGCTGTTAACACAGAACAACTGCAACATCCTGCATCCAAGCCTGAAAACTCTGCAGCTAACTGCCTGGAACATTACATAAGAGCAATTAACCCAAATTTATCCCAAAGGGTTAAAGACATAATCCTTGAGGCTCGTAGACCTTCAACAAGAAAGAATTATGCAGCAAAATGGAAAAGATATCTCATTTGGAGTGCTGCAAAGGGAGAAGATGTGGCACTGGTAAACATAGCCAACATCCTGGAGTACTTGGCAGAGCTCTTCCATACAGGCCTGTCCTATTCTTCCATCAAGATACATGCATCAGCTATTTCAGCAGAATACAGCTTGGATCCTCCTGTCTTCTCTCATCCTCTGCTCAGACAGTTTCTGAGAGGAATTAAAAATGTAAAACCTCCCAGGAAACCACCATTGCCAGCATGGGACTTGAACTTTGTGCTAGAAGAATTGACACTTCCCCCTTTCGAACCAGCAGCAACAGCAGAATTGCAATACTTATCCTGGAAGACTGCTTTCCTGCTGGCAATCACCTCAGCAAGAAGGGTCTCTGAACTACAGGCATTAATGGCAGTGCAACCCTTCCTGATCTTCCATCAAGATAGAGTGTCCATGAGAACAAATCCTACATTTATGCCTAAGGTGGTATCCAGAGTGTCTTTAAATCAGGCTATCCACCTACCTACATTCTTTCCTAACCCACAGAACAGGGGAGAAAGACTCTTGCATACCTTGGATGTACATAGACAATTATGCTACTACCTGGACAGGACCAAGTCCAATAGAAAAACTGACCAGCTTCTGGTAGCATATGCAACAGGAAAGGAAGGAAAACCAATTTCAAAGCAGACAATGTCCAAATGGATAGGAAATTGCATTAGATTTTGTTACTCCTACCATGGAAAGAAAACTCCAGAGAACATCAGGCCTCACTCCACAAGGGCTACAGCCACTACCACAGCTTTCTTACGAGGAGTGGCTACCAAGGACATTATAGAGGCTGCTACTTGGACCTCCGTGCATACATTTGCCAAGCATTATAATTTACCTTTATACTCTAGATCCCGAGCAGGTTTTGCCACTGCTGTTTTGCAAGGGATCCTAACTACACCATAATCTCTCCTTTTTTCCTCCTCCCCTAGTTTAGCTATGGTATTCTACCCATTTGTAAGGACTGCAGATGCATCCTTGAAGGACATAGTACAGTTTTGTACCTACCATAAATGTAGATGTCCGATAGGAATGCATCTGCAGTCAGGATTACCCACCCACCTTCCCCTCTGTGGTACTCCTAAGGTATTTGCCATCCTTCAGCTAGCTTGGGGGGGATCTATTATGGTGTATTTGTTTGTATATATGTACATACATGCTTATTTTATGTGTTTGCTCTCTACTATTTGGAAACATTGGCATTTATCCAAATTTAGCCATCCAAGAGGGCACCTGGCATCTGGGGCAAGAAACGCTGAGGAAGATGGCGTCGGCTGATGCCTTTATACCCGAAAAACTGCAGCGATGACGTCGGGTGAAGTGCGACACCAGCCGAGGCCAGACCCAGACTTTGGAATCCGGCCGACCGAAGGGCTGCCTGACAACAGGACTACCCATTTGTAAGGACTGCAGATGCATTCCTATCGGACATCTACATTTATGGTAGGTACAAAACTGTACTTTTATGCAGGTGTTAGCAGATAGACATAATAGGATACATGGGGACCAAACAGGGATTTGGGGAGGACAGTGAAAGGCAGATAACTGAACTTGGGACACTATTGTTCATGCAGGACTCACAGGAAAAGGTGTTTAGATACTGCCTTCCTAACAGGGATTAGTAGCAGAGTGCAGGCAAAGAGAAAGTGATAGGGGAGTGCTATGTTGAAGACCAGAAAATGCTGTTAAAAGAGGAATAATTATGAGGCGGTGCTGAAAAGTTCTAAGCCCGACCAAGAAGGGAATGACATGGAGCAATGAAACTTACAAGATACTCAGCATATTCACCCGAAGTTCAGCACACTTGGCACATCATGTCTGAAGTTTCTGTGACCCTGCCAAAAAAAAGTCTGAAGTCTGGTCACTGAAATACTGCTCCACTGCTGCAATCACCTCTGAATCACTTGAACATTGCTACCCTTTCAAACTCTTTTTAAGGTTTTGGAACAGGAAATGGTCAGATGGAGCAAGATCTGGTAAATAGAGTAAATAGTCTATGCACTCAAATCCCAATTTTGTCAAAACATCCGTTGTTTTGCCAGCCTTGTGAACAGGTGCATTTTCTTGCAAACAGAGAACTCCTTTCAACAGCTTCCCTCGCCTTTTTTTCTTTCAAAGCCTCCTTTAATCTGCACAGCGAGTGAACAGTAGTATTCTGGATCAACTGTTTGGTCCCTTGGAAGATGGTCATTACAACACCTTCCTGATCCCAAAACATTGTGACCATGACCTTTCCTGCTGACGTTTGGGTCTTGAACTTGTTTGGGCTTGGTGAACCTGAGTGCCAGAACTGCGTAGACTGTTGTTTTGTCTTAGGATCATAGTGGTGCAGCCATGTTTCATCAACAGTAGCTAGTTCTTCCAGTAAGTTTGCTCACCACTTTTTCACAGTTGAATAAGAAGGGCACTTGTCACTCAGTGTTTGTATCATACATTCATGGATTCTGTCTGGAGTTTTCTTCTGCAGGAATAGGAACTTGACGGCTCAGAGTTCCACATATGAAAATTCCACACTTTCATTGACATGGTTCAATCCGTGATCTGAAACAGTGTCAAAACATATCATTACGATTCTGCAAATTGGCACTTTACAAGATATAATAACCCTTATTTCAGCTACAGAGGCAAAATAATGCTCAGAATTTAGAAAGTTGGTCAGGCTTAGAACATTTCAGCACCCCTTCATAGTAGGGGGTATAAAATGTTTCATGACAACTGTAAGAATTAGTCAGAAGAGTTTAGAAATGATAGGGAAGACGGACTGGAAAGGCAGTTTACAAAGGAACAGTAGCATGATATCTGTATTGCTCCACAGTAAGCAGCAAAGAATAGAAGATATAGGATTTGTGGATGGAAGTGTTTCCATACGTATGTTTATACCCCAAGCAGACTTCAGTTAAATTATTGCTGGAGATGTGATGGAAAAGACTTTTAACTGGTAATATGCATTTTGAGAATGTAATAAGTTAGCAGGCTTTAAAAATTTCATAGAGAACTTTGTCAGAAATGTTGGGAGAGCAATTAACTGTAACTCAGAAAATAATCGTTTTGAGCCAGGATCTAAGATCTGAATTACCTAGGCATAGCAAGACCTTGCTAAGTTTAACACAGTTGCCTGCCAAAAAAACAATTACTAGAAAGTAGAAATCAAAATCTAAACCAGCCGTAAATGAAATACTGAATATTGTAAAGGAGATAAAATAACTGGAGATGAGATCTTTAGATAAGGGAAGGAGCAAATTACATAGAAATTTAAGGAAGGCAGATTTATGTAATGTTGGAGTGAATAATTGTTAAAAACAACACATTGTATAGTGCATGAAGACAACGAAAAATGTTTAAAATGGTTTGTTTTCTTTTCTGTAACTGAATGTTTACCAATGTCATTGTTCAGTTTGGTAAGTTAATAAAGGTGTTTATAAAAGGAATTTGCTTTTATCTTATCTGACAGTACAGCCCATGTGTAAAACAGACTAATGCCATGCAGATAAGCTTTGCAGAATGCCACTTATTGTATATGGCTAATATTCCCCCTTTCTCTCTGTCCCTTCTCTGTGCCGTTTTGGTATTGCTGCAGTTACCATTTGAAGTAAAAAATGTACCATTGACAAATGCTTGTGTATTTCTGTTTCTGGAATGGTGTGTCTTAGCATTTTCTCTTCTTGAGTGGAAGTGTGCCAGTGTGAAAAAGTATGTAGTAGTACACATTATCTTTGGTATGACTGTAGCACTGTTTATGTTCTCACTAGCAGGACATTTCTAGTCTGCTGATGACACTGAACTGGGGAAATTGGGGAGCTGCTAATGATGGTGGCTGGTGTGTATGACATTGTACAGTCCTGAAACACAGAGGTCTGCTTGACATCTTTTTTTGCTTCTGTTAATGTAGACTAGACCATCATCTGCAAGAAAAAGTATATTTGCTCAGAACATTGCTGCAAAGAAAGCGATAGAAAGGGACAGATCAGCAGGAGTTTGTTCCAGCTTCTCAAATGTTGTACCTAGTGCAAGTGATGGCCAGGTCCCTGAATCTGAATCACTGCTTACCAACAGCAAAAGAGGTGAGTCATTACATATTTTTATTTCTAATTACTTGGAATGCTTTTTGTAGTAATGAGGGTGACTTTCAGCAGATTCATTAAGAGTGTGGTAATGATCACTTTTATGTTACCAATACATAAAACTGCATCATTGTTACTCTTATTAAATCTGTTTTTAAAAATAGCCATGCACAGTGTATGCTTTATTCTGGAGGATAATTTATTGTATTCATTATCAACTGCTTCCCCAAGTCATTGTTTTCACCTAATTGTTCTAATTCTTCTATGATTAAAGTTTGTGAATGTACCTCTTAATTTTAAATTGTATTCCACTTTTTTCTAACCAGGGTATTTAAGGAGGGAAATGTCATCCTTTATTAATAGTGTATATGCTAACTGAAATCCTCTCTTAAACTTTGGTGCAGAAGAGTTAAAGGACCTAATGGTCTTAATCTTTATGCTATGCTTAGGATAATGTATTTTGTCTCCTTTTAATTTTTAATACATTTCTTTTTATGAGGATATCACTCATTGTCACTGTACTGTACAACTGGTTTATCCAATGCGAGATGCATTGAAATAATCACAGAAGAATTCCTGCTTTATACAAGTCTTAGTAGATTTCCTTATTTTGTTCTGCCTTTATACATATTCTGTAAGTGTCCCTTTCAAACGTCATGTCTTGTTTACCAAGATAAGTTGTAACCCTTTATTATTTCATATTTCTTCTCTTCCTTCTTGAAGTATGTATGTATGTGTCTTTCAGCTTTTCCCGGTTAGGGGTCGCCACAGCGGAACTCCAGTCTGCTAATGATTGGCAGTTGATTTTTACGTGCCGAGTTGCCAGCCCTGACGCACAACCTTCAATGAAGGTACGCCCATTCACACATGTCTCCACGCAGAAGACGCTCTAGCTGAGAATCGAACCGGACAGGGTCTTACTGTGAGGCGACCACCACCGCGGATCTCTTCCTTCTTGAAGTATACATTGGAATTAGAAATTATTTGTGTTGATCAAAAGGCCTTCTTTATAGTTTGCAAACATGCATCAGTTAATGGTGATTTAGAGGCGGGACTTGCACATAGGTTCGTAGGTTCATAGATTAGTACTAAGTTAACTGCCTTTGCGAGCCATTTTAAGCCTAGCCAATTATCCCTTGTGAGACTCAAACCCTGCACCTTATGGTAAGCACCTTAACCATTAGGCCACCCTCCAAACCCAACATGTTGGCATTATACAAAAAAAAAGCATCCGAGCAAAATGCTTTTGCATAAAAATGAGAAAAAAAAGAGTTGCACACTGCTGAAGTGATATGAACAAGTCTAAATTGGTGCAGCACACAGAAAAATACTAGTGTGCACATCAGAAATGCTGGGAATTACTACAAGGTTAGTTAACGTGAACCCACCTAATATGCTCTTGGCAGTGCAGGGAGGCGAGCTGCTTAGATAAACTTCATGAAGTTGTCTGGAGTGGTGTTTGCAACTTGCATAACTTGTTCTAACTGACCAGCAGTCCTTTGATTATTTACTGAAGGCCATCTCTGATTTGTACCACCCACTTCTGGCATATGGTAGAATGCATTACTAAGGATCATCTGTGATTAGAGCCACCCACGTCTGGCATATTATAGACTGCATTACCGAGAATCATCTGTAATTTGAACCACCCACATCTGGCATGTTTTAGAATGTGTTACCGAAGACCATCTGTGATTTGTGCCACTTGTATGTTTTATATTGTAGAATACGTTAGTAATGACCATCTGTGACTTGTGCCAGCTACATCTGGCATGCTGTAGAATGCATTACTGAGGATCGTCTGTGACTTCTGTCATCCACATCTGGCATATTGTAGAATGTTCAAAAAACACTGTTATACCCAACAACATTGTCATTCAGTATGTAAAAGATTATTTACAGTTACATTCTACTTGTACATCCAAGTTTATTGACAATGTGTGTTTGTTATTAGAACTCATTCTAGAGAACAACGTATTTATGTTTGATCAGTATTTTCTTCAAAAACAGAGTGGCCATAGGCATGTCATGTGCCAATTCATATGCCAACATTGTTATGGCACACCGGGAAGACACCTATGTTTTGCACAATGATATATTTTCTGCACGTATCTATTATTATAAATGATTTGTGGATGACATATTTATGATTTGGAAAAGGGATAGAGCTATGCTATAAGAATTTCTAAAATACATTTGAGTCAACTACAAACTTCTTAAAATTTACTATAGATATGTCAAGTAATGAAATAAAATGTTTAGCTGTTCACTTGTACTACCGTGAAGGGACTATTCACACCAAGATTTACAAGAAAAAATGTTGGACTAACAGCTTATTAGATAGTTAGTATGCACCCTAATCGTGTGTTTGAAAATATAGCTAAGGCACAATTTTTACAGACTTCTCACCTAACAAGTGAAGATTGCACAGTAAAGAGCTCGGTCAGCACTTTGACCAGCAACCTACAAAAAAGGGGGATATCCTCAGGATTTATGTCGCATGTACACCTCCATGGTATTTGAAGAAAGAAAGGTTACAGCTAGACCCTTTTTTTCGGACAGAATAATGCCAGAGACACAGGAGAACAATAAAAAAGATGTGAACAGACTATTGCTAACATATACATCTGACAATAGGAGTATAATGAATATCATTAGAAAGAATTGGCATATTTTACCAACCAATGAACACCTATATAAGTTAGTGGGAGATCTGCCACATGTACCTTATAAGAACTGTAAATCCTTAAAACGTAGACTGTGCTATTGTAATTTGTCTAAACAGCAGTCTCTGGTTTCTAAGAGAAAGGACACTTACAGTTGTAGACATTGTAATATATGTCCTTGTATAGTTAGTGATGTTATTTTTATACATCCTGATACACATAAGAAGTACATAATGTCTTTTTATGCTGATGTTCCACACAAAATTTAGTGTACTTAGCTATATGTGAAATATGCTCACACTTCTACGTAGATAAAACGAATAGGACATTAAGAGGGAGAGTGAGAAAGCATATATATAAAATTAAGAAACAAGATGTTACAATTAGCAACAGCTAAACATGTGGTGGAGACTGATTCCACACATACATTTAAATTTATGGTAATGCAACAGTTTTACACAGATATTAGACTTGGTAATATTATTAATAAAATATAAGAGGAACAAAGATGGATTATCAGACTTCAGGCAGACAGATTATATGGTGTTAATGAGAGTATCTGCCTAAAACATTTTTTGATAGATAGATTGCTGCCTCACAATATAATCCACCTTTCAGATTAACATTGTCATGGTTTATATTAGTATGAAGAACATTTGTGAATACATATATAGTTGGTCCTGTTCAAGCAGTCATAACATGAAACATTTTAGTATCATATGGATATGATTTGTTGTCACATATTTAGTAGTCATAATATTTCAACATTTATAATATTTGTATTTTTGATTTTAATAGTTTAGTATTTGATTTGAATAGGCAATGGCTGGCTTGATACAGTAGAATTGACTTATTGTCACATCAAATTTAATGTTCATTTGAATGAATTTTAACCTTCCACCACTTGAGGGCGATGTTCACCTTTACGAGAATTTTATAATGTAACTTGCTGAGGTCAGTTTTTTTTTACTCAAATAATTTTTTATTTTCCAAATATAATATTTAACAATACAAGCATCAGTGAAAACAAATATTATAAGCCTTTATATACACTATGTAGAATTGACCTGAACAAAATAAAAAAATAATAAAAATATGAAATTAATAACAAAAATTCATAATATTCAGTTAATAAAGTATGAAGTTACACATTAGTTAGAGTTCAGTTTTAATGTCTCAATAAGAGCAAACATTTTTTTCCAAGGATTGTTTATCCATGTTTTAGGAGAAATTCTCGATTCTTTCACCTTAACTTCTAATGTTGATGTTTCTTTCTACAATCTCAAGAATTCTTCCAGAGTAGGTTCTTGTGAAGACTTCCACTTTCTAGTTATACATATCCTTGCCACAGCTAGTATGGACCAAAGTAGATATAGATCTTTTTTTATTCATTCCAGTAGTAGTATTAACATTTAAGAGGACTAAAGATTTGGTTAAAATAAAGGTATCTGTGAATATAGCTTGGAGAAAGTTAGTAATTTCTTCCCAGAATTTTTTTATGTTAATACAATCAAAAAATATATGAGACCAATCAGCTTTACAGTTTAAAGAACATCTCCAGCAAATGGATTTATCAAGTGAATTAAATTTGGTTTATCAGGTGTAATAAATGCCCTGTGAATATATTTCCAGGTAAATATTTTCCATACTTGTAACTTAAATGTTAACTTAATAGAACATAGAAGATTTGTTTTACTTTCAGTTGATAGATAGGTGTGACATCCTTTTACTATGAAGTTCTAATATCTTGCATTAGGGTTAGTTTTATATGTTAACAATATTTTGTATAATTATGAAATTAAATTCATCCAATTATAATTGTCATAAAGTCAGATATTAGACTTATCAAATTTGGACTAGTTTTATAAGGAGAATTAATAATTTTACTGGTAAGATCTTTGGCATATGTTAATATGCTTTGAAGTACCAACCAATCTGCCGATGAAATATATATTCTGAATTTGTTGAATGTCTAATACTACTTGATTCTCTATACAATCCTGCTAGCAAGTGAAGCTTTTCCCCTCCCATCTAGTTAGGATAACATTATGAATTTTATTGAATAAATTCTTTGTAGAGCAAAAAGGGTATTATCAAGTCAGCCAAATCTTAATGTCTGTGTTAGTATATATAAATTTTCTGAATAAATTGTAAATATTATTTATATAATTTAAATTAGTTGGTTTTGTTATATTATATTGAATATTAACAGTCAATATGTGCCACATCCTATTATTTTGTTCACTTAATATACAATTTTTAATTATTTTATTTTCATTTGGAAAAATAATAGTATGCAATGTTTTCCATATTGAAGAATAATTAGGATCTATCCAGTTAATGATAGTTCTTAGTATGGAAGCTTGTATGTATGGTTCTAGATCTGGAAACTTAATTCCACCCATTTAACTAGATCTAATATGATGTGTGTAGGCTGTTCTATTTTTTTTTTTTTGGATACCAAAGAAAGTTTAATAGAATTTTATTTCTTTCTTTCAAGATTTTTTTGTTTGGTACTATAGGAATAGCTTGTGCATTGTATTTAATTTTTGGAAGTATTGTCGTTTTTATTATTTGTAATCTGTCCTTAAATCTCAAGAACATTTTATTCCAGCTTCCTATTAACATTTTTTTATTTTATTAAATATGTTGTTTTAATTTGTGCCTAATGTAGATTCCAAATGATCACATAGTGTTATTCCTAAATATTTTATTGTGGGAACTTGTTTTCCTATAACACAATTTGTTATTAAAGTAAATTCTCTCTTTTTATTCAAATGCATATAATTAGATTTTGCCTTATTAAATCTAAGGTCAGATATATGATAAAACATTTCCACTATTTTATCTAGTTTTTGTACTGATTTCTCCAAAACAGATAATTTGAGTAAAACATCATCATCAAATAACATAATTGTTGAATTAAGTTGACCATATACATCTATGCCTGATATATTAGAGTTATGGCGTACTAATGAGGCAAATAATTCAATTCCTAAGGCAAACAGAAAGGGTGACATTGGACATCCCTGCTTTGTACCTTTGGTTATTTCAATAGCATTCGAGGTGAATGGCCCTGGTTTTGCACAAGCCAGATTGTTTTTACAAATATTCTTTATTAGTATAATAAAATTAGAAGGAAATTCAAATAATTCCAAAGCCTTAAAAAGAAAGTCCCAGCTCAACAAATCAAAGGCTTTTTCTGTATCCAAAGCTACTAATAGAGCTTCTTGGTTGTTTCTGTTTAGGAAATCTATGTTGTTGTTGTTTGTCTTTCGGCTTTTCCCGGTAAGGGGTCGCCACAGCGGAACTCTGGTCTGCTAATGATTGGCAGTAGATTTTTACGAAACAACCTTCAACGAAGGCAAAATCTATAAGTGTTAGTATTCTTTGTATATTGTCATGTGTGTGTCTTTTATAAATGAATCCTGTTTGATCCTCGTTTATTATGTGTGTCAGTGATTTTTTAATTTTACTAATATTGACATGAAGATTTTTATAATCGTTAAGTAGAGAGATTGGCTTGTAAGATTTGCAATGTAAAGGCTCTTTGTTTTCTTTTATAATGGGCATAATTAAGGAGCATCTCCACGAAATTGGAGTTGTGTTTTGTGCTAGAATTTCGTTTAAAGTTCTGTAGAATAATGATATTACTGAAGATGGAAATATCTTATACAGTTCATTAATTATTCCATCAATTCCCGTTGTTTTATTACTTTTACTTTCCTTAATTTTTTGGGTAATTTCTTTTAGGGATGTTTGTTTTTGAATGTCTAACTTAAATTTTTCTGGAATCACCTTTACCTTTACTAATTTCAGGTCTAAGTTTGATGTATTAGTTAGATGTGAAATATCATTATAATGATCAGAGAAATTATGTTTAAATGCCTCTAGTATGTCATTTATATCCAAAACCTTTTTATTTTTTCCCCCTTCATGTATAATGCTTGTAATATTAGTTTCAGTCGAGTGTTTCTTTAATCTTATTGCTAAATTATGCATATGTTTGGGTGATACTGCATAGGAACTAAGTTTTAACCTTTCTATAGCTATATTAGTTTTGTGAGTTAGAATTTCATTATATCTTTTAAGTCTTCAGTTGCTTTCTATGATTATTTTATGTGTAAGTAGATGGATTAATAGTGAGATCTGTGATTTGTTTTTGAATGTTACATAATTCTGATTCCCACTCTTTTAGCTTGTTTTTATGCCATGAAACATTTTTTCCATTTAGATAGGTTTTCAAGGTATCCAAATGATTAATTATATTTGTTTCAGCAGTGTAGTTTGTCTAAAAAGAGTTGTACTTCTTAAATTGTTTTAATTTTGTAATATAAGCTGGAATTCTTAACATAAAGATCAACTTCTTATAATCTGTATGTATTTTCAGAATGAATGAGTTATGGTCTGAAAAGGGACAAGGGATTATGGAGAATTTTATTATTTTTTAATTTAGTTCTTGAGATATAAAGATTTTATCAATTATTGTATGTGTCCCATATCTGTGGTCTTGGTGTGAAAATAATAATGAATTGTTCTCCTTATAACTATATGTATCAATTAGATTTAAACTTTCTTCCTATTTCTTAAGTAGCTTCCCTATAGAACTTGCACATAAATTCCTTTTGCTTGTGGTCTCTGATTTATCCAATATGCAATTAAAGTCACCTCCCAAAATCAAATTTCCTTTATATACTCTAGTAATTAGATCTATGTGTTTTCTAATTGTTCCAGTCCCAATACCTGGGAACCAATATATATTTACTAATGTCCAGAGTCTGTTATTATATTTTACTATTACTATAGCTAGGAGTCCTTCTTTATTTTCATGTTTGTAAATGATTTGGGGCACAGTGACATTTTTTTCCCATAAAATTAAAGTTCCCCTAGTCTTTTTCTTATATGAAGAGTGAGATAAGATCATGTATTCATTAGGATTCCAGATATAGGTATAATTTGTTTTAAAGTGAGTCTCTTGAAGAATTACTACTTTTGTACTTTATTTAATTTCATATATCTTAATAAATTAGATATTTTCCTTGGATTGTTTAAACCGTTATTGTTTAAGGATAAAATAGTCAAGTCCATTCCCAATGTTTAACTTTACATCATATTTGTTTTGTATTATATTTTTGTAATACCATACAATATGTATAATGTGTAACTAGTATGTTGATAATTCTCATTGTAGTCAATATATTAATTTTAGTCAAATAACTTAAATTATAGTTTAATTCAAGCCAATAAAAAAAAGAAAAAAGAAAAATGCCAAAATGAATTGCATAACAAGTATACAAATATTTTTGTAAACCCTCTAATGTACATGAAGTGAAATACACTTCCAATCTGCTAGATGAGAAGAAATCTAACAGATTGCTTACCATAACTTCCCCCATGCAAAAATAAAGAAAAGAAAAAACTAACCCCTTTCGAGCTCCAGTGTAACTTTTCTCTTATCTTGGAAATTTAACAATATTAATTAAAGAAAATGTAAAAAACAAGCACAAAGTTATTATTTTCATAATATAACAATTAATAATGAATTAACATAGTGTATGGAAATGAGTATTGATTTAGTAATACAATTTAAATTTAGATTAGGTTAGACTTCTTTTTCAGAATATAACAGTCCTATCATGCACTACTTAAACATTCATAAAGTAAAATCTCATTTATATCACAGTATGTGTTGCTTAACATTAGTTCTCTTTAGACTAAGAGTAGTGTATATACATATTATTAGTCGCGGTGGTGCAGCGGTAGCATTGTTGCCTCACAGAAAGAGGTTCTCCCGTTCGATTCTCGGCTGGAGCGCCTTTTATGTGGAGTCTGCATGTCCTCCCTGTGGTCGAGTGGCATTCGAAAGACATGCGTAGAATGGGTGTGCCTTCGTTGAAGGTTGGGAGTTGAGCTGGCACCTCGGCACCTGTAAAAAATCTACTGCCAATCATTAGCTGACTGGAGTTCCGCTGTGGCGACCCCTAACTGGGAAAAGCCGAAAGAAGAAGAAGTCGTCTCCGTTATTATGAAATGACCAATACACTAATAATTATGTCAGATAAACACTCTCCTGCACACTGAAAATATATTATAACTGAGTGAAGTAGACTTAGGAATGTGTCAGTGAGTGAAGATAAATACAGACAAGTCTATTCAGAACACTTGAATCATACTACAAAAACTATGCAGTCCATAGAATGAACCCACGGTGTTGTGTTCACTAGAGATGATAATGTAAACATGTTTGAGTGAACAATACATATAACATTTAACCTGCAGAATATTTATTCATAAAAACATTAGAATAAGAGTTAAACATATTTATACCAATTTTCAAAACAGTATATAAATGTTAAATGAAACGTACTGAATTCCTAGATTCATAGATTCATTGAACACTCCAGGTATTGAAAGTAATGCAGTTAAAGATGTGTTTTTAAACAAACAGTTTCTATTGTGAAACTATCAGTGAATTGTCTACAATTAGGAGAAATAGAAATCAAAAAAAATATTTAAGGAATGAAATTTTCAATATGTGACTTGAATAACCGAGTATGTCTGAGTGGTCTAGCTAAAAACAATTACATTAAGATGGCCCATTCAAAGAAATCTCAACCATTTAACAGTAGCTCTTATATGAGTGTATATGTAAATTCCTAAATATAGGAGAACTATCCTACAATATATAAATTCATCAGTAGATCAGTTACTAATAAATTTTGGATTAAAACATAAAATTTCTCTTAAATGCCTTTCTTCTATATGATCTAGGTGAATGATTCTAGTTTTGAAGTTTGTCAGACAGGAAGACTAGAATAGCGACCTTAGTGCAACTGTCTTTAGATATAAAAATCATTTGAGAACACAGCAGTATGTCTTTGTGTACACAAACATATCAGTACAAACATCATCAACATTAGTAACAATCAGTGATGTACAATGCTGAGTATAAATTATTCCTGGACAAAGAATACAGTAACAATCTCTATGTATCATTCACATGCTTGCTTCTTCTTCTTCTTTCGGCTTTTTCCCGGTTAGGGGTCGCCACAGCGGATCACCTGTCCGCTCATGATTGACAGTGGAGTTTTACAGTGTCGAGTTGCCAGCCCGGCGCCCAACCTTTCACAGAAGGCACACACATGCACTCACACCTAGGGCCAATTTAGAGTGTCCAATCCACCTACAGCATGTCTTTTGGATGTGGGAGGAAACCGGAGCACCCGGAGGAAACCCACGCGACCACAGGGAGGATATGTAGACTCTGCACAGAAGGTACCCCAGCCGAGGATCGAACCGGAGAACCTCTTGCTGTGAAGCGGCAACGCTAACCACTGCACCACCATGGCCGCCCATTCACATGCTTGCTATTGGGGAAAATTGAAAGCATGACCAGATTTAGTTTATTTTATATCCACCCATAAGTGTAGTCATAGCAAATTAAAAGGAAAAATGGAGAAGGACAACATTAGACCATAGTGATCACTCACTGATGATGAAACAGAAGCAGTTTGCCCTGAGAAGTAGCCGTGTGGTTGAGCAATTTATAAACTGCTTAACACTAATGCATAGTTATAATATCAATTCATATTATGAGAATATCATTACAGAATATTGAGCAGAATGCTAATCAATGCAGAGCATTACTGAAGCTGTTCTACACAGTCACAGTTCCTTAGAACCTTTACAGTGGAGTCTTTATCAAAGACTGTGTCATGTAACAAGATGCATGGGTAGGCAGACTCCCTTCCCTGTTATTAAATTGTTAAAAGTAGTGGCACTCTAAGAAAAGCAAAACCTATTAAGCTAGGACAATGCCTTAAGAAATCTCTCTATCTCATATCTATTTTAATTATTGCTCTGCTTGAATCCCTCATCATAAATTACAATTTACAAATCTGCCTTATTTTACTACTTGAAGCAAAAGCAAGCCATAAAAGCATTTTCCCGGAGACCAGCTACTGTAAGGAAATAAAGATGGAATTTCAGGGTGAACTCATTTTGCTAACCATCTCACTAAGAAACTGATTACATTATTATTTAAACGTGTCAATATTCAATAAAAATATATTCTGCATAATATTCAGCTATACAGCTAATGTCTGCAGGAATAAAGGTTTCTCAGAAGCCAATGTCTGTAAATGTGTAGTTCAAACTATTCTCCGAAGAATGTGTGACACCTAAACTACTTTATTATGTTAATTTATGTGCAGTTTTACTATAGGTTTCCCTTACTATTTCCACCTTAAATCCTTCACAACAAACAAGGGAAGTACTGTTGTGAGAAAGATAGTACGTAAAAGCGAGTGTACGCTTTCACAGGGCTTCCGGGCATTCATTTTTTAACTAAATTGCAATTAAACTCATCTCCCTTGGGTTTTTATGAAAAAAAAGAAGAAAAAAGCTCATCAGAAAGTCGGATAAAAGGAATTAACCACTCCACTACTCGCAACTCTATATGAACTTGAATGTGCGAACTAACTGACAGAGTTACAGTGGAATATTGTGCTTCTATGTAAAAGTACTGTGTTTTGACTTCATTCTTCTTTCCCCTTTTAATAGTGCGAAGAACTCGCAGTATCTACAAAGTGACACATTCTAAATGGGATTATTTGATTCAAGAGTGTGCAAGATAAGCTTATTAACGTTTTTTTTTTTTTTTTTTTGAAAGGGAACCTCTAACTGATGCACGAGATTGTTTCAAATGACAACATTGTCAGAACCCAGTAACAGAACTCTGTTTATAGTGACTCTGTTTCTTTCACATTTAAAAATATGGATATCTATGTTACTGTAAAATGTGAATTTGAAGTGTAGTGAAGTCAGTAACCCACAGAAACTATAATTAAAAGTTTTCAATTCCTATTATACAACAATGAGGTGAACTAAATGTACTATTAATAAAAGGGAGATGAGAAAAAAACATTTGCGTAGATGTTGTCTCTGTTCTTCCTTTATATATAACTAAATATATTGAAGTGAAAGATAACATTTGAACCTGGTTTTCCTCACTTAGTATGAATGAAATGTAACTATATTTCTAGATGTCACTAAATTATAAAAAACATTTAACATTGTCAGGCACAACCACAAGACTTGTGATGAGTATGTTGCAGAAAGTATAAGTTTAAGAAAAAGTATAAATGTCACAGAGTGTTATAGGCAGTATAATAGATAAAACATACATTTTGAGGTAAAGTCCAGAAGTCTTTATCTTTGTTGAATCTTTGAGAGATTTGGGAGACTGTGTAGTTTTAGAATCAGTTCTTTGTTTCTTTTTCCTTACATCAGACCAAGTGTTTTTTTTTTTCTGGGGATCTTTTCAAATTGGTTGATACAGCCCAGTCCATTTCTTCAGGAATTGTGATGATATTATTATTCTTGATGAAGGTAGAAGCTTATTCAATGTTATTAAAGGTTCTCAAGTCATTTGAATAGAAAATTCTGATTCTAGCAGGATATACCATTTGCACTTTTATTTTATTTTGCTTAAGAAGGTTCACTAATGGCCATGTTTTTTTTCCTGATTTCTAACACATTTGCAGAATAGTCATTGTCAAATCTAATCTGACTCTGTTTATATGTTATGGGACTTTTTCTCCAGGCTGTTTTTAAAATGAGCTCTTTATCCAAGAAGGACAGGAACTTCACTACAATTGATCTTGGTGGTGCATGAGGTGAAGAGGGTATAGATTTTCTTATGGGTCTATGAACTCTCTCTATTCCATTTGATAATCCCTCTTTTAAATCAAGCACTTCAGGAAGCCAGGAATTCAAAAAGATGATGATGTCTTTTCCCTCGTTTTTTTCCTCGAAGACCAAATATTCTTATATTAGTTATCCTCTCCCTGTTTTCTAAATCATCCACTTTAAGTAGCCAGTTATTTTGGTGTAGCAAGAATTCTGTCTTGATTTTCCTCTTCTTTGAGTCTCCCATCTATGTCACTTAGTGATGTCTCCATATCAAGTAATTTACTTTGTTGTTGCTATAGTATTTCTTTTAGTACATCTGTTTGCTTTTGGCAGTTTTCTTTGAGACTTTCCAAGTTATCAGTAAATCTATCCACTTTCAAAGACAGTTCATGTAATGTTTAAGACATCAGTTGAATCTCCTTCTTCACGGTAGTTTCTGAGTGAGAATTCTTTAAACTGGCCAATTACCATACAGTTGTGTTGTTCTCCAGTATATTTTGACAGGAAAAACTCAATAATATTTCCTGAAATTTGGTAGAGTTGTAGTTCTTAAGTTCCTTATTATTTTATTTTTTTTTTTTTGCTACTGTTTTATGGAGCTCTAAAAAATGCTGCTTATCTGTTTGCCATCTAGGCTGCTCCCCCTCTGACAGGTCAGTTTAATGCTCAAGGATAGCTATGTTATTCAGTATAGCTGTATCGTTCGAGCAAGGATAAACTTTACAATTGGATATTTCATTGTCTTGCTTTGAAGGAAAAACTAGTAAGCCAGAAGTTGCTTTTATTTAGCTGTTCTTGTTTATGCTTTTCTATTTCAGTTTTTTTGTCATTTGAGGACGTTATCATTTACACTACCACTTTATAACACAATTTGTTGGTAGTTTAGTTTAAAGTATAAGTAAATTCATGCCATTTAAAGCTCAAGAATTTGTTTACATATGGATCAGTAATGTGCTTGGACATTTTGCTAGCCTCTTTTCGTGGCAAGTTTAGTAAGACAGTAACTGCCCTTCATTTTATTTGTATTTTAATGTGTAACATAGACTAGAATATAAAATGGAGAAAATGAGATGGGGTGATTGAATACATGCACTATGATGCTTCAGTAGACTTTCAGCAGATTTCATTTGCGATTATGAATTGATGATGAATAAGGGAGATGTGCAAGTTTTATATTAATGATGTATGTTGTTTTAAATGTTTTACTTTTAACTATATGTCATCTGTGATGTCTTTTGACTAAGGCAGCTTGATTGGTGATTCATTTATATTTAAAAGATGTATTGTGATTTTAATCTGTTTAAATATCTGAAGAAGTGGTAAACAATGCGAAAGCGCTCATCTTCATTAAAACCATTTATATTTTAACCTTGGCATGTATACTGCCTCCTGTTTTTGGAAGTACTTGTTTTTGATGTTGTAGAATGTGCTAGTGAGGACTGTCTATGACTTGTGCCATCCACATCTGGCATGTTGCCGAATGCTTTACTTTTGACCGTCTGGGAATTGTGCCACTCATATGTTGTATAGTTTAGCATGTGTTACTGAGGACCATCTGTTGCTTGTGCCACCGACATCTGGCATGTTTTAGAACTTGTGGCTCACTTGTTTGCTTGGATATAAAGGGATTTTTTCCAGATCTATTTTTGGCTACAGGGACTTTTCCAACAATCAGTGGGGAATACACTTGGAGCTTTTCTGTCACTGCCTAGAAGATAACCGCACAAATTTCTTTATGTAACAGTACAGTTTGTGGAAGATCTTAAGTAGTTCCTCAGGACCTACTTGTGATACTCATCATTATGCAATGATTAACCATTAACATTCAAAAAGTAGCAGGATGATAGGTTATCCCAGTGTGCCCATTGTAAATACATGCATATACCGGGTCTATATCAAAATTCCAAAGAGGGAAAACACTGAATGTGAAAACATTGAACCCTAAATATTGAATGGTGAAAATAGCGAAGCCCCGGAACATCAAAACCTTACCTAGGGCAAGATTTCAGTGAGCCATTCCGTGGCTTTGCTATTTCCTCCACTGTGGTGCGAGAGTTACGGACCTTAGGGTTAGGATGCGGGTTAAGGTAAGTGGAGAGTTAGTAATGTATGTATGGTGTAGTGTAGGGTTGTGTTTTGTTAACTGTATGTGTGTGTATTAATTAGTGCATTTGTGTATAGATTCGTAGGGTATGTGTGCGATAGTTACGGACCTTAGGGTTAGGATGTGGGTTAAGGTAAGTGGATCGTTAGTAATGTATGTGTGGTTTAGTGTAGGATTGGGTTTTGTTAACTGTATGTGTGTGGTTTATTTATTTTGGTGTGCTTGTGTTTTGTGTATGTTTCTCGGAACAGCAAATTTTTTCCCTGGGAAAAAATTTGCTATTCTGAGCATTCGATGTTTTCAATATTCGAAATTCCAAGTTCAAACATATGGTGTTCGACATTTTGGAATTTTGAACATATGATATAGATCCCATATACCAATGGAAAAAGGTCCAGTTGCCTGGACTTTCTTCCATTGGTGTATACTGTAACTTTTACATTTTTTAAACAAAAATAAATAAAATTAGAAATCCAGACAGTCTGGACATACCAGAGAAACAGGATGGAAAAGATACTAGGAAAGTCAGGTACATTATTCAGAATTAAAGAAACGTACCTGATTTTCCTTGTATTTCCTCCATTCTCTCTCTCTCCTACACATAAAGTGTCTGAAACCTTTTTTTTTTTTTTAAAAAAAGAGCAACAGAGACCATCCTTTCTTCGTAGCTTCCTTTCCAAAGCACTGATGTACTGGGTAAGCATGCACAGTACATCAAAAAAAGCAACAGTATATACAGCGGAAGTGGAAGAAAACCGCGGCACCGTTATACAATGACATTATTTAAGAAAAGTAAGTCATTAATAATGTCATTGTATAATAGCAATAACTAACTCCGTGGTGTGGCATATTGAAGATTCACCCACGGTTGGCTTTATTTAATCACTCTGGCTTCACTCTCATAATTAAACACACCAGCTATGGGTAAATCTTCAATATACCACACCAGCGTTGATGGTTATTTATTTATTTATTTACAGTAATATCACCCACCCCATCCAACCACTATCTTTCTTTCCACTCTACTATCTACCTTGATTATAGCAAGCTCAGATGTTTATAAGGCTAGTACTTATTATACAGCAGGAACTTCTTATTGTAACATTTGTTAATGTCTGTTGTGTACTTCACAGATAAAGATTCTAGTTGTCTACTGATGTACTATGTTCTTCACCTGTAAATATGTTGTAAGTAATTGCTATGTTAAATTGTTAATCGTTGTGTAATCCAATGTAACTACTGTCTGTTTATTTTAACTGTGGAGCTTTTCTCCCCGGGCCTCCGCTGAAAATGGACCTACGTCCAGTCGGACACTCCCGGTTAACAAATGTAAATAAATAATAAGTAAATAATAAATAAAAACAATAAACTGTTATGTATTGTAAGTATGTATAATGCACACACACACACACACACACACACACACACACACACACACACATCTCACATAGGATACCGCTGCTCTGGAACAGACTCCCCATCCACATTAAACAAAGTTCATCTTAGTCCATATTCAAAAGCAACTTGGATCTATGGATGGGAAACAGAACATTTACCACAGGACTGCCTCCTGTATTACTAATGGACAGAGGTAGCTCCTAAATGCTTTATCCCATGCATGGGTTCCCTCAAATTATCAGTGGCATGAACCCACTTATTTTCATTTGGGTTAATATATAAATCTGATGTTAGTTTTCATTCATTCGTCAGCATGTGGGTTCAGATCTGATTCGGCTGCTTTTTCACAGCTCGTGGATGATGCATGCTCTCAAGCAACTCCCTTACCGAAAATGCTGCAGTCCCCCTCTTTAACCCAGATCTCGTTTGCCACCATTGTGTACAGATGAGGTCACTGCAGCACTTGAAAGTTTGTTTAAAAGATAAGTGACATTTTACACACACCTTTTTAAAACTCCCATTTTACATACTTTTTCCCTCCCTTAACCTATGTATTCAGTGTAAATATTTGCTATCATTGTTGTTATTTTTTCTTCTCTTTTTATTATTTGGTAGTTCCTCTTTACCGTTGTTGGTAATCTTTCCCTTACCATTTGGTAGTTCTTGTAATACCATTGTTGATGATCTTTTCCTCCTTACCTATACTGTATAATTAAAAAAAAAAAAAAAAACTTCCTTCTTTCTGGTTAACTCATTTTTTTTTGTCTACAGTGGGGTATCTACCACTGTGTTTGGGTGTTTAAAATGGTGTATAATCCATCAGGCTTTAAAAAGTGTGACAAATGTGGGCATAATATCCTGTTGTTGGATGCCCATGATTTATGTGTATACTGCTTGGGTCCTGACCATTTGCAGTCTTCCTGCAATATTTGTCCCAGAGCACTGGTGGACAGGAGGAACAAATTTATTCTCAAGGGCCTTTTTTATTCAGCCTTTGGAGACTCGCTTACTGGAACTCAAGCCTCCAAGACAGAGAAAAAAGAAATAAAGAAAAGACATTCTGACCAACCAGGATTATCTCCGTCGTCTTTGGATCCGACTTCAGAACTGCTTAAGAAGACCTGAAAAACTTCAGATTCTAAGGGCAAGCCTAGATCCGACTTTGTCGGATACCAGATCCGTGTCTTTGGATCTGGACCATTCTGAATCAGAGCAGCTACTTAGAACTAGGTATGCATCTTCCTTGGATCCTGTTCCCTCTCGGCTCCCATCCCTGTTCCTTGATAGATGCTGTCATTCAAGATCTCCCTCCATAGCTTCTTCCCATTCTTCTAGAAGTCTCACAGAAGCTGATGTGAACAGAATGATGAGGTTTCTCTCGACACAAATTCAGATGTGAATTCTCCCAGCTCCTACTCCCTTCTGGGTCCAGAGATCTTTACTAGTACTACTTCACCACTGTTGGCTCCTTCTCCGATCCGTCCTTATGCTTCAGAGACCTTTGATTCAAGACTTCCACCACCGTCTGTTTCAGATCCAAACAGAGTGAAAGTGCTAAATCTTTGACTTAATTCCCATTCCTGCTGCCATTTTCATAGTGAGTTTGTTAGTTTTGAGTTTTTATTCACTACTCAGCATCTTAGTTTTTATCAGCCTATGTCTACAAAGATCAGCACAACTCAGGCATGCAAAAAGTACTTTTGTTGGTGGATTAACCCAGATCAAGTACTACAAGGTTGTCAGTTTATCCTCCCTCAGGCCAAGGCCATAGTGACCACAGATGCTTCCAGAACAGGTGGGGGCATTTCTTGGGAAAGTCTTTGCAAGGCAGTTGTCCCCCCGAAGACGCCAACATCCATATCGGTATACTGGATGTTAGAACAGTATTCCTAGAGTTGCAGACAATCCAAGACTCTCTCCCTTCTGGAACTATTGCGATTTAGATGTACAGTATGTCAGTAGTATTGTATATCAACAAACAAGGAGGAACCAGATCTTACCCCTTATGTCGAGTAGGTATGAGAGTGTGGCCGTGGGTGATTTCTTCAAATCGATTTCTTATAGCAGTACACATACCAGGGAAATTCAGCATGATAGCAAACAAGTTCAGCAGGTCCATTTTGTTAACTCACAAGTGGTCTGTCAACAACAGAATGGCAGTAGAGATATTCCACCAGTGAGGCCAGCTCTGCTGTGACCTCTTTGCATCCCCCATCAACAAGTGCAGCAGGTTCTTTTCCTTGATCCCCCCACTGGGGGAGTCACCGAGAGATGCTCTTCTCCATGATTGGCCTTCCGGTCTCTTTTATGCCGACCCTCCAACACTTCTGATTCCTAAGTTTCTTCAGAAGGCAACTCAGTTGAAGAACACAGTCATCCTCATTGCCCCTTATTGGCCTTGTCAGATTTGGTTTCCCTTCCTTTGGTCTCATCAATTCAAGACCTCCTGTCTTACCCGACAGACATGATTCACCTGGGCATTATGAGCCTAAAGGTGACCGCATGGTTTCTCCAATTCCATTGATAGCCAGACAACCCAAGCTCTTGTCCCTGGAACGTCACATTCTTTGGTCTTCCAGTAAAGCTTCCACGAGAAAAATTTACAAGAGCAAATGGAAAAGGTTTGTCTTTTAGGCAGAGCAGCAAGACATCGATCCTTTTTCAGCACTAGTACCTAAAATTCTTGAATTTCTGGCTTCTTTTTTTAATGCTAAGGCTAGTCCCTCAATGGTAAAGGTTCTGTTAGCTGCCATTTCCAATTTCCTTATAGGAGTTGACAATTTGATGTTGGCTTCTTCACATCTTTGTAAAGCATTTATTAAAAAAATCTTTCCTGTCGAACCACCCTTTAAAGATCTATCAAAATGGGTAATGGATTGAATCTCCTTTGTCTATAACAAGTTTGGTGTGGCCTTGCCAAAGCCTTTAAGAGCCCATTCAACCAGGTCTATGGCAACTTCATCAGTTTTTTTATCCAGGTTTTCCATGGACGATATCTGTGCAGCTGCAACTTGGGCTAATTATTATACCTTTATTACTCACTACAAGATGGATCTGGTCTCTAGGGGAAGAGCAGCCTTCGGCTCAACAGTATTCAGGAATATTATTCCTTAGAGTCTACCTGGGTTTCAGGTAGCTGGCGACACTGTCCCACATGTTGAAGAATGAATGCCCTTCTCCCTGTTACCTCAGATCTCGTTTGCCACATAGCTGTAAAGCCGCATTTCAGCCGAGCTCTCAGCTAAGTGGAACTTTATTTGATGTTTGTGTGAAAAATTTTCAACATCTTCATATTTTATTGAGCGAATAGTATTTCCAGTGTGTTTTCTTCTCTCTGACCTTGTTTTTTTTTTCCTACTCTACCCATTGTTACCGTTACTAAACTTTCAAGTACCATTGTTGGTACGGTCTATCCTCCCTTACCCTTGTGGTATTCCTTCAATACCATAGATGGTGTTGTCTTTCCTGTTTAACCTATTAGCTTTGGTTTTTAGTAAGGTTTCTCTTTATTCTCTACATATCACTGTATTGCTATAATTGTGACTTCTTTGAACAGTGTTTGACTAATTGGATTATACTGTTGGCCTGTATGTCTTTTTATCAAGATGTCGGATAAGAAGGGTACTTCAGGTTTTAAGCATTGTGCTTCATGTAATGACAAGTTATCTAATAGTGATTCTCACAATGACTGTGTATACTGTTTGGGAGTGCCCCACCTTTCGGTGCAGCCTCCATGTGACATTTGTCAGAGTTTCAGTCAACGCACTCTTAATGAGTGCAAAAATAAACTGATTCTGAAAGAGTTACTCATGCCTCCCTTTTCAGAGGCCATTTCTGTGATGGATGTCTCAACCCCCCTCCTACTATCCTACTAAAGACAAAAAGAGGTCCCACTCGGTTCCCTCCTCACCATCGGGTGATTGGGGCAAGCCTGTGAAATCATATGTCCCAAAGTTGTCTTTCGAGCATAACTCTGCTTCTACAGCTCCATCTTCCTCTGCTCTGAGCATCTCAAAACTTTCGATACCGGCGACAGTTTTGGCACCTGTCCTGCCTCCGGCACCGATTATAGACCTTACTACGCCTATTTCGACTTTGGCACCTGTGGCCACTTCGGCTCAGGGCACACCTTTGACTACTTTGTTAGTAACCATTTTGGAACCGACCGTTTCGGCTCCCAGTGCCACTTCGGCACAGAGCATTATACCAACTTCACTGAATTTCACTCCTTTACTCCTGGTCTCGAAACTTGAGACTTGGGTGCCAGCAGACCTTGCACCATGGACCTGATACTCCCCTTGTGTAGATCCATTTCTGGGACAAGCGTATAGCCCCTTTTTTGAACGTCCTGACTCTCTGTCTGGAGTATCCACTAGATCCACCAGGAGCCTGTTGGAACACAATGTGGTGCATTTTGTGGACCAGCTGTTGTTAGCCAGGGGGATACCCACACTTTTTAAGACCCATCCATTTGCAGGACTTGGGTTGACTTATCCACGGACTCAATCTTACACTCCTCCTTCGACCATCTCGGTTCAGAAGCCTTCTGCTCTGACATCCTTCTTGGAACCCATCATCTCTGCGCCTACAGTGCATCTCACTCTGGCTCCGAGTTTGCCCCTTTGGTCTTCCGTTCCTGTAGAACCAGTCCTTCCTCAATCTGGGGATTGGGGGACGGGCACTTTGGCTGTGGCATGGAGCAGTCTTTCTCCTCTGTTTCATTCTCAGCGCCAGTAGCCGTGTCCGCATCGATCCTGCTTGAGGCTCCACTGGTGGTGGCAGGTTCATTGGAGCGGGGTGTGACACTGATTCCGAGCTTGTGTTTCTCTGTTCCGGGCTGTTGCTTCTGGCAGCACTCCTTTGATGCTGGAACCCTAGTTTTCGCTCCCCCAGCTACAGCTGTCACAGACCACGTCCCCGTGACACCTGGCAGAGAAGCCGCAGGACACCCCTGTTCAGGGTATCCGCTTTTCCGAGTCCTCCTCAGAGACCCCACTGAGGAGCCCCCTTGAAAGAGGACGTGCAAGAGGAAGCACATGGACTCACCTGAGGAGTCCTTAACTGAAGACATGGATTACAGTGATGGTGAAGGGTCCCCGTGGTCACCTCCTGATGATGTCTCCTTCAGAGACATCCTGGAAATGGTAAAGCAGAGAGGTAACTGGGACCCCTCCAACCCTTCGTCTGAGGAGTCCGTGTTCCTGCAGGCTTTCCACGACTGACCTTTTACCTCTTGGGTATCCCTGCCTGCCGATGAGGACATCAAGCTCGTCGTGCAGTGCGCTTGGAAGAGCCCAGATTCCATTGAGGCGATCCCACTGAGACCAGACAAAATTCTTTCCCTTCCTGAAGAGAACCCACATTGGTCCAAAGGGTTACCTGTCGATGCTATGGTGGTGGCCACGAAAAAGGAATTGGCTGAGGAAAGTCCCGCTGTCCATCCACCCAACAGGCAGTCCCAGCCAGTGGACTGATTTGGGAAGCATGTTTTTGCATCAGGGACCTTTGCTATATGGTCCCTGAACTATTTGGCACATTTTACGAGGCTCCAGAGGGACTTGATCTCCGAACTCTCTGGGACGCTCGCAAGACAGTTGTCTGAAGAGGTCAGGGACAAAGTGGCCTCGCGGCTTGCAACCCTGGAATCGATGTCCAACTTGTCCATGAGGTTGCTTTCACATGTGACCGAAAGGGACAGCTATTGCAGTGGGTTCAGGCATTGTCATGAGGCATCATGCCTGGATGCACATTTGTGACCTCATGGACCCCTTAAAGTCTTCCTTCCTGAATGCTCCCATAGAAGCTTTGTCCCTATTTGGCTCCAGAGTGAAGGACACGCTAACTAGGCGCGAGCAAGATGGAAAGACTCTTGTCTGCCATAGGCCTACGGTTTTCCAATCCTCAACGTACCTTCTCCAGGAGTCAGAGGAGTGGGAAAATGGGGCGCACAAATCACAGGGTCCTTTCCGTGCCGCATGTGGTGATGATACCCCCAGGGGCAGAGGGGTTAACAATTCCGGAAAACACCACTACAGAGGCAGAGGGGGTCCTCGTAACCAAGGCTCCAGGGATTCCTTCTCTGGACAGCCTTATCAGCGCTCCTGAGGAGCAGTCCGATTGCTTACCTCTGGAAACAGTCAGGGGTCGTTTTTCTCTTCACCAAGCTGCCTGGCAATCCATTACCACCGATCACTGGTGCAGAGTATCATCATCAGAGGTTACACCATTCTCCTTTCTTGTCAGCCAAACCTTCCAAGAAAACTTCCCGACGTTCCACCTAGTCCAAGGGAAAAAGTAGTTTTAGAGATTATAAAGCTGTCTCAAAAAAGAGTCATCCAACCAGTCTCACCAGACCAGCGCGGATCTGGATTTTAATCAAGATACTTTTTGGTGCCAAAAAAGACAGAGGACTGGAGACCCATTTTTGATCTTAGCAGCTTAAACAAGTCTGTCATCCAAACCAAATTCTGGACGGTCATGGTTCAGTCCTTTTTTCCCTTTTTAAGAGAAGGAGATTGGATGTGCTTGATAGATCTCCGGATGCGTATTACCACATCAAGATGGACAAATGCTCCAGGAGTCTGCTTCGCTTCTGGCTAGGGGCCAGTCATTATCAATTTTGTGATCTGCCATTCGGTCTCTTTACAGCCCCCAGAGTGTTCCTGAAATGAATGTCAGTGGTAACAGCTCACTTGAGACTACAAGGATTCCAGGTGTTTCCATATCTGGATGACTGGCTCCTCACCGTCCCCACCAAGCATCTTCTAGTAACAGCACTGCATTATACTCTCTCTCTCTGGCAAAATTGTTGGGAATAACGATACATTGGGAGAAGTCAAACCTTATTCCTACACAACAAATAGAGTTCATTGGAGCAGTGTTCAATACCCAGTCCAGTCTAGTATCGCTCCCAATTCACAGACTCCACTGACTGAAGCTTCATCTCCGAGTGATACTCTCTCAAACAAAAGTCTCAGCAAGGGAAGTTCTCCAGGCCCTAGGTTCTATGGCAGCTTCAATCCCGATGGTGCCTCTATCAAAGCTACATATGCGTATCCTGCAATGACTCCTTTGTCAATGGCTCCCAAAATATCAGCCCCTCTATTACCAGATTTGAACCAACTCATGCAAACAGGACCTCGTTTGGTGGATGAGGCCAGACATAGAACTTTGGAGTCTCCCATTTCAATCCCCTCAGCCCAGAGCCTTTGTGACCATGGATGCTTCCCTGATCAGGTGGGGGGGGCATTTCCAGGGAAAGACAGTCCAAGGCACATGGTCCACCTCAGAGGCCCACCTGCATATCAGTGTTCTGGAACTGAGAGCTGTGCTGTTAGCGTTGCAGGCCTTTCATTCACCTCTCCCTTCTGGGACGATTGCAATTCACTCAGACAGTATGTCAGTGGTCTGGTATATTAACAAGCAAGGAGGAACCAAGTCCTACCCCCTATGTCAGGAAGCCATGAGAATTTGGCAGTGGGCGATAGCTTCCAACTGATTTTTGATAGCAATGCATATCCTAGGGAGCTTCAGCGTGATTGCAGACAAATTGAGCAGATGCCTCCTCATGCTTCACAAGTGGTCCCTCAACTCCGTGGTGGCAACAGAAATCTCCAGCCACTGGGGCCAGCCTTGCTGTGACCTTTTCGCCTCCCCATCGAACAAGTGCAGCAGCTGTTTCGCCCTACTTCCCCCGGAGCGGGAGTCACCGAGGGATGCTCTAATCCATGATTGGCCCACGGGACTTCTGTATGCTTATCCTCCCATCCACCTGATTCCACAATTTCTAAGAAAAGCTCTTCGGTTGAGATGCAAGGTGATCCTCATAGCTCCATTCTGGCCTCGACAAGTTTGGTTCTTCTTCCTTCGACCTCACCTAGTATACGCGCCATGGATTCTGGACCCTCGACAAGTTTGGTTCTTCTTCCTTCGACCTCACCTAGTATACGCGCCATGGATTCTGGACCCTCTACCAGATCTGATTACTCACCCAAAAGGGTTGAGTCACCCAAATCTGTCCAGTCTGAAGCTGACAGCTTGTTTTCTCCACTTCCATTTCTATTGGGAATGTCAGGACTACCCTCAGTCTAAAAAGAGACTCAGGGGATTCTTAGATCTTCCACAACACAGACCCCCGGCCATTCCCCCAGTCCTGGATGTTGTGGATAATGGTTTTCTGGAATCCAGTTTGACTCGTGGCACCCTGCCTCCTGCTCCCAGAAAACCTGACATGTATTACAGTCCCTGACTCTCACAAAATTCTTTTCAAAAATCCTACTGCTGACCCTGAGGTAATTTCTCAAGGGCCTAAAGGAATTAAGACCCTGCTAAGAATCCCACCCCTTCAGATAGGGATTCCCGAGCACTGGACGGATGGGGTAAAAAAGTATTCACCTCTGTTACTCTTGCTATCAGAGCACTAAATTGCCAGTTCCATATGCTAAAATTTCAGCAGCATACCATAGAACATCTCAAACAAAAAGTGTCTTCCTTTCCTGCTTGTGCAGAATCAAGAGTTACAAGAGTTAATGCATTCTGTAAGTCAAGTAACTAAGCACACCTTACACTGTGCTTTTGACGACCTAGAAGCTACTTGCAGGGCAGCAGTCACTGATTCTGTCCTTAGAAGGCATGCGTGGCTTAAAGAACAGCCCTTGCCAGACCATGTTAAATCTAAATTGTGGGATGCACCCGTGCATAAGGACAACTTGTTTGGCACAAGGAGGTCTTAAAAAAGATGGAAGAAAAAACTAAATCTATGTAGACAGTTAATGATTTCTTACAGGTCCAGCCACTTAGCTTCAATAGGCATTGCCCATTCAAACACTGGTCCTTTCCTGCTCCCACTAGGTCAGTTCAGCCCAGACCCCGTGGAAGCAGACCCTCCAGACAGCAGTCACAGGGAATACAGAGATCAAAACAGTGGAATTCCTCCACTTCAAAAATAGGGAGTTCTAAGCCACCCCCTCATGGTAAGAACTCACAATAACTCTCCTCCCCCACCCCCTCCCTCTGCCCACCTTCACTTACCCCTAGGAGGAAAACTCTCCTTTCACACAAGCACCTGGGCCACCATTACCAACGATCGCTGGGTCCCCAACATAGTGTCCCAGGGATACAAATTTTCTTTCCACAATCTTCCAATCCTCAAAGGGTTCCCAGATCTACCTCCAAACCAGTGGGGCAGAGACGCAAAAGCAAGTCCTTTACCTGCTCTCTATGAGGGCAATAGAGCACGTTCCTGCAGAACAGAAAGGCCGAGGTCTCTACCCCAGACTTTTTCTGGTATGCAGAAAAGAGGGCACCTAACACCCCATCCTCGATCTATCCATTCTAAACACCTTCCTGGTGATACCAACATTCAAAATGCTTACCCTCTAGCAACTGCTACCCATGCTCTCCAAGGATGCTTGGCTAGCCATCCTAGACCTAAAAGAGGTTTACCTCCATATTCCTATCAGGGAATCTTGCAGGAAATATCTACATTTCAGGGCAGGATCTCTCTGCACTTTCAGTTTCCTGCACTTCCTTTTGGCTTATCTACTGCTCCCATAGTTTTCCCAAAATGCCTGGCTCCGGCCATTGCCTTTTGCAGACAAAGGAATATCCAAATGTGCTCATATTTAGACGACTGCCTAATTCAGGCAGACAGCTGGGAAAAGCTGCTCAAGCACCTGGCCTTTGTACAGTCCCTACTGACCTCCCTAAGGTACACGATCAACGAAAAGAAATCCAGACTAGTACCCACCAAAAAATTATATTCCTGGGAGCAAGCCTGGGCACAGCATCCCAGATGGCATTCCTTACACCAGAAAAACAAACTTACCTGACAGCTTACTTCTCTCAACTAGCTACCAGACCCCAGTTATTTGCAAGGAAAATCCTGCAAGCTCTGGGATACATGGCATTGTGCATTCTACTCATTCCATATGCCAGACTGCATATGAGGAAACTTCAATGGTACCTAAAAAGCCTTTGGTGTCAACACTGTCAAGACCTGGAAACTCTTACACCCATGATACTTTGCCTGAGGAAAGATTTTCTTTGGTGGGCAGCAGCATGCTTCCACAACAAGGGACTACCTTTCTCACTAAATCCCCCCCCCCCCCGCCACCCAGACCCTCACCACAGATGCATCAGATTGTGCCTGGGGTGCACACCTGGATGGCAGGTGCATACAGGGTCAGTGGAGCCCACAGCAAATCCATCTGCACATCAGCTAAAAAGAGATGTTACCTGTCCAACACTCATTGACAGCTTTCAGGCCCCTTCTTTCCCCAGGGCCTCTCCTGATCAAAACAGACAACACCACTGTGATGTGGTATATCAACAAGCAGGGAGGGACTCACTCCTACCCTCTATGCAGACTGACCATAACCCTTTGGCACACAGCCTCTGCCATGCAACTCCACCTCTTAGCACAATTCCTAACAGGTTCTCTAAACTCTCTGGCAAACCACTTAAACAGAAATCTTCTGGACCCACATGAGTGGCAGCTAGACAAAAGAACCTTCACCCTAATAACTCAGAAATGGGACACCCCAAAGGTCGCTCTCTTTGCCTCCCACACCAGCCGTCAGCTCAGCAAGTTCTGCACCAGGGAGCATCACTGCATGGCTTAGAAAGTGGATGCTGTGTCCTTACCCTGGGTCAATCTATCGGTCTATGCCTTTCCTCCAGTACCTCTCATCTCCAGGGTACTGCTCAAAATAAGGGAGGAAAAACCAAGGACAATTCGTATTGCTCCAGACTGGCCTCACCAGCACTGGTACCCACTGCTGCGCAGCCTGTCCCCACTGCCTCCATGGCATCTCTCTCAGACCTCAACCCTCCTGACCGAGAGGGAAAGAGAATTCGTGCATCCCCAATTGCAGACCCTCAATTTGGCAGCTTGGCTTATTCCCTAATCTGCCAACCTCAGTAAACAGATTCTAGATGTTATACATGAGGCCAGTTCCCCTTAGCACTAGAAAGTCTTATGCTGACAAATGGAAAAGGTTCTGCACCTGGATTCAGGCTAAGGGAGCTGATACGGCACATCCCTCCCTCCCTCTCATCCTGGATTACTTAGCTGACTTGCTGCACAGTGGTCTCTCTTTCTCCTCTATTAAAATTCATGCTTCTGCAATCTCTGTGCATTTCCCCACTGAGCAGCCCCTTTTTTCACACCCTCTGATCAAACAATTCCTAAGAGGGGCTAGCAACTTGAGGCCACCCAGAAGAGCATCTACCCCATTTTGGGACCTTAACTTTGTGTTGGAAAAGCTCACCCTGCCCCACTTTGAACCAGCATCTTCAGCAGAGTTAAAATTTCTCTCCTGGAAGACAGCTTTTCTTCTGGCAATCACTTCAGCCAGAAGGGTCTCACGCTACAAGCGCTCATGGCTGTGGAGCCGTTCATCATCTTCCATGCTGACAGGGTTTCCCTCAGGAGTAACCCATCCTTCTTGCCCAAAGTGGTGTCCAGTGTGGCTCTCAACCAATCCATTCATTTGCCCACCTTTTTCCTTAACCCACAGAACAAGGGGTAAAGGGTCCTGCACTCTCTAGATGTACACAGACAGCTCAGATTCTATCTAGACAGGACTAAATCATTCAGAAAGTCTGATCAATTGCTGGTTAGTTTTGCTGCAGGGGCAGAGGGCAAAGCCGTATCCAAACAAACAATTTCCAGATGGATAGCACACTGCATCCATTTCTGTTACAAGCAACACGGAAAGCCTCCCCCTAAGGGGATCAGGACTCACTCCACCAGAGCAGCCTCCACCATTGCAGCGTTCCTCAGAGGAGTCCCCGCCAGGGACATCCTGGGCTGCCACCTGGACATCTGTTCACACTTTCACCAAACATTACCACCTGCCTATCCTCTCCAAATCCAGGGCAGGCTTTGCCACAACAGTCTTGCAGGGCATCCTAGCCAGCTCCTAGTCTCCTTGACTGCCTCCACCCTTTTCCTAAGCTTTGGGAATCAATCCAAAAGTGATGACTGCAACAGTGGAACACGAAGAACATAGTACATATGTGTACACTTACCATAAATGTAGATTTTCGAGTGTATTTACTGTTGCAGTCCTGGTTTCCCTCCCTCCATCCCCCTCTTCTTTCTTCTCTCTCCTTACAAGGGACATTTTGGTATTTACTTTCTACTGGTGGGGTACTTCCACCAGAACCTGGCTCCCACTTGGGGGCTCCTGACAGGACAAGAAAAACTGATGTAATGGCATTGGCGGCCTTACTTTATACTACTGACCACCTGATGTCAGTGCTGAAGCGACACCGACCGACTCAGAAATACTAAGTCTCTGGTATTCGGGCCGGCCAAGGGCTATCCTGGCAGGGATAACCCAAAAGTGATGACTGCAACAGTGAATACACTCTAACATCTACATTTATGGTAAGTGTACACAACAGTACTTTTCATCTATTCCATCAGAAATGAACCTATGCCAAAAGTTAAAGCTCACTCCATTAGATCTATGGCAACATCTGTAGCTTTCTATTCCAGTGCTTCCATGGATGACATCTGCGCAGCAGCTACTTGGGGTAAGCCTCATACCTTTATCAATCATTACGAATTGGACTTGGTCTCCAGAGGGAGAGCTGCCTTCAGCTCAATGGTACTCAGGCATGTTCTTCCATAAGGCCCCACCCATGGACCTCAAAGTAGCTTGGGATTCTGTCCCATCAGTGATGAATGGAAAGAAGATTAACAACATCAGCTAAAGAAGCTATGTCTTACCATAACGTTCCACCTGTGTTGTTTATCTTCTTTCATTTGTCACTTGCCACCCTCCTTACCCCTCCAAAGGCTCCCTGGGGATGCTTTGGGTCTAAGTGGTGTCCTTGGGTATTTGCACAGAAGTGGCCTCGGCTTTACTTCTCTTTTCCTAGCAAACTCAATCTGAGGTAACAGGGAGAAGGGCATTCTGGGTAGAGACTTAACTCAAGAGTTTTTTGGCTGGCGTGAGCTTGGTAAAAAGGCCGACTCTGTTCCGAGGGCTCGGAACCAAACCCATTAGTGATGAATAAAAGAAGGTAAACACAGATGGAACGTTATGGTAAGACATAACTTCTTTTTCTTTTGACCCTTACCTCAGCTAGACAGGTGTCTGAGCTGCAGTAACAAAGTTGCTACACTAGCAAAGAGGAAGATGTCAGTGGCACTCTACAAGATTCTGGAAAGTGACTCGGCAGATGGCACAAAGAAACGTCCAGTTTGCAAGTCAAAGAAAGAAAGATAGAGAATATAATAATCAAACGCCATTCATAACGGATGCCAGCAACAACCTAATCACCAGTGTACCAGATATTAAAGGTAGATAGAAGGAGTACTTTCAGCAACATATGAATGGGAAAAAGCTTACTGAAGCTGTATTGCCCAATATGACTTGCGGTGAAAGAGGAAGAAGATCCCATCCTAGAAGAAATAAGAATAGCACTAAGGAAAATTAAGTGTGGTAAAGCTGTATGCTTAGATGAGGTCATGGCAGATATGAGCAATATATTGGGTGAGAAGTAGCTCCTAAGGCTATATAGAAGTATGAAAGAAAGTTGTATCCTGTATGACTGAAAAATAAGCATTGTAATGCAAATGTACAAGAATAAATGGGGCATTCACAACTCTGTAGCCAAAAACACGGTAGTCACAAACAAACAGTTTTAATGAAGCTTTCGGGTCTACACCCTTCATCAGCACATAAAATCACCTTACATAAGTTGCATTTAAATTGAAGGAATATGAGTGGATAGTACGTTTACAGGCTGATAAATGGCCTGGCTTGAATGGAGCAGTAAGTCTCAAACCAGTTTTGATTAAGCGTCAGAAGGAGAATTTATGATGCTAACTTTGAGCTGCTACCTTTTTAAAAAGTTTTTAAAAAAAGTTTTTTAAAAAAAGTTCTTATTTGATATGAATGATTTATCTATATGTAACTATATTTAATCTATATAAAATTGTTTTTTATTAATATAAGTAAAACTTCTTTAAGAGTTTTGGATGTGATGCATTTTAAATTATTTGCATAATTAATTTTGGTTTGTATCTGGTTGGCTGGCTTGATCATGTGTTTTTCAGTGCTTCCTCTATTTAAATGCAACTTATGTAAGGTGATTTTATGTGCTGATGAAGGGTGTAGACCCGAAAGCTTCATTAAAATTGTTTGTTTGTGACTACCGTGTTTTTGGCTACTTTTGGATGAACAGTGACTTAGTGTATCTTCGTGGCATTCACAACTCTGGGCAGTATAGTATTATCAAAGTGCTGGAGTTTGTGATTGATAAATTAATAATTTTGGTTTTCTTCTAGTTCAGTATTACTTTAGAGTCATTTAAAAAAAGCAAATACCATGGCAGCCAGGAGCACAGTCACATCTTAAATTTATTGAACAAAAAGGTATTGGAAATGCCCCTTGGGGCTGTCAGAAGGGATTCCCTTTAGGCTAGGATGTATTGAACCTGTTTGACTGACATGGCTGTGAACTTATGGAAGTGCTTATTAGGAATAATTTGAAAGGACATGGGCAAACTGGTTAATGATATCACTGTTTTGGACAATAATATAACTGCAGACTTGTTTTCCATAAGAAAAAGTGAATACTATAACGTATTTGACAATGTTGATGGAACTATGTTTGATGTAAAAACTAAAAAAAGAAAATAGTTGTATAGGAATAAAAGGGAGTATAAAGGGGTAAAGCATACCCCCTCCCTATAGTAACAGGAACATGACTAAACACTAGTACAGTGTCACAGGTAGATCATTTCATAATGGTGACTTAGCTTTACCACGGTGTTAATAAGCAAGTATAACATGTCATTGATGCCCCTTTTAACATTCCACCCTTGAGATTGAGAAGGATAAAAAACAAGGAAAAGGGGAGAATGCAATATACCCTAGAGGACGGGCAGACATGGGGGGAAGTCATGGTGTACAAATTATTCGTAGATGGACAGGAGGGAAGTGAGAGGGTTGAACCATAAGAGGCTGAAAAAAATCATTGCAGTGTTTAATGACTGCTGCAGTTTTAAGGTTTTAGGCATAATGACATAGACATTAACCACAAATGGGCAAATTTATTTGAAAAGGGTTTAACCTTTGTACCCACTAGAAAGAGCTAATGTAGATTATGTCTTGATTGACCTTAAATTATTCACCAGGAAGTTAAATCTATGTTTGTATTTTAGAAATGTTCTGTTTTGTTTGTGATTCTTATTGTTATTTTTGTAAAGTTCATCCCGAGGAGATCCTGCAGTGCTTCTGTAACCACTCTGCCTCCCCAAGAACTAACTTTAAACGTGTGTGTACCCTATTGTGAAATAAAAATATATCCAATACTTACCACTGTTGTATATTAACCCTGCATGCATTCGCTAGCAGTCTACCATGGATTTTATCTCCCTTTACTCTCCAAGACTTTTTCCCCCTCCTCTGAGTGCTCATAGTTACCATTGTACTTACTCAGGCCACCAGATGGCACTGTTCAACCACTGCCTATCTTTTAATACAAGCTAAAAGTACTGTAACTGTTCTATTAATTTATCACTGCCCTGTTTTAGCCCTATTAATACTTACTATAGTCTACTAAACTGCTACTGGCCTGTTTTTAGCTCCTATCCCCTGTCAACCCACTGCATCCTTCTAATCTAATTCCCAAATGGGAATGTCCCTCACATTCTTCCACAGTTTTTCTTTCATTGTAATTCAGTGATTCTTTGTGTTTCTAAATCTTTGTTCAGTAGATTACATTTTGATGTATCTGAAGTTCTTTTGTACCCTAAGGGGATCAGCATTTTTTTATGGCCAGCTTTTTTTTCTGCTTTCTTACTCTGTGTCTTGAGCCCATTTTGTTGACCCACCACTGGGGAGTCCTTAGCATGATGACAGATGTTGTATTCATACAACCATGGAGATGTGGGTGTATGGTCATTTCTGTTAAGATGTAACCATCCCCTAGTGGCTGACTGCTGTGATAGCTTAGTGGTTAACTGCTGTGACTATAGTATACAGCGTCCTGGGTTCAAGACCTGCAAGAGTTTATTTCTCTGCTGGACAGAGGCACAGGGAACTAATCTAAGGGGGCGGCGAAAGCCAACACATTCTGGCTAGGCTTGTAAATGCCTTCGGGCAGATAGCCTAGTACATACCTGTGAACCTATGAACATGCTCCCACCTAAAACACCCACACCACCAACTCTACACCTAAATCATTTTTCTTTGCCAAATTTAACAAAATGTCATAGGTCTTTCTTTGTACATCTTTCCAAAAATAATTTCTTTTGCATGCCAGCCTCTGGCCTATCTTGCACATATTCTCAAACTGACACCTTCTTAATTGCAAAGCAGTGTATATATTATTGTAAAACTGTTATTCCTGACATATGATACTCACATTATCTATTACTAATGTGGCAACTTTCTGTAATTCTGCCTTTTCCAAGGTTGACAAAACTTTGTACTTTATATTTTGTAATGTTGCAAATTTCTGTATTTTATATTTTGTAGTATTCCAAATCTCTGATTTTATACTATGTATATGTATGCTTTTCTCTTTGGGTCTCCACTGAAAATGGGCCACAAGCCCATCTGGACTAACCCGGTTAACAAACAATAAATAAATAAATAAATAAATTTCACACACACACACACACACACACACACACACACACACACACACACACACACACACACACACACACCCACACACACTGCCTTATGCCAGTGCCTCCTTACCTCTGAGCTAGTTCTCAGCTTCACTGATAACTTTTCGCTGACTTTCTTTTCCTCGGCTCTGGTGTTCTGCCTTTATTCTTCCTTTCCACAAGGGAGGCAAAAACACTAACATTTCAAACTTCCACCCTATAGCTCTTCTCTCTCCAGTCTCCAAATTCCTAGAAAAATGTATCCATCTCTAACTTGTGCCTTTTCTGACTAAACACCAACTTCTTATCCCTACCCAACATGGCTTCCGACCAGGACATAGCACCATAACAGCTCTACTCTCATTCTTAGAAACTGTCAATCAAGCCCGAGATTATGGGAACTTAGTATCCACAGTGCTCCTAGATCTCTCTAAAGCATTCAATACGGTTTCTCATAAGCACCTTCTAAGTCACCTCTCAAACCTAAATCTCTCCTAAAACACTCTTTTCTGGTTATCAAGCTATCTGTCAGATAGATCTCAGGCTGTGAAATGGAAGAAAGGCACCTCCGGTTTCTTACCCACCCCTAGTGGAGTACCACAGGGGTCCATCGTAATGCCAAAGTCATCCAATATGCAGATGACACTCCACTTGTCTGCTCTGCCCCTAACTTACCTGAACTCCTATCTAAAACTCAGACTGACTTGTCAACTACTGAGATCTGGCTAAAATCATTGTTCTCTCAATGCTAACAAATCTAAAATACTGCTATTCACACCCTCAAAATCTTTCTCTTTTAATAAAAATTCCTTCCAAGTCCTTAGCCAAAGGAACTCTCCAATCGAAGTTGTTCCCTTTGCCAAACTACTCGCTGTAACTAGAGACGAACATCTCAAGTTCGACATGCATATTCAGCAAAATATAAAGAAAACCCACCAAAAACTAGGTATGCTATACAGGAACAACCACTTCCTCTCTACTTCTACCAGGCATACTCTAGCCTCCTCTTTCCCCCTTCCCTCCCTTCTGTACGGCGCCCCGCTACTAACTAACCTGTCCTCTTTCATCACTTCCAAACTTGAAAGCTGTTGTAACAAAATTTCTAAATTTGCCACCAAAGCCAAACATTCCACTCATCACTGTGTTACCCTCCAGTCCCTCAACTAGTTAGAATTCACAAATTACCTAGACTTCCTCCAGCTCACTACAGCACACAGACTAATATTTAATCCAACCAAATGGCCCGCTCTAACATCCTTCCCCCATACACCCCAAATAGAACTCTCAGATCTGAACACCAAAACTTAATTACTGTCCACAAACCTAAACTTCCTGCTGGACAACTTCTCCTCTCCTTCTCCTTAGGTAAGAAGTGGAACTTTCTCCCTTCAAAACTAAGGACATTGTCAAACACAAACAACTTCAAAACTCAGTTTTACACCTACCTCTCCTCCAAATGGAAATGTAACTGCATTCTCCCTACCTAGAACTCTTTAAGAAAAGCCCCTGGGAGGGTATCCTCCTGAGTTTCTAAGCACCTTATAGCTGGCTATAACTTTCTATAGCTAATTCCCATACGATCTCTCACACTCTGTAAATATTGTAAATAGCGTTCGACTTTTGACTTTAACTGTGTAAATTTGTTAAAATGTATCTGCACGATATTTTTCCACTATGGGCAATATTGCTCATACTTTGTATTATTTGATATGTATTTGTACTTGTACTTTTGACTGCTATCTTTACTGTAATCTGTTTCATGGAGATTTTCTCCCCGGGGCTCCACTGAAAATGGGCTCTCTGGGCCCATTGGACTTCCCTGGTAATCAAACTGGAAATAAATAAATGAAGGAGCTGATGAACTTGAAAACATCCTCTGGTTGTATAGGCCATGTACCTTTACCCCTCCAATGTACCCCATGATAGCTTTGTTCGAAAAAATATGTGAACAGTATACAAGACAGGTTCTCCACAAAAAAAGTGAGGCGATATAACACAAACTTTAGTTCTGAAGAAAAAATTATACTAAACCAAATTGTGTACAAAAGGCAAGTTAGGCTCATGAAGCTAGATAAGGGTGGGGCGTTTAGTGGTGATGAGTACAAATGATTATATTGACAAGATGTTCAACCTTTTGTTTGACGATATTTGTGAGGAAGTATTTGTCAGTCAGCAAAACATTCCCTGTCAAAGAATTGACATTTTGTTAAACAACTTATTGTCACAGGGGCAGATCACCAAGCAAGAGTACGATTATTTGACAGTGATCAACCATAGAACCCCCATCATATTCCATATCATCAAAATACATATGAATGTGGAGGATCCCCCCTTGCGCCAAATTGTTGATGCAAAATCATCCAAAACTTTTACCATGGCCAAATTTATTGATTTCAAACTTAAGAATGTGGTTAGTAATATTCAGTACTTGTACAAAGTTTCTTGGAATTTTTAACAAGATTTTGGATACTTTATACAAAGATGATGATACTATGTTTATTACTATAGATGTCAAGGATCTATATTCACTTTTCCCTCACACAGTAGGTGTTGAATGGTTTTATGATTTTTTTTTAATGAGAAAAACTTCATTTGGACTGTAACATCATCAAGCTTTTCAGATATCTGATGGAAATTGTTTTGGAAAGTAATTTCATCTTTTTTAAGAGGCGTTTTTTTAGACAGAAGACCAGATGTGGTGAAAGGTGCGGTTTTAGTCATGGCCTATTGGGAGTACAGATTTGTGTCCAAAATTCAGCAACTATTGGTCACTTTCTGGCTGATTTTTGGATGATATAGTCATCTTTTGGGTTGACATCTTGGATCTGCTCAAGGAATTTTTTACATGCATTAGAATTTTTGAAATTCACTGTAAACCACTCATTTGAAAATAATAATTTGGATTTATTAATTATGACAAAATGAGAGACCAATCGATTTGAATCCACATTTACAGGAAACCCAACTATTCCAATTCCCTGTTACATTTCACCAGTTGGCACCCCAATTTTATAGAAAAAGGCTTTAGTTAAAGGCCAGATGGTTAGGTTGGCAAGAGTGGTATCCCAAGATAGTACAATACTTAACGAATGTTTATAGGTTCATGGTGTTTACTAGGCTAAACCAAAACTGATAAGATGCAGAATATCCACAAGCCAGCTGAAAATCGACAAGGCAATAATAGCTAGGCAGTAATGACCACAAGGGCCTTTTTAAGCCTAGCCATGCATCCCAGATCTCTGACAAGTACTGATACCCTTGATATAAGTGTAAGCATGGGCCTGGTAGATGAACCATTTACAGGTTACTAGTTTGCATTAGAGACATAGGTGCTAAACCAGGGATGAGTTTCCTGTTTCCCATCCATTTGTCCAAGCTGCATTTGAATTGCGTTAGGTAGAAACTCTGCTTCAGGGGCACCATATTTTCAATAACAGTCAACAGTCCAGTAGGTGGAAATACAACTATGATTCTTACATATAATCCGACTTTTGTGCCATATGTTGGGTTGATAAAAACAGGGACATGTTTAAAGTTAACAGGAATCAATTTAAACATTTTTTGGTTCCTTCCTGAATTTTGTCTATACGAAAGACATTTGTCTTAACAACATGATTGAGAGCACTTCCAAAATGGCTGCACATTGACTAACAGCTTGACTCTGCCTCTCCCATTGTGAAAACAGAAACTCAACAGAGAAGGCCAGTGGCCTTTTGTTGTTTATGGGTATATTTCAATAACTGGCTAGTAAGTGCACTGCCTGGATGCCAGGAAAAAAAGAAATACAGAGCACGTGGAAAAAAATCCGCTACAAAAAGTGAGGAAGAAACACTGAGTGGGGAAAGTTATGCAGCTGTTCAGCAAAAAAACAATGCAGCCTCTAGACATGACTTCCAGTAACCTACAGGAAGATATAAGACAACTGCACACAGACATGGTTAAAATAAATGAAACACTGTTGGACTATATCAACACAAGCAACAAAAGCCTGGATAAAATGGAAGAACCTTTAAACAGATATTCAGATGAGGTGATAAAACTGCAAACATCAGAGACTGAAATGAAGACAAGTCTGTCTGAATATGAGACTGCTCAGGAAGAGATGTTTAAAAACATAATAGAAGTAGAGAACAGAACATGTAGGGAAAACCTGATATTTTCAGCAGTACCAGAGAAGCTAGGAGGAGCAGACTGCATTAATTTTATGAAGGCACAGATAAGCAACTGGACTGGTATTCCATTGCAGGAGCTGTTAATTGAAAGTACACGTCATGTGCATGCTCCAAACCCGACTATAAGAAAGCAATCTAGACCGTTAAAAATAAAGATGCAAACCTACCAGCAGAAGGAGTTAATTCTGACAAAATTATGGCAGAAGGAAAAAATACTAAAAGTGGGAGATGGCAAGAGTGGCTGTGGAGAATGATTTCTCATTGTACACCAGGCAGAAGAGGAGTAAATGTATTTCACTATTCAGGGAATGTCGGAATGCAGGTGGTAGATTCAAACTGCTATATCCAGCTGTCTTTAAAGTATTCTTCTCTGTAAGAACAAAATAATTTTTTGATAAAGTACATGCTAAGGAGGAAAATAAAAAAGTTTGTCCAACTAAAAGTGAGCTCTGAAACAGGAGGAGGATGTCCTTCAAGGATGCATCTGCAGTCATAACAAATGGGTTGTCCTGTCGTCAGGCAGCCCTTCGGTCGGCCGGATTCCAAAGTCTGGGTCTTGGCTCGGCTGGTGTCGCACTTCACCCGACGTCATCTCTCCTGGTCTTCGGGTATAAAGGCATCAGCCGACGCCATTTTCCCCAGTCTTTCTTGCCGCGTGGCACCCGAAGCAGAAGCTGTTCGCAAGTGCCGGTCGGTCAGATCCAGAGATTACTACTACCGAATACTACTTCGAAGACTTCTAAAAAGCTAAGTACCCCGTTGGGGACTCTTTCTTGCCTCAGCCGATGTCAGAAAAAGTCAATAATTGTTTAACTTGTGGGAAACAAATACCTCATAAGGATTTCCACTCTTACTGCTTACCTTGTTTAGGCCCAGACCACGACGTAGCAGCCTGTTTAGCCTGTGCTTCCTTCAACCGACGAACGCTTAGGCGTCGGTCGGAGTTCGCTGAACAGTTTTTCGGCTCAGATTTTGCGTACATTATGCCGTCGGATCCTCCGACTACTCAAACTGTTAAAAAACGCAAAGAAAAAGACCGACACTCGCGGTCCGCGGTTTCGGCCGAAACCACGGTTAAGCAAACCGCGAGTGTCTCGGTTTCGGCCGAAACCGAGCAATCGGGTCAATCTTCAGCCGAATCCATGTCTACTACCGAGGCTTCTGCTACCCTAGTTGAATCGGCCTCTGAAGTTTTGCCTACTAATGTGGTTCCTATTGAATTATCAGACACCATCCCTTTGGATGTCTCTACCCCAGCACGTGGTGCTGCTAGGCCCCCTGCAGCCATGTCTATTAAGGCCTTTGCCAGGGCTAAAGCAGCCAAAACTGCAAAATCAGTGCCTGTTAAGCCCCCCTCACACAGGCCCAGTTCCAGTTCACAAATGCTTACTTTGGCAGAGGATCTCATCTCTTTAATTAGGGGATCCCAATCTCACCCAGACAGGGCCTCTCAGCCTCCAGAAAAGAGACCTAGAGCAGAGCCCCCAGAGCCAGTGTCCTCAGATGATTCTTCGGATGATTCAGACATCACAGACCATCCAGAGGCTCCTTTTTCTACTTATGAAGATTCCGATGCTGAAGAATCTATTTCCTCGGCCTCTCCACCAGAGGAATTTTCCTTTGGGGAAACCTTACATGCCATGAGAGAACAATTCCAATGGCAGGGACAAGATTTCTCAGATTCAAGAAAAAGGCTTAGGACCTTTCTACACTTACCACAACATAGGCCCTTAGCTATACCTCCAGTTCTGCCTGTTGTGGATGATGCATTTAATGATGTTTGCACTGTCAGTTTCATATGATCCAATACCAAGAGTTTATGCTTGATCAGTTAACTAAGAAACTGTCCTCTGATGACTCCTTAGATAAGAAATATGTTTTAGAAATGGTGAATAACATTCAGCAGGTTAGTAACCATTCTTTAAAATGTGGCTATGATGCACTGGAGGCTTCATTTAGATCAGCCATGACTGGCACAGTTATAAGAAGGCATGCATGGTTGAAAGAACAGGTCTTGCGGATCATGTTAAAGCAAAGCTGTTAGATGCTCCTATGGATAAGGCCAGTCTATTTGGTACTCCTGCTCAGCAAGTAATGAAGAAAATGGAAGAGAAGGCAAAATCTGTACAAACAGTTAAGGATTTCTTACAGGTTCAGCCCCAAGGTTTAGCAGGAACTGGCCTTCCAAAATTGGTCCTTTACAGACTCCTCAAAATCTCAGAGAGGCAGGAATAGACGTGCCAGAGGCAGAAATCAATCCAGAGGAGGTGCCTACAGAGGACGCCAGTGGCAAGGCAATAACCAGCGAGGCACAGACACAACCACTGCCACTGCAACAGGACAATCACAGTGACTTGGCTCTGACACCGCCTACCAGGGAACAAATAGCAGCACCTTTAGGCGGAAAGTTAGCTTTATTTTCAAAAAATTGGCACTATATCACAAAAGACAAGTGGATTTTGCAGACCATAGACCAAGGCTACAGGTTTCACTTCCACACCTTACCAGTAAAAAGAGGAATGCCAAACCTACCTCCAAATCAAAAAACAGAAGCTCTAGAGCAGATAGCTCAATTAACAAAGATGAGAGCTGTGGAAAGAGTACCACTAACAGAACAGGGCAAAGGATTCTACTCCAGACTCTTCCTAGTACCAAGAAAAGAGAAAAGTTGGAGACCTATTATCGACCTGTCCGTCTTAAACACATTCATCATTGTCCCAAAATTCAAAATGCTGACCCTACAGCAACTTCTTCCCATGCTGGGCAAGGAGTGTTGGCTGGTAACTCTATATCTCAGGGAGGCATACCTGCACGTCCCCATACGACCAAATTGCAGAAGATACCTCAGATTTCTTGCAGGATCAGAGCATTATCAATTCTCAGCATTGCCCTTTGGCTTATCTACTGCCCAGAGTATTCACAAAATGCCTGGCATCAGTAATCGCTCATTGCAGGCTACAGGGAATCCAAATTTATCCATACCTGGACGACTGCCTGATACAAGCGGACAACAAAAGCAAGCTGACAAAAGACTTACAAAAAGTCATTTGCTTACTACAAGCCCTGGGATACACAGTCAATTTAAAAAAGTCAAGACTGATACCATCCCAAACAAGAACATTCTTGGGTGCGGAATTGGACACAGTAAAACAGATGGCATTCCTAACTGCAGAAAAACAAGAACAACTCCCTCTTTACTTCTTGGCATTAACAAAGCAGAACAAACTAACAGCAAGAAAAGTACTGCAGGCCTTGGGCTTCATGGCATCATGCATAATCCTGGTACCCCATGCCAGACTGCATATGAGAAAGCTACAGTGGTACCTAAAGAATTTATGGTCGCAACACAGGCACAGCTTAGAAACCGAAATCCCACTAATCCCATGCCTGAGTTCCTATGGTGGGCTCAAGCATGCCAGTCAAACCTAGGTTTGCCCTTCCACAACTTTCAAGCAAGCCAAACCATCACAACGGACGCCTCAGACCTAGGCTGGGGGGCACACATGCTGGACAAATGCATACAAGGATTATGGACTCCAGAACAGCTGCACCTGCACATAAATCAAAAAGAAATGCTGGCAGTAAAACTAGCAATCCAGAATTTCAGACCATTCCTCAAAGAAGGCCATTTAATAATAAGGACGGACAACACCACAGTCATGTGGTACATCAACAAACAGGGAGGCACTCATTCATACCCCCTATGCAGAATGACTCTGGACCTTTGGAATATGGCTCTCAGCTACAACATCCAGTTACAGGCAATATTTGTACCGGGAAAAGAAAACATCCTAGCAGACATGTTAAGCAGAACCACCTCGGATGCTCACGAATGGATGCTACACCCGGACATCTTCAAGGTCATCACAAAGAAATGGGGAATGCACAAATAGACCTATTCGCATCCCCACTCAATCACCAGCTCAAGAAATTCTGCACAAGGACATACCACCCACTAGCATGGAAGGTGGACTCTCTATCCTTCAGTTGGAAAGGCCTGACAGCATATGCATTTCCACCTCTTCCTTTGATGCACAAGGTACTACTGAAAATCAAAGAGGAACGTCCAAGGATAATTCTGATAGCTCCAAATTGGCCAAGACAACACTGGTATCCATTGCTGAGGAGCATGTCTCTGGGGAGAACGTGGACACTACCCCTGATGCCTTTGATGTTAACTCAGAACAACTACAACATCATGCATCCAAACCTAAAAACTCTGCAACTCACTGCCTGGAACATCACATAACAGCAACTAACCCAGATTTATCCCAAAGGGTGAAAGACATTATCCTTGAAGCCCGCAGACCTTCAACAAGAAGGAACTATGCAGGAAAATGGAAAAGGTTTGTCATTTGGAGTACTGAAAGAGGAAATGATGTGTCAAAGATAGACATTGCTAACATCCTGGAGTACTTGGCAGAGCTTCTACATACAGGCCTGTCCTATTCCTCCATCAAGATACATGCATCAGCTATTTCTGCAGAATACAGCTTGATCCCCTGTCTTCTCACATCCTCTACTCAGGCAGTTCCTCAGAGGAATCAAGAATGTAAAACCTCCTAGGAAACCACCATTACCAGCATGGGACTTGAACTTTGTGCTAGAAAAATTGACACTCCCTCCATTTGAACCAGCAGCAACAGCAGATCTTCAACACCTATCATGGAAAACTGCTTCCCTACTGGCAATTACTTCAGCAAGAAGGGTTTCGGAACTACAAGCCTTAATGGCAGTACAACCCTTCCTAATCTTCCATCAAGATAGAGTGTCCATGAGAACTAATCCTACATTTATGCCTAAGGTGGTATCCAGAGTATCTCTAAACCAGGCAATCCACCTACCTACCTTCTTTCCCAAACCACAGAACAGGGGGGAAAGACTGCTGCATACCTTGGATGTACATAGACAGTTACGCTACTACCTGGACAGAACCAAAGGTAACAGAAAAACTCACCAGCTTTTAGTAGCCTATGCAACAGGAAGGGAAGGTAAAGCAATTTCCAAACAGACAATCTCTAAATGGATAGGAAATTGCATAAGATTCTGTTACTCCTACCATGGAAAGCAAATTCCACAGAACATAAGACCTCACTCTACAAGGGCTACAGCCACTACCACAGCTTTCTTACGAGGAGTGGCTACCAAGGACATTATTGAGGCGGCTACTTGGACCTCCGTGCATACATTTGCCAAGCATTACAACTTACCTCTATACTCTAGATCCCGAGCAGGGTTTGCCACTGCTGTCTTGCAAGGGATCCTAACTACACCATAATTCTTCTTCCTCCTCCCTAGTTTGGCTATGGTATTCTACCCATTTGTTATGACTGCAGATGCATCCTTGAAGGACATAGTACAGTTTTGTACCTACCATAAATGTAGATGTCCGAACAGGATAGCATCTGCAGTCAGGATTACCCTCCTTCCCTCTGTGGTACTCCTAGGGTATTTACCCTCCTAATAGCTAGCTAGGGGATCTCTTATGGTGTATTTGTTTGTATATATGTACATACATGCTTATTTTTGTGTTTGCCTACTATTTTTTTGGAAACATTGGCATTTATCCAAAATTTAGTTTTCCAAGAGGGCAACTGGCATCTGGGGCAAGAAACACTGAGGAAAATGGCGTCGGCTGATGCCTTTATACCCGAAGACCAGGAGAGATGACGTCGGGTGAAGTGCGACACCAGCCGAGCCAAGACCCAGACTTTGGAATCCGGCCGACCGAAGGGCTGCCTGACGACAGGACAACCCATTTGTTATGACTGCAGATGCTATCCTGTTCGGACATCTACATTTATGGTAGGTACAAAACTGTACTTTTTGCTTCTTGTTCTTCTGGCTATAAAGACCACAGAGAGACTGTACCTGTGAACATTTGTTCACTGTTTCAACAGAAAGTGCTGGAGAGAAGGAGGGAATCACGAGAGTTGACTAGAAGAATTGAGAGTACATTGGAAATGAAGCAGAGACAGGATTTGGGAAATGGAGAATGCACATTAATAAAACCAGTAACTTAATGTGGGGTTTAAAGCAATAATTATATTTGTGAAATATGACAGAGCAAGAAGATTTGTAAATACTGGACTTTTACAGAAGTTGTTGGACTTATGGGGAACTCTTAAGTATATCCCCTACTTCATGTGATTAATGTTTGGAAAATACTTTGGAGAGGGGAGATTTGAAAGAAAGTTACTGTTTGTCATTTTTGCATTTAAGTTACCTGTAACACATTGCACTTAAGTTACCTGGCACTTGCTCACTAAAGCAATTATATAAGTCAGCACTAAAAATTAAAAGCACTACACCCTCACTCCCCACTGGCCCTTGTTTTCAATTATAAAGGAATTCCCAATATTATTCTAGCATGTCCAAAGGTCAGTTGTCAATCTCCTCTCCGGTCCAACTGGTGAATCTAGGAATCTTGAGGCAATGTTACAACTGCCTCATCTACACAGACAACCCTCTCCTCCTCCCAACAAATTCCAACACATGTGAGAGATGCAACCATATAGCCAAACTGGAGGCTAAGCTCTCTCAACTCAGTACTGGCATAACCAGTCAGGAGGAGAAGGAAACCACACTCACTACAATTCCAGTCTCACATAGACCTACAACGACAGCAAACCAAACACATAATCACACAAAAACATACTCGGAGGCTCAAAATAAAGATCTGCCTAAGCAGCAGAGACCTCTAAAGCAGACACCCAAGCAACCGCTACCCCAAAACAAAACACGTGCAACACATATCTCACAAAGCCAGTGTGCCGAACAGTCACAGCCCTTAAGACTAAACAACACACCTGATACACTTGTAATAGGTGACTCTATCGTCAGGCACACTGACGTCACGCTCACCAGGCTGAACAAGGAGAGGGTCATGGTGAGCAGCCTGTCGAGCGCTAGGATCCACCACATAACACAAGCACTCAGGTCACTCCAAGGCAAGTACAAATATGACTCGGTCATTGTCCATGCTGGTGTGAATGACCTGAGACGTACCTCCCTGGACTACATGAAAAGAGACATAGAGGAGCTCTCTGAGCATGTAGCCCAGGCCGGTATGACCCTGACCTTGAGTAGCATCTTACCCTCACCAAGAATGATGCCACAATATGAAGACAAGATGATCAATTTCAACAATTGACTGGTGTCATTCAAAGGGGATCCAATGCCTGTCAGCTTGGGATGATATGCTCGACAAGCCACGATGCTTCGCTAGGGATGGCTTGCACCTGTCACCCCTGGGCTTTCGGGTATTGGCAAAGGCTCTTGCTACCCCCATAGTGCCTTTTTTAGGCAAGGCTCAAAAGACAAAGCCACCTCCATAGGTATCACAAGGGATAAGAAACTAAGAGTAATGCTACTCAACGCCAGAAGTCTAAACCTCAAGATGCACGCACTCGAAACTCTCCTTAGCATGGAGAACATCGATATCTGTGCAGTAACAGAAACCTGGTTCAGGGCTCCCGAGAGCACCCCAGCACTACCAGGTTATACCTCATACCATGCTTTTCGGCCCCAAAACTTGGACCGAACCACAAAAGGAGGGGGAGTATCGATATTCATCAAAGATACCCACACCTCCAGGTTGGTGGCAAAGCACGAAGCATCAGAGACTATCCATGTGCAACTAACAGTGGGTAAAACTGCCTTCCAGTTTATATCCTGCTACAGACCACCCTCCCAAACCCAGGAACCCCACTCGGCCTTCCTGAGAACACTGGAAAATATGAAGGTCTCTCCAAACACCATTATATTGGTCGACTTCAACTACCCAAGCATAGACTGGGAGCATTACTCTAGCTCCAACACCCTAGCCCAAAGGTTCCTAGAATTTATAAACTCAAATGCTATGGAACAACTTGTTACCACTCCCACAAGAGGGGAAAACATACTGGACCTGATCATCACCAACATGGGGACTCTATGCTCCAGACCAGAAGTGTATCCCTCACTGATAAGATCAGACCATAAACTAATCTCACTGGATATTCACATCCCGACCCCACCCCCTGCCCAGAAAACCACAGTGAAAAACTTCTCTAAAGCAAATTTCACACTCCTCAAAACCGAGGTGGAATCCTTTAAAGCCCCCGGGCCTGTGGAAAATACGGCCCAGACCGCAGAATCCTTTATAAATGCATTCTATGAACACCTTCAGGAATGCATGGATCATGCGATCCCAAATAAAACCAAGGCCCAATCCTCCAAAGGCAGACGTCCTATCTGGTGGACCCCAGCCATAAACAAATTATACAATAGAAGGAGGAAGCTACTAAATGAGAGCGCAAAATCCCAAAAAGGGAAGGCATCACTGATCAGTATTAGCAAAAAACTACGGGCACTCATAAAATTGTCTAAGGCCAGCTTCGAGAGGAAAATTGCACAGGACACTAAGGATAATCACAAGGCTTTCTTTAGTTATGTTAGGAACCTGGGTGATAATTCTCAGATATGCTCAGAATTTGTCCAAAATGACAAAAAATACACCGAACCCACAGACATTGCCAACATCCTAGCTGACAGGTTCAGCGCAAACTTCTCCCCCCCCCCTACCAAAAGGGCAAATATCTATCCCAGCAGAGTGCTGCCCCCCTGACATCTCAGATGCTCAGGTAAGAGCCGCCCTCTCCAAAGCAAAAAACACAGCATCAATGGGACCAGACGGTGTCCCGGGCTGCGTCCTACATGAACTCCAAGAAGAGCTAAACCCAAACATAAAACTACTGTTCAATCTCAGCCTTACTACAGGATATGTGCCCAAAGAGTGGCGTACAGCAACAGTGGTCCCTCTCCATAAAGGTGGTGCCTCAACGGATCCTGGAAACTATCGCCCCATAAGCCTGACTAGCTTGGTCTGCAAAGCTATGGAAAGGATCATCATGGACCTCATAAATAAAGATATTGGGGACCTACAGACACTGGATCCTACCCAGTTTGGCTTTGTTAAGGGCAGATCCTGCCTCTTAAACCTGGTTGATTTCTTTGAAACAGTCACCAAGGCCATTGACGAGGGGAAGGTGGTCCACACAGCCTACCTGGACCTCGCAAAAGCCTTCAATACAATACCCCACTCAGGCATTATAGATAAGCTCACCAGCTTAAATATAAACCCCTATGTCACTAGATGGATTACAAACTGGCTCAAGGACAGAATCCACATGGTTAGAATTGCTGGAGCCATGTCAGACTCCAAACCAGTTACAAGTGGTGTCCCACAAGGCTCAGTCCTGGGACCTCTCTTGTTCGGTATATATTTCTCGGAGGTACAGGCCAACACGGAAGGACTGTGGCTGACCAAGTTCGCAGATGACTGCAAACTGGGCGCCATAATCGACTCTCCAGCGGACACAAGCATCCTCCAAAAGGGCCTCATAGAAACAGACAACTGGTGCCAGAGCCATGGCCTCAAGCTAAATGCCAAAAAGTGTATAGTCATCCCCTTTGGCAAAAACAAAGTGCCCACAAATTACCACATAGGAGGTAATCCATTAAGTATAGAAGAAGTAATTAGGGACCTGGGGACCCAAGTTGATAGCAGTCTCTCATTTGATAACCACGTGGCCAAAGTGGTTAGAAAAACATTTTATATAGCCCACCTAATCATGAAGGGATTCACATCTAGATCAGGGGAGGTCATCGTGCCTCTTTACTCATCCCTCATCATGCCCATAATTGAGTACAATGCCCCTTTTGGGATGTACCTTACCAGACACCTGCAGCAACTGGAAAGACCCCAAAAGTACCTCACCAAGAGGATCAAAGGGCTCAAACAGATGCCATATGCTGCCCGGTTAAAGAAACTCCAGCTCTACTCAGTGGCATACCGCCTGTTCAGAGGCAATCTGTGCCTGACGTATAAAGCCATGTCCAACCCAGAATTAATGGACATGCTGCACCTCAGAAAATCCAAATCCCATCGAGCTACTTGCTCGAGAGACTTGAACCTCGGCACTGAAATAAATAGGACATGCTGGAGGGACAGATTCATAACCCAGAGGCTCCCTTCACTCTGGAATAAAATCCCAGTCCAGGTTACGCAGAGTCCCTCATTGACTCTCTTCAAGAGGAATCTTGATGAGTGGATGGGAGATCGTAGGTTTACCCCAGGTATCACTTCTGTGTCACTGTTAGACAGAGGCACAGTATACTAACCTTGAAAAAGGGCCTAGCAAAATAAATTTAAAATGGGTGGCGAAAGCCAAACACATTCTGGCTAGGCTTATAAATGCCCTAGGGCAGATAGCCTGGTATGAACCTATGAACCGTAAGAAAAGAAAACATTTTTTTCTTAATAGTACTATTTTTATTATGTATGGGTTTCTTTGCGTGCTATAAAGTAAAGTTTCCTCAGTTATTTTTAAGTGTAATGGAGATTGTAAATTTGTGCTGCTGTTCTTTTTTCCCTTTCTTTCTCCCATCTTTCTTCTTGTTTAGTTTTAAGAATTGTAGGTACTGCAGTATATAAAAAAAAAAACCTGGTTAAAAGAGCACGACAAAAGAAAAATGAATGTGCTTTTTCTCATTCGTGCATGGGAGAATAACTGGATTAAGGACCTTAGATTGATTTAGTAAGACGTTTTAAGAGAAAGCAAGTAAATGAAAAAGAATACTGAATATTATGAATTTTTTTCTAGCAAATGTTTGCTTAGACCCTCGTATCTTCATGGAAGCAATCTGATAAAGAGAAATTGACTGTATGATTCTCATGTCTCCATGGAGACAACCTGATCGAGAAATTGGTTACCTTTAGTTTAACTCAAGTCTGTGAGTGTGGCTGTCAGTTTGGGACATTTGTTCCTGTTAAGAGGGTAAAACTTCAGTATTTGAAGATGTACATAGTTTTGTGTGTTAGTATTAAATTAATAGGTTTTCAAGGATATTGGGGTTTATTTATTTATTTTTTGAGGGTTTTCAATAAAACAAAAGAAATTGTAAAATGTGACATGGGCTCAAATGAATATGACAGGAAACAACTATATAAAAGGTCAACCTGCCAAACAGTGTATGCATGTAACACAAAAGCTGGAACTAGAAATTTAACAAAAAAATGTGTTATACATAAAAGTAACCGTTTTTGATAATAATACTAGAACACAAAAACTTTTAGCACAACAACTTGGGCAGCAGAAAGTAGAAAGGGCTGTCGCCAAGCTTAGAAGTAGCCTATAACAAGGAAGGTAATGAGATTTTGTAGAGGTATTAGAAATATTTCAGAAATTCTATGAAAGTCTGTATAAAGCAGAGAAATATGGAAATCAAGAAAAGATTCAAATGGAAATGTTTATGGAAGAATTAAATATGCCAGGGTTAGAGGTAGATGAGGCTGAATTACTAACAATTAAGATAGGAGGAGATGAATTAAAATTTGTGATGTATAACCAGTCTACAGGAAAGTTACCAGGAAGGGAAGGAGGGAAAAACTGATCAACAGTATTTTAAGAGGAGGAGAAGTGTCAACATCCTGGAACAAAGCTGTTGTAGCTGTAATACCTAAAGAGGGTAAAGATCCATCAGATCCAGCTTCATACAGGCCCATTTTAGTACTAAACCATGATTATAAAGTTTCATGTCTATAATGGTTAAAAGAATGGCAAAACTAATGCCATAATTGATGTATATGGATCATTGTGGTTTTGTGGAGGGGAGGCAAACATTTGACAACATAAACAGAGCATTGATGTTCTAGAGGGAAGCAGAATGTAAGAAAATACCATTGTTGTTGGTGGGTCTTGATGCAGAGAAAGCATTTGACAAGAGTAAGCTGGGACTTTGCGAGCAGGACAATGGAAGCATTTACATTTCCTGAAAAAAATATAAGGTTGATTAGGAGGATATATGAGTGATTGGTGGCAAAAATTCAAGTGGGTGGGGTCCACTCTGACAATTTCTGCTTGAGCAGAGAAACCAGGAAAGGGTGTCCTCTTTCCCCTTTGTTATTTGCATTCTATTTAGAACCATTAACAAAGAAAATAAGGGACTCAGAAATTCAAGGATATAATTGGTATGATAATCAAGAAAAGCTGGCTCCACTTGTCGATGATATTATTTTTATACCTAATAGGACCAGAAAGAGACATTATAGCATTGTGGAACATTTTGAGACGGTTTCAGATCTTTTCGGGATACAAAATTAATGAAGCTAAAACAAAGGTATTAGCAGTAAATTATGTACCCACATGTGAATTGGTTCAGCAATATCCATATTTATGAGGACATGATAAAATGAAGTATTTAGGAGCATGGATTAAAAGTAATTCTGGTATGGCAGGTAAGGATATGTGGGAAGAGGCTAAACAAGAGATAATACAAAAACTGAGAAAATGGAAGCTTTGATGTTAAGTTGTCAATCTCGCCTTCATTCTTGCTGTTTGGGATCGGAGCCGATCCTCGGATCCGACTCGGCCATCTTCAATATCCCGAGAGCTGTTTACTGGCTCGAGGCTACCCCTTATCCCATGATGCCTAGCGATAGCTACCCAGATCTCGTTTGCCGCTCCAGCTGCGAGGTGTGTCGTTTTCTGGCTTGTATTTTCAAATTTTCAACATTTTGTTGTAGAAATATATCCTTATACTTCCTAAAACTATTTGATAATTACCCTTTCTTAGTTTTATTTACTAGTGTTTGTTGTTGAGTACCTTTTTAGTCCTTCTTAGTAGAACTCATTTAAGTTAGAGAGTTCTCCCCTCCCCAAGGAAGCCGTTTAACTTAGAGGCTCTCCTTTCCACTGTTTTTTGCTATCTTTAAAAAAAAAAAAAAGAAGTTTGTTTGATATATAGTCTATTGTACTTTGACTAGAGTAGAAATTTGTTTCTATTTGTATTTCCTTTCTGCTGGTTGATATGTCTAAAGAGGCTAAAGTATCTGGTTTTAAAAAGTGTGACTCGTGCTGTCAGAAAATGTCTCTGACAGATGGGCACACTAGCTGCGTTTATTGTTTGGGCACTGTTCACTTGCAGGACTCTTGTTCTATCTGTCATGCCTTTAGTCCAAGAGTCCTGCAGGAACGGAAGAACAAATTGATCCTTAGGAGTCTATTAAAACCTCAGGATTCACCGGCAAAGCGTTCACAGCCAGTGAAATCCCCCAAATCCTCTAAACTTTCGGCTCCACCGTCAGAGCCGACCCCGGTACAGGATTTACCGAGTATGTCTGTTCCGGCTGGCACTGACAAGACAAACCCTCTGTCAGCTCCATCAGATGTTTCGGAGCCGTCTCGGAGCCATAAAAGACTTGGGTCCCCCTCGTTAGAGTCAGTTCTTTCGGCTCCTGGCTCTCCATTATTGCAAAGTGAACGTAGCCACTGTTCTTCACACTCCTCTCGATCCTCTAGACTGTCTGATCATGATGTGGAGAGAGTAGTGAGTAGGTTGCTAAAATCACAGACACTAGCTAAAATGTTGTCTAGCCCTCCTCAACAGGTATCGGCTCCATCCACCTCCCTTTCTGATCCTCCTCCGACTCCATTGAGCTTGGAGCCAGAGTTAGTTGGGGTTCGAGTAGTGGAACCGTTGGCTCCGATAACCATATCTCCTTCGGTTCCGACGTCGGCTCCGATTACCTCGATGGTACCTTCCATTTCTTCGGAACCGGACCTTTCTCTGCCTCGAGGCAGGGATGCCTTTGAGGTCATGCGGAGTGTGCTGTTCCCTGAGTCAGCTCCACTACCAGCCCCTCTGGCTCCGTCCCCCATAGTGCCTGTGCCAACCTCTGTTCCTTCTCCAGACCCCAAGCATAGGGCACTGATGCTTTAGAACACCCCATTGGGTGTTTTCTTTTCTTCCGGGGCCTCCCCTGATCACTCAGAGGAGCCCCCTCAGAAGAAGAAGTGCAAGAGGAAGCACATTGACTCCCCTGAATCTGTCACTTCTGATACAAACTTAGATGAATCGGAAGGGTCCTCGAAATCCCCCTCTGAAGATGTTTCCTTCTCTGTCATCCTGGAAATGCTTAGGCAGAGGGGCAACTGGAATCTCCTAGCCCCCACCGAGGATGAGTCTGTATTCCTGGATGCTTTCAGTTCTCGACCTTCCACCTCCTGGGCTTCTCCGCCTTTCGACCCACTTATGTACGTAGTGGCTCGAAAGGCTTATTCAGCTCCGGACACAGTGGAACCAACTCTGAGCCGAGGATCGACTCCAATCCCAAACAGCAAGAAAGAAGGCGAGATGAAGACAACTAACATGGAACGTTATGGTAGGTACATAACTTCTTATTATATAGATATGGATAGTAAGATGCTAGCAGTTAAAATGTTTTAGTCCCATTAATCTTAGACACAAGTCAGGCATATTTTTATTAACCAGAGGAGAAGTTGTAGGTATCAGTTAATAATGAGCTGAAAGACTTTAACTGGGAGGGAAAGACAACAATAGTCAAGTGGGATAAGCTGATTCTTGCAGTAGAACAGGGCAGATTGTGATTACCCTATTTGAAGGGGTATTTCAGAGCTACACAGTTAAGGCTCCTATACATAGCACAAGCAGAAAACTGTAATTCAAAGAGGAAAGAGATGATGAAATAAGGGAAGCTGAAGAAGCAAGGACAGACTGGGATTTTGGATGCAGGCTTTTAAGGAGAATAACAATAATCATACAGATGAGATTAGACAGGAGGCCCTGTGGACTATGATGTTTGCAGATGACATTGTGATATGTAGTGAGAGTAGGGACCAGGTTGAGGAGACCCTGGAGAGGTGGAGATATGCTTTAGAGAGGAGAGGAATGAAGGTCAGCAGGGCTAAAACAGAATATATGTGTGTAAATGAGAGGGAGGGTAGAGGAATGGTGAAGATGCAGGGAGTAGAGTTGGTAAAGGTGGATGAGTTTAAGTATTTGGGATCAACAGTTCAGAGTAATGGTGAGTGTGGAAGAGAGGTGAAGAAGAGAGTACAGGCAGGGTGGAATGGGTGGAGAAGAGTGTCAGGAGTGATTTGTGACAGACTGGTACCAATAAGAGTGAAAGGGAAGGTCTGCAAGAGGGTAGTGAGACCAGCTATGTTATATGGGTTGGAGACGGTAGCACTGACGAAAAGGCAGGAGTCAGAGCTGGATGTGGCAGAGTTAAAGATGTTAAGATTTGCACTGGGTGTGACTAGGATGGACAGGATTAGGAATCAGTATATTAGAGGGTCAGCTCAGGTTGTACAGTTTGGAGACAAAGCAAGAGAGGCTAGATTGTGTTGGTTTGGACATGTGCTGAGGAGGGATGCTGGGTATATTGGGAAAAGGATGCTAAGGATAGAGCTGCCAGGTAAGAGGAAAAGAGGAAGGCCTAAGATAAGGTTTATGGATGTGGTGAGAGGACATGCAGGCGGTTGGTGAGAAAGAGCATGATGCAGAGGACAGGAAGAAATGGAAACAGATGATCCGCTGTGGCGACTCCTAATGGGAACAGCCGAAAGAAGATGATGATACAGAATATTATATCTACAGTGGATATAAAAAGTTTACACACCCTTGTTAAAATCTCATTTTTTTGTGATATAAAAAATGAGACCACAGTAACTCATTTCAAAACTTTTCCCACCTTTAATGTGACCTATAACCTGTACAATTCAATTGAAAAACAAACATCTGTTAAAGGGAAAAAATATAAAAAAAATAAAAAACGTACAATAACCTGGTTGCATAAGTGTGCACACCCTTAAACTAATACTTTGTTGAAGCGCCTTTTGATTTAATTACAACATTCAGTCTTCTTGGGTAAGAGTCTATCAGCATGACACACCTTAACTTGGCAATATTTGCCCACTCTTCCTTGCAAAGCTGCTCCAAATCTGTCAGATTGCAAGGGCATCTCTTGTGCACCGCCCTTTTCAGGTCACCCCACAGATTTTTCTATTGGATTTAGGTCTGGGCCCTGGCTGGGCCATTACAAATCTTTAATTTTCTTCTGCTGAAGCCATTCTTTTGTTGATTTGGATGTATGCTTGCGGTCATTGTCGTGTTGAAAGGTGAAATTCCTCTTCATCTTCAGCTTTCTAGCAGACGCCTGACGGTTTTGGGCCAAAAGTGACTGGTATTTGGAAATGTTTATAATTCCCTCCACTTTGACTAAAGCCCCAGTTCTAGCTGAAGAAAAGCAACCCCAAAGCATGATACTGCCACCACCATGCTTCACCATGGGGATGGTGTTCTTTTGGTGATGCGAAGTGTAAAAATTCATGCTTGTAGTTGTAATACTGTACAAAATAGTTTATTATATCTTGTGTATTCTGCTGCATGTTTATTATCAAATATTTTTGTATAATTTTGTATATTTGTATGTTTTGCAGCTTTTCTCCCCAGGATTCCATTGAAAACAGGCTGTCTTAGCCCAATGGACCATCCTGGTAAAACAACTGCAAATAAATAAATAAAATAAATGTGTTGTTTTTGCACCAAACGTACCTTTTGGAATTGTGGACAGAAAAGATCAACCTTTTGTCTCATCAGACCACAACACATTTTCCCACATGCTTTTGGGAGACTTGATGTATTGTTTTGCAAATTTTAGCCAAGTCTGAATGTTTTTCTGTTTAAGAAAAGGCTTCCATCTTACAACTGTACCCCATAGCCCAGACATATGGAGAATACAGGAGATTGTTGTCACATGCAGTACACAACCAGTACTTGCCAGAAATTCATGCAGCTCCTTCAGTGTTGCTGTAGTTCTCTTGCAGCCTCCCTGACCAATTTTCGTCTTGTCATTTCATCAGTTTTGGAAGGATGTCCAGTTCTTTGCAACATCACTGTTGTCCCATATTTTCTCCACTTTTTGATGACTGTCTTCACTGTGTTCCATGGTATATCCAATGCTGTGGAAATTTTTTTGTACCCTTCTCCTGACTGATACGTTTCAAAAGTGAGATCCCTTTGATGCTTCGTAAGCTCTATGCGAACCATGGCTTTTGCTGTAGCACCCAACTGAGTACACCTTAGGAAAATCCTACTAGGACAGCTGAACTTTATTTGGAGTTAATCACAGTCTCTTTAATTGATGTCAGGTGTGTACCCAAGAAGACTGAATGCTGTAATTAAATTAAAAGGTGCTTCAACAAAGTATTAGTTTAAGGGTGTGCACACTTGTGCAACCAGCTTATTGTATGTTTTTTATTTTTTTATATTTTTTCCCCTATTAGATTTTTTGTTCTTCAATTGAATTGTACAGTTTATATGTCACATTAAAGGTGGGAAACGTTTTGAAATTATTTATTGTGCTCTCATTATTTTATATCACAAAAAAATGGCATTTTAAGAGGGACGTGTAACCTTTTTATATCCACTCTGTAAAGTAGCAGAAAGTATCCTAAGAACTAAGCCAACATGGGAATGGAGAAAGATTCTGCCGATAGGGATGACTGCAATTAGGGTTATAGACAGTAGGCAAGAGAGGGCTTGAAATTATTGGAGAAAACTGCCAAACGAGCCAATAACTAGAGAGGGAAAGATAATAGAATGGGAAGATGCCAAGAACTTATTTAGACTGCAGGTTAGAGATTGCCATCCTTATCAAGGATTGCTCTCAGAGCATAGGCAAAGAGAAAGAAATAGGGGTCTTAAATGAAAGATCAGCACTGGTAATTTTTAGTAGATTCTAGAACAGAAGCTGCCATTAAAAAATTAATAATTAGTAGAGCATATAAAATATTGCATGATAACTATAAGAATCAACCATAAGAGGTTCAAAAGGATTAGAAAGAGAGAGTAGATAAGCAATTCACAAAGAAACAATGGGAGGATATATGTCTGTCTCCCAAGCATGCAACATCATCTAGAAGATTTTGGATTTTTGCTTGGAAATGTTTACATAGATATTTTTATACTCCAAGTAGACTCCAGCAAATTTTTCTTCTGGTAGACAGCAAATATTGGAAATGTGAAGGGAAAGGAGGAGGTAATTATGAACATATTTTCTGGGAGTGCGGTGAGTTGGTGGACTTGAACGATTCCCTAATGGATTCACTGTCAGTGATGCTGGGTGGGCAGATTGGTGTGATGAGGGAGATGATTTTTCTGAGCTATAATACAGAATCGCCAATCAACATTGTAAGGCCTTGCTGTGTCTTAATTATGGTGGCTGCCAAAAAAAGCAATTACCAGAAAATGGAAATCATAATCTAAACCAACTATACTAGAAGCAGTTACTATAGTAACAGAGATAAAACAACTGGAGTTGAGATTTTTAGAAAAAGGTAAGAGCAACCTATAAAGGAAAAAAATAGGAATTGTGGGAACAGTACATACAGGAGAGGAGTGAGGGTTAAAAGAAGGCAGGACTTAAATGAGCTGTGTAATGTTTGACTGAAAGTGATTGGGTAGATAAAAAAACGTATAATGTTTGCAGCTGGGTTTCTGATGTAAAATGCCTGCAACTAGGATTGTGTCTTTTTTTCATATATATATAAATGCATGATTGCCTATGTCATAAGTGATCATTTAATAAAATAAATATTTTTTTCTTGTTTAAAAAAAAAGGGGGGGGGGGAGAGAGAAAAAAGGTCAGGAATTGAATCATTTATGTAATGTTGCTTAGATTATATAGCAATATATGTTTTATTTTTTTTTAATAGGGTGTTAATATCTTGTAGATGATTCAAACCAGTGTATTGAAAATGTATCCCCCGGGCCTCTACTGAAAATGGACATATATCCAGTTAGACTAGCCCGGTCAACAAATGTAAAATAAAATAAAAAATAAATAAATATGTGTAGTGTACAATGTTTGTAGGTATGAACAGTTTGATTACTTTTATATGAATGTACAATTTGACTGGGTCACAAGTGATAAATCAATAAAGATGTTTAAAAAAAAAAAAGAACATGGTTGAGAGAGCTAAGATGACTCATGGTTTCCCTGGAATGAGAAAATGTGGGCGGTATAAACAGTGTACTCATATTTTGGAAGGATCGTCTTTTTGTATTGAAGGTGTTGGAGAGGTTGAGGTAACGCAACATTACCAATGTGCCAGTGTTAGCACAGTGTCAAAATTGCCCTTGTTTTTTATGTTGGAAAGACTGGGAAAGCATTAAGAATATATCAACATCTGTATGATATTAAAAGGATGGCTGAAACTAATGCACTTTTCAAATGTTCTAAATTGACGGATGGGTATAGTTTTAAATTTTGCATAGTGGACAGTGCAAATTTGCATGTTGGGGGGGGTCCTTAGAAAGATTGGTTGGAACTAAAGGAATTATGATGACAAGTAAAAATCAATTCAGCCGTCATTTGAGGTCTCAATGACATGACCATTGTTAGCAGCAGTCTTTTTATGAACATTTAACCTTTCGTTATTTAAATTAAGGTTATTGTAACAGTTTGCTGTGGTGGTTCTTTAATAAATGGGTATTGTTCTCAGGTGTGGGCTATAACAACATGTCGAATCTTTTCTACCTTAGCATCATTTGTTATGATACTCTTCCACTACTGGATGTTAGGGCATGTTAATATATGTTTTTATTTATTCCAACGTTTTCAATAAGATCTATTCGTGTAACTATTTATTTTGGATATGAACTGAGTTGAATTTCTATATATATATATATATATATATATATATATATATATATATATATATATATATATATAATCGTGTTGTGCTGATGTTTATTATTTTGACTTGAATTTAGATATTGTGTTATTTTTAAATGTAATTTAATTAATTCATTTAAATTACAACATGTTTTTTTTATATTTTTTTACTTTTTTAATGGAGAATGGAGGTGTGATTGTTCACATTTGTTTGATTTATGTTGTCTTTTTGTTCTTGCCATTTATATTGCGCTTGGACTTTGACTATGTAATTAATTTATTAACTTTTATGCAGTGGTCTTTGACTTTGGAAGGAAGGGGAGATGTCAACTGTTATTTAAGAACAATCCTCGTTCATGATATTTATTCTGAGGAAGTCCAAATTACTGGGGCAAAAGCATTTAATGTGTTTTATTTTTTCAATAAATTTAAATTGTGATTGTGCTCCTGACTGCCATTGCATTTGTTTTTAAGTCATGTTATGTGGCTTTTGCTTGGTTTAGAGTGATTTAACCATGATAGTAATGTTTTATGGATTTTTTGTAGAAGCAATGGCTACGGTTATGTTCAGACTACTACAAAGTGTTGTGTTGTCATCTTTGTATTGAAAGAAGTAACATGCCATTTATAAAGATGGCGAAAAGCAGTAGTTTAAGAATAGATCCTTGAAGGACACCAATGTTAGAAGTAAATTAATAGGAAGTGCTGTTATTCCAGGGTACAAATTGCAGACTGTAATAAGCTGTGCAGTAGTAACCTGTGATTGACTGTATCAAATGGCTTGGAGAAATTAGTAAAGAGAGAAATTGCAATATTACCTTATCGACGTTGGTTCTACTGATGTTTAACAGGTCAGTAAGTACTGTTTGATAACTGGGACTGGGACAAAAGTTTGTAGTTTTGTTGTATTGGTGAAGGAAGTTCATTAATTGAGAGTGTACAGTCCTTTGTAATATTGTGGACAGTGGGCTTAGTATAGATGTCTGTCTGTAGTTTTTCTGTTTTTGATTGGTCACCACCCTTACAGAGTGGGAGAACTTTAGCATTTTTCTAGATGGTAAGGAAGTATCTTTCTCAGAGGCTTTTCTTCATTAGAAGTGCAATTAACTGCTTAGTTGTACTGCTCTGGAACTGTTTTCTGTTGCTGTATCATTTGATGTTATCAGTTTAGTTGGGGTGCTGTGTTAGTGTATGTTGTTGATCTGTAATGTTATTATTTTAGTTGTGGTGCTGTGTCACTGTATGCTGTTGATCTGTGATGTGATGTCATTAGTTTAGCTGTATTGCTATAGAATGTTGTGGCATTGTATTCTAATACAGGGCATTTGTAAGATCTTCTCAACTGCTTAGTTGTGGTGTGGGGGAATTCTATGGTACTGTAATATGCGGTGCATTGTGTTTGTTGTGATATTACCAGCTGCTTAGTTGTGGTGCTGGAAAATGCTATGGCAGTGTATCCTGATGCTGTGCATTGTGTCTGCTGTGATGTTACCAGCTGCTTGGTTGTGGTGCTTGGGAATGCTGTGGTAGTGTATTCTGATGCTGTACATTGTGTGTGCTGTGATGTTATCAGCTGCTTAGCTGTAGTGTTGGATAGAGCTATGGCAGTGTATTCTGATGCTTTGCATTGTGTGTGTTGTGATTGATGTTATCAACTACTTGGTTTTGCTGGGGAATGCTATGGCAGTGTATTCTGATGCCATGCATTGTGTGTCCTGTGATGTTAGCAGCGGCTTAGTTGTGATGCTGGAGACTACTGTGGCACTGTACTGTGATACTGTGCCTGTCGTGTGATGTGATGTTATCAGTTGTTTAGGTGTGGTGCTGTGGAATATTGTGGTAATGTATTCTGATACCGTACCTGCTGTGAGATGTGATGTCAGTTGTTTAGTTTAGTGCTGGGCAATACTTCTGGTCCCCTGTGCCTGCTGTATAATGTGATGTTGCAAGCTGTTTAACTGTGCTGGAGAATGCTGTGGCAGTTTACTGTGTCATCCGTTACTGTTTTGGCATTTTCCCTAGGAGTTCCAGCATTAAAGAGGCTTAGGTTTCAAATTCATATCCTTATTGCTGTTCAATCAGACCTGGTCTACCTTGCTAATAAAAGAGATTTAATGAGTTGTGAGAAATGCCAGTAAGAATGCAGAACGATAACATCAAGAGTCTGACCTTAAAATGTAAAGTCCATATCTGTCATAGTACAGGACACATGGATTTCTTGTCTGTGGGTTTTGCTCATTTCTGGAGGCTGTACTTGGAGATAAACACTGAAGTGAGTGTTGCTGCACTGGTCAGAAGAATGGAAGAAGTGGGGTACAAAGAAAGGCAGGACATGTGTTTGTTGCAGAAGAAGTGGAAAAAGAAGTAAAACGTACTAAGGGTGGATTGTGTAATTAAGCAGTAGGTTCATGCCATAGAAATAAAAAGGATGAAAAACATAATGGATGGAGAGAAGGGCATGTTTGATATTTTCAGTGATGAACTTGTAAAAGTCGTCATGTCTAGATGATGAATTAGTTACTTTTGGAAAGGAGGGCATTTGAACTTTGGAATATATTTCCCCTGTGGTGATAACGCTGCTGAAGCTCTGCACACTCGAATGGTTGCCAGAGAGAAACAAAAAAGTGGGAATGATGAAGGTACTCTCATCATTCTGGGAGACCACTTCTTGAGGAATATGTTAATTTGACCATACTTTACTTCATATATTAGACTGAAATCTTTCTCAGGCTTTACTAAGAAAAAAATTATTACAACACATATGTGTAAAAGGAGGCAGGGTTTCAGCTCTGCTTTGGGTAATAATCCCTGTACTTTTGCTGAGTAAAGAATGTAGTACATTTTTCTATTTTATCATTTGTTTTAAATTGAACAAAGTACATAAATTAAATGTAATTCATAATGTACAAATTAAGTCGATGACAACACTTTTTACATGAAAGTCTCATGAAATGTTAACTCATTAACTTTTCACTCATACTCAGCCTTTTGTATTGTCTGTTTACCAGATTTGTTTGTACTTTTGGATTTTACTGCACCCGTCTGTTAGTCCTTGTCACTTTGTCTTGAAATTTTAATAATACTTTTCTGTGCCAGTACCAAAATGTATACAGCTATGGCAGTGGAAAAATACTGGAAATATTGAAATGCATGTAGTGTTTATGCTTTAAAACCCATTTATCATTCACCTTTAAACAAATACATTTACCTAATAAAAATACTGTATGTGTTATGCAGTTCAAAGCAGTTGTACAGATAAATGTTCCAAAAGAGAAGTACAGGAGCAAACCAAGGCTGACAACAAAAAAAATCATCATAAATCCAGCAGTCACTAAGGCTTATTCAAGCAGCAGAAATAAATGCTAGTTCAAACAGTGACTGAATCCGTGCCAAAGACAAATAAAATCCAAGCTGTTTTATTGGTAAGCGCTTTCACCCTGTAAGGGCTTTGTCAAACCATACGAAACAAACACTGAATAAAATCAAGTCACATTTTATACGGAAGTAGGACTGACATCACTTCCTATTCCTGATTGAAACTTTTCAGTATACAAGAAAACAATACATGTATATGAAAAATGTATATAAAAAAAAAAAAAATATATATATATATATATATATATATAAAATACACATCTGTGTATAAAGACAAATGTAAAACATTTTGTTAACATTCTAAGATATGTATGTTTATCTCGCAGTAAGTCTCCTTCTTAAGAACAGGTTTCAGCGGAATTTTGTCATTCAAACCTGGTCTCCGGTCTGCTCTAAGTCTAATAATCCATTTTAATTCCAGTGTTTCAGTGTAATTGCATATATCCCCTCCCCTAACACTGAGTTTATTGATCTGTTTAACTAAGAATACAAATGAATGTGTGTTATCACTGTCTATGATGTGTTTAGAAAGTGCACTGCGTGGAGACAGTGTGTGGATGTGATAAAGTTGTTCCCTTACCCTATCTCGTAGGCATCTGTCTGTCTTGCCTACGTAGAATGCTTGACAGGCAGTGCACTTGGCTAAATAAATGACGTGATGTATTGCAATTAGCACTGAGTTGAAACCTGAAACAATAGGAAGTAACTGGGTGAATAAACTGGGAACTGGTATCTACAAATTTACAAAAATTACAACAATTACACGGAACAGTACCCACAATATTGTTCAAACACTCATTAGGTTGTGTAAATAGGCGAGGGTAACAAAGTAATCTATGTAGGTTAGACTTGTTCCTATATCTAAAATAAGGCTCCTCACCAACAATGTCTTTAAGTTGTGAATCAAGTAAAAGTAAATTCCAATTCTTGTTCAAAACCTCTCTTATATTGTTGATATCTTGTGTATAACTAACAGAAAATCTAATGGGTGGATTCCTAACTTCAGAACATATATCGGGGACTTTCTCCACTAAATATGGTTGTGAGAAATATGGTCTAGCAATACCAATCCTCGGCTCCAAAACACCTTCAAAGTGGGAGGTGATCTCATCTGGCCTATGTGCTCTTTGTAAAAGCCTGTTGTTTAAATTTGACAACTCTTGTAAGAAGCTATTATAATTTGGATTCATCCTGGATGCTTTTATCGCCTGTCCCCTTATCAAGTTCTTATAAATGTAATTGGGGTGCATACTTTCCTGATGTAATAGGGAGTTCCTAAAACACGTTTTTCTAAAGACTCCAGTATTGAGCATCCCATTTGGGAGTCTGTCAACAAAAACATCCAAAAAAGTAATGCAACTAATTGAACTTTAAATAGAAAAGTTCAAAAAAATGGTTAGACTGTTAATATCTTTATGGAAGTCATCCAGGGCTTTATCTGTACCAGTCCACAGGAGGAAAAGATCATCAACAAAACGTGCATAGAAAACATGTTTCTTGAAACTATCTATCATAGTAAAAAGGGACTGTACATCCAGGGTAACCATTTTATAATACATATCTCAAGGTAGATGGAAACACCTAAGACCCTTGGTGAATGAATCTACACACATTCTCAAAGAGACAAAACATTTTTTACTGGACTTATACTCCAAGGTTGTAGATCTACCGTTAGATATGTATTATAAAATGGTTACCCTGGATGTACCGTCCCTTTTACCATGATACCTAACTCTGAAGGTGTTGAGAGTGTTATGAGATATTTAGAGTTGCGAAGCCTATAGTCCAGTTATGAAGGATTTATTTGGTGCCTTTTTTGAAATTGTTGTGGAAAATAACATCTTTCTTTTTAATGAGGTAGCCTATATTCAGAAGGATGGCGTGGCTATCGGCACTTCGTGTGCCAATAGCTACGCCAATCTTGTCCTGCTGGACTGGGAACGTAATAAGCTGTTTGTCCTAGATAATTTCAAAAACATGTTGTTTTCTGTGCAGGTTTTGTTGATGATCTTTTTCCTCCTGTGGACTGGTACAGATAAAGCCCTGGATGACTTCCATAAAGAGATCAACAGTCTAACCATTTTTTGAACTTTTCTATTGAAAGTTCGATTAGTTGCATTACTTTTTTGGATGTTTTTGTTGACAGACTGCCAAATGGGATGCTCAGTACTGGAGTCTTTAGAAAAATGTGTTATAGGAACTCCCTATTACATCGGGAAAGTATGCACCCCAATTACATTTATAAGAACTTGATAAGGGGACAGGCGATAAGAGCATCCAGGATGAATCCAAATTATAATAGCTTCTTACAAGAGTTGTCATATTTAAACAACAGGCTTTTACAAAGGGCATATAGGCCAGATGAGATCACTTCCCACCTTGAAGGTGTTTTGGAGCTGAGGAATGGTATTGCTAGACCATATTTCTCACAACCATATTTAGTGGAGAATGTCCCTGATATGTGTCCTGAAGTTAGGAATCCACCAGTTAAATTTTCTGTTAGTTATATGCAAGATATAAACAGTATAAGAGAGGTTTTGAACAAGAATTGGAAATTACTTTTACTTGATTCACAACTTAAAGACATTTTTGGTGAGGAGCCTTATTTTAGAAGGTTAACCTACATAGATTACTTTGTTATCCTCGCCTATTTACACAAACTAATGAGTGTTTGAACAATGTTGTGGGTACTGTTCCGTGTAATTGTTGTAATTTTTGTAAATTTGTAGATACCAGTTCCCAGTTTATTCATCCAGTTACTTCCTATTGTTTCGGGTATCAACTCAGTGCTAATTGCAATACATCACATGTCATTTATTTAGCCAAGTGCACTGCCTGTCAAGCATTCTCCGTAGGCAAGACAGACAGACGCCTACATGATAGGGTAAGGGAACAACTTTATCACATCCACACACTGTCTCCACGCAGTGCACTTTCTAAACACATCATAGACAGTGATAATACACATTCATTTGTATTCTCAGTTATACAGATCAATGAACCCAGTGTTAGGGGAGGGGATATATGCAATTACACTGAAACACTGGAATTAAAAAGGATTAATAGACTTGGAGCAGACTGGAGACCAGGTTTGAATGACAAAATTCCGTTGAAACCTGTTCTTAAGAAGGAGACTTACTGTGAGATAAACATACATATCTTAGAATGTTAACAAAATGTTTTACATTTGCCTTTATACACAGATGTGCATTTTATATATATATATATATATATATATATATATATATATATATATATATATTGTTTATATATATAGTTTTTTTATATACATTTTTCATATACATGTATTGTTTTCTTGTTCAGGAATAGGAAGTGATGTCAGTCCTATTTCCGTATAAAATGTGACTTGATTTTATTCAGTGTTTGTTT